>NC_090446.1:158534265-158836687 GCF_031143425.1 Pleurodeles waltl | reverse complement strand
ATTGTGCGAAGAGGGCACCAAATGTGCCCTTCAAAGCAGTCTGGTGGTGCTCAGAGGCCACTCCACCCCACCCCCAGTCCTTAGACACTTAATTCACAGGGGCAGGCTGTCGCACCTCTCCCCAGCAGAAAATCCTTTGTTCTGCCTCCCTCTGCCTGAGCCAGGCTCATCAGAAGAAGGGCAGAACAGTGTCTGGGGTCTGCAGCAGCGTGGGCTGGCAGCCAGACCTGGTAATGCTGCATAGGCAGAACTAGGGGATCCTCTAAAGAACCCTTTTAGTACAGGGTATCATGCAACTAGCACTAGAATCCGTGTCGCATGATTCCAACATGTCTGTACCAAACATGCCTAGGTTTGGACAAGCCATTTTGTACTTGGACCACTACAACTACAGGGGACCAGTGTCCACTACATACCTTAAAATGGCTTCCCCGCACGTACAAAGCCCAAGGAATGGAGTCTGGGGATTTTATGGGCACCCTGCTCATGCAAGGGTCCCCTGCTCATGCAAGGGTCCCCTCACTCTTAGGGACATGCACCGTGCCATTGGGCTGAAGGGCCTTCCAGAGGGGTGACTTAAAATGTCTACGTGCAGTGACCAGGATATAAGGCAAGCTTTATATCTGTGGTGAAAGGGTTGCATGCACCACTTCACACAGGCTGCAATGGCAGGCCTGCAGGCACAGTTTGGATGGGCTCCCTAAGGGTGCATAATACATGCTGCAGCCCATGAGGACCCCTGGTGTACCAATGCCCTGGGTACCCAAGTACCATATACTAGGGATTTACATAGGTGCACCAGTGTGCCAATTGTGGGGATAAAACGTTTGCCAGCAACCAAATTTAGAGGAGAGAGCAGTCACTGGAGTCCTGGTTAGGAGGATCTCAGGCAAAAAGTGGATTTAACTATGCTAGAAACATGGCACTTTCCTACAAAGTCTTCTACCAGCCTCGCACTTTATCGTACCCCACACCCCCAGCAAGTGCCGGCGTAATGTGAAGTATAGATGGGTGATGCCTTACTGTAATTCCCCCCAGTTAAAGACACTTCTAGTAGGGCCACTGGGGACTGCAGTTCAGTCAGACCCCCACGTCCTCCGCACCACGCCTCTGATGACTGACTATTATAGAAACGTCTCTGGTCCCAGTCCTTATTCTAGTACCAACACGTCAAAGGTGGTACCCCTTCTTTGGACATCGTGTCAGCCCAGGATTGAATCCCTGCTTCTTCACAATCCCCAGTGCAGTATGTCACCTTTTAACCTGCACAAATTTTAGCATTGCCCATATTGGGAGGTTGGGAGCGTAGGGCGTGAGCTTCGTGCCGCTATGGGCATACCTGTTTAGGGCTATCCGGCATAACATTCTGACCGAATGGGTCAATGAGTCTATGCAGAAAGGGTTGTCCAGGCAGTTCATTCAGGATCCCTGTGAATTACATTGGAGGTGCACCTTCTAACCCTCGCATCGGCCACTGAAACTCGGCAGAGAGCCCTTAATCGTCCCTCTTCTAAGGGAGCATATAACTTACTAAGGGCCACATCGCTCCTTATCAGGTTTGTCAGTGTACCCTGCAGTTCCTCGAACAAGTACAACAATCTGGGCAATAACATAATTTTGGAGAAAGCCATCCTGTCCATCGGGGATAACTGCTACCCAGTCCAAAAAGGAGTGTGAACGACAGAGGCCACCTCCCTCCCCATGTTTCCTACTATCATGGCATTTTCCTTATAATATACTTGCACCCCCAAATAGTTGATGAAGTCAAACTGCCAGGTCAGACCTTCATTTGGCAGCGCATCCCTCTGATCATCAGTCAGTGGTGTCAAGGAGAATAAGCAGGACTTATCCCAATTGATGCAGAGCCCTGACATTTTCCCAAAATCTTCTAGTACTGTCATACCTCCCGGCAGCACTGTAGGGTCTGCTTTCAGGTAAACAAGTGTGTCATCTGCATACAGGTATATGATCTAGGGATGTCATGGTATTGTGAGCCCACTGCAGTGCTCTGTTCCATAGTAAGCATGTCAGTGGATCTATTGTCAGGGCAAATGCCCCTAGCCATTGGGAAAGGGTCAGATATTACTCCTTCAGTACGTTCCTGACTACCAACCTAGTGTACAATAGTGCCACCTGTCTAAGGAAGGGCGGTCCTAATCCCTTATATCTCATGACCTTGATAAGATAGGGCCATCCTAGGGTGTCAAACGCCTTCTATATGTCAAGGGATGCGGCCCAAACCTGTCTCTGTATGTTTTGCCCAGTTCATAGTATGGAGTAATCATCTTAGGCTGAGGAATATGTTATGCCCTAGCATGAAACCACTCTGGTCTGGGTGCACTGAGTGAACTACCTCAGTCAATCTGTTGGCTAAGAACTTGCTGAGCACCTTGTAATCAAGATTTGGAAGGGGTACATGGCGAAGGTATGTTACATTCAGAGGGCCACAGCCAGATTTAGGGAGCACAACTATCAATACCTCTCTCCTGGAGTTTGGGAGTGATCCACAGGCCACCGCTTCCTCCTATACCTTTAGTAACCTAGGTGCCAATTGGGCTTGATAATGAGGATAGAATTAGATTGGGAATCTGTCTGTGCCTGGCACCTTCCCACATATTATCTGTGCTATCACCCGTCACTTCCTCCAAGGTTACCTGGCTTTCCAGTTCTTGCTGTTGAAGGAGGCAGACCATGGAGGTTATAATATACTCTAAATACTTGGAGACTCTGTCTTTCGTCACCTTTGTAGACTCCCTCTACAATCCCCCCCCATAGTATTCCTTAAATGCTTTGTTGATCTCAGTCCCTGTGTTAACTAGACTCCCTGTTGGGAGTCAGACATCAGCTATCCACGCCAATTATCATCCGGCTTATTCCACTTGTAAATTCTGCCACTGCAGCTGAACCTTAGTCTATCCACCTGTGCCCTATAATCTCTCCGTAAGTCAGTCAGTGGTGTGTGACTGTCATGGTTAGGCAGACATTCTTTATGAAGCATCCCAATGCAGTCTTCCGTCTCTGGCACTTCTGCTGTTGGGCCTTTCAATACACTAAAAGCCACCTTAAGGCACAACTCCCTCAGGACCACCTTGAACGCATCCGGTTCATGCAGGGCATCAGAAACCGTGCCCTCATTTTCTTGGAAGTATCATTCTTTGGTGTCACTTATCTGTGAGCTGAATCCCGCATCATTTAATGCAGATGAGGGCAGGCACCAGGTAGAGATCTTCTGTCTAGGCCTCCCCCATCTGAGTGAGATCCGTAATGTGGTGTGGTCTGATAAGGTATGTCCTAAATATTGTGCACATGCGTACTGGGTAACCAAAGCAGGCAAGCCAAATATTGTGTCCAGTCTGTAGTGTAATGCATGTACCGCTGAGTAATGGGAGTACCCCCTTTCTACAGGATGTAGGAGTCTGCAGAGCAGGAGTCTACCCCCCCCTCACCTCCCCCACCCGTCCACCACCCCAAGCCGCAGTGAGCTGTCAGTGCCCCTGAGGCACAGAAACCTTCAAGAGCTGAGCCTCACCTAGGGTTTCGCCATAATGGCCTCCCAGTCACCCCCCTATAGCCTGTTTCTGCAGGACAACAGGAAATGCAAGAGTCTCTGTAAAGTCATGATGGACACCTGAAAGCACCACTGCACCAGAGCTTCACAGCCTGATAAGTGGACCAAACAGTGCTCAAGGGGTCCCAAGACCATCCACAGCTGAAACAACCCCCCCCACCCCCACCCCTTCCCCCAACCCCACCCCTTTGGGTTTGCCCAGACTGGTCATCCAGTCCCTGTCTGCAGCCTGTTTTTGTAGGCAACAAAAAATTGTGATGAGCCTCCCACAGCGTGACCTCACCTGACAAAACCCCACTGCACATGAGCCCCAAAACCTGAATTGTCGTGAACTGACTGTGTCCCTGTGTGCCCAAGACCCACAAGATCAGTACCCATATGCAGTATGTTTCTTTCCCATAAGAGAACATTACTGCTTTAGAGGAACAAGCGCATTTCTTTAAACTCCAAAAGAGATAACTCGAAAACTACTTACCTAAGTACAAAGTTTTTGTGTTAAAAAAATATATAAAAATACAGGTTTTTTTTTCTACATTGGTGTGGATCTCCTTATTGAGTTTATTAGTTATTGACTCAGGGTTATCCGAGAGGAATGTTTGTTGCATTCACAAAAACTGCTCGACCACACTACTACAGATAGAGCACCTTGGGATTGCTGGAGCACGCCCCTTTCCACTTATAAAGAATACCTGAACTCTTTACACAACATACCTCTTTTCTCTATGATGTCGCAGTGAGTGTTTGGAAAGTGGGTTTAACAACGGCTTATGGCTGCGTGATTCACAATCTTATTACATTGCCCTGTTGAAGTTCACGGATGGTGAACGAAATGCGTTGGCCGATTTCCATAAGGAACATTGAAGCTAATAAAAGCTATATTGGAGCAACATACTTGGATGTTAAAATTTTTGGGAAATTTTATTGATGCCCCTCCATCTCTAATATGCAACATTGGACCCGTTTGGTCGCACCTTTGGAGCAGCAGGTGCTGAGGTTGGGAGCACAACTTAAAGGCACACAGTGAACAAGGGGGAGGTGCGGTTGTCTTTGGCTCGCTGTTCCAGTTCAATCATGTTTACAGCATACCTCTTTTTGGTATACTATATAGAGAGCCAGCTTCCTACAGGCGGGCAAAGTGTGCTTGCTTTTTTCCATGAGGAATAATGTAGGAAATGTCAAACAAGCTGCTTGGCTCAAGATTACCCCCTCATGCACCATTCTTTTGTACAATATGCAACATTCTTTCGCACAACCTATCTCCTTGATGCTTCTGGTAGGCTTCCTTTCTTGCATCTCTCTGCTGCTCCATTTTCTCTGCAGTCTGCAAAGCACCTCTGATCTTCATGGCAGGACAAAATAATCAGAGTTTTCATACACACAAAGGGTTTGTAGCCCAGGCCATATAGATCTAGTCCCACACACAAACACCCATAAAAAAAAAAAAAGTAAGCTCAAAACACGTAGCACTTTCCAACTCCAGCCACTAGAAGACAGGATTTACGGATAGAATGGCAATCTAGAAGACGCCCATGCTGCAAAACTCAGGCTTATCTACACATGGTGCTACAGGAATATAAGCTTCTCACTTTGAAAGTGAGATGAATGGGATCACATGTCAAGCGACACGGCCTAGTCTTACCTATGGAGACTTCAGGTACACTTTGTCCATCTCCAAGAGACGGATGTAATGGCACTGGAACTCCCCAGGTTGGACAGTGTAAGGAAATGCCTCCTTGGCATGGTTACCCCCCTATCATTTTGCCTTTGCTGATGCTAAGATTTGATTTGAAAGTGTGCTGGTACCCTGCTAACCAGGCCCCAGCACCAGTGTTCTTTCCCTAAACTGTACCTTTGTCTCCACAATTGGCACAACCCTGGCACCCAGGTAAGTCCCTTGTAACTGGTACCCCTGGTACCAAGGGCCCTGATGCCAGGGAAGGTCTCTAAGGGCTGCAGCATGTCTTATGCCACCCTGGGGACCCCTCACTCAGCACATACACACTGCTTGCCAGCTTGTGTGTGCTGGTGGGGAGAAAATGACTAAGTCGACATGGCACTCCCCTCAGTGCCATGCCAACCTCACACTGCCTGTGGCATAGGTAAGTCACCCCTCTAGCAGGCCTTACAGCCCTAAAGCAGGGTACACTATACCACAGGTGAGGGCATATGTGCATGAGGACTAACCCCCTACAGTGTCTAAGCAAAACCTTAGACATTGTAAGTGCAGGGTAGCCATAAGAGTCTATGGTCTGGGAGTCTGTCAAACACGAACTCCAAAGCACCATAATGGCTACACTGAAAACTGGGAAGTTTGGTATCAAACTTCTCAGCACAATAAATGCACACTGATGCCAGTGTGCACTTTATTGTAAAAATACACCCAGATGGCATCTTAGAGATGCCCCCTGAAAACCTACCCAACTTCCAGTGTGGGCTGACTAGTTTTTGCCAGCCTGCCACACACCAGACATGTTGCTGGCCACATGGGGAGTGCCTTTGTCACTCTGTGGCCAGGAACAAAGCCTGTACTGGGTGGAGGTGCTTCTCACCTCCCCCTGCAGTAACTGTAACACCTGGCGGTGAGCCTCAATGGCTCACCCCCTTTGCTACAGCGCCACAGGGCATCCAAGCTAGAGATGCCCGCCCCTCTAGCCACTGCCCCCACTTTTGGCGGCAAGGCTGGAGGAGATAATGAGAAAAACAAGGAGTCACCACCCCCCAGTCAGGACAGCCCCTAAGGTGTCCTGAGGTGACTCTTACTTTTAGAAATCCTCCATCTTGTAGGAGGATTCCCTCAATAGGATTAGGGATGTGCCCCCCCCTCCCCACAGGGAGGAGGCACAAAGAGGGTGTAGCCACCCTCAAGGACAGTAGCCATTGGCTACTGCCCTCCGAGACCTAAACCCACCCCTAAATTCAGTATTTAGGGGCTCCCAGAACCGAGGAAGAGAGATTCCTGCAACCTAAAGAAGGACTGCTGACCTGAAGCCCTGCAGTGAAGACGGAGACGACAACTGAGTTGGCCCCAGCCCCACCGGCCTGTCTCCCTACTTCGACGAAAACTGCACCAGCGACGCATCCAACAGGGACCAGCGACCTCTGAAGCCTCAGAGGACTACCCTGCATCTAAAGGACCAAGAAGCTATCGAGAACAGCGGCCCTGTTCAAGAAATTGCAACTTTCTGCAACAAAGAAGCAACTTTAAAGACCCCATGTTTCCCGCCGGAAGCGTGAGACTTTCCACTCTGCACCGACACCCCTGGCTCGACCTGCGGAGGAACAACACTACAGGGAGGACTCCCCGGTGACTGCGAGCCTGTGAGTAGCCAGAGTTGACCCCCCCGCGTCACCTGCAGAGGGAATCCAGAGGCTCTCCCTGACCGTGACTGCCTGCTTCTAAGAACCCGACACCTGGTAAAGACACTGCACCCGCAGCCCCCAGGACCTGAAGGATCCGACCTCCAGTGCAGAAGCGACCCCCAGGTGGCCCTCTCCCTTGCCCAGGTGGTGGCTACCCCGAGGAGCCCCCCCCCCTTGCCTGCCTGCTTCGCTGAAGAGACACCTGGGTCTCCCATTGAACTCCATTGCAAACCTGACGCCTGTTTGCACTCTGCACCCGGCCGCCCGTGCCGCTGAGGGTGTACTTTTTTGTGCTGACTTGTCCCCCCCCGGTGCCCTACAAAACCCCCCCCCCCTGGTCTGCCCTCCAAAGTCGCGGGTACCTACCTGCTGGCAGACTGGAACCGGGGCACCCCCTTCTCCATTGAAGCCTATGTGTTTTGGGCACCACTTTGACCTCTGCACCTGACCGGCCCTGAGCTGCTGGTGTGGAAACTTTGGGGTTGCTCTGAACCCCCAACGGTGGGCTACCTTGGACCCAACTCTGAACCCTGTAAGTGTTTTACTTACCTGCAAAACTAAACAATTACTTACCTCCCCCAGGAACTGTTGATTTTTTGCAGTGTCCACTTTTAAAATAGCTTATTGCCATTTTTGTCAAAACTGTACATGCTATTGTGATTATTCAAAGTTCCTAGAATACCTGAGTGTAATAACTTTCATTTGAAGTATTACTTATAAATCTTGAACCTGTGGTTCTTAAAATAAACGAAGAAAAGATATGTTTCTATACAAAAACCTATTGGCCTGGAGTAAGTCTTTGAGTGTGTGTTCCTCATTTATTGCCTGTGTGTGTGTGTGTACAACAAATGCTTAACACTACCCTCTGATAAGCCTACTGCTCGACCACACTACCACAAAATAGAGCATTAGAATTATCTCTTTTTTCCACTATCTTACCTCTAAGGGGAACCCTTGGACTCTGTGCACACTATTTCCTACTATGAAATAGTATGTTCGATGGCATCTGTCGCTGTAGATACGCATGTTCTGCAATAGCTCGCCATCTGGTGTTGGGCCGGAGTGTTACAAGTTGTTTTTCTTCGAAGAAGTCTTTCGAGTCACGGGACCGAGTGACTCCTCCTTTTGTCTCCATTGCGCATGGGCGTCGACTCCATCCTCGATTGTTTTTTTTCCGCCATCGGGTTCGGACGTGTTCCTGTCGCTCCGAGTTTCGGAACGGAAAAAATAGTTAATTTCGGAAGATTTTCGTCGGTATTGTTGCGTTCGGGATCGGCGTACTTAGATTCAACACCGCATCGAAGATCGAAGAGCTCCGGTGCCCTTCGGGGTAGTTTTTCGATCCTCCGTCGGGGCCTGGTCGGCCCGACCGCGTGCTGAGGAACGCCGATGGAACGGACCCCGTTCCGATTCTGCCCCAAATGCCACAATAAATACCCCTACACAGACCAACACTTGGTCTGCAACCTGTGCCTGTCACCTGAGCACAGCGAAGACACCTGCGAGGCCTGTCGTGCGTTCCGGTCCCGAAAAACACTCCGAGACCGTCGAGCCAGAAGACTTCAAATGGCGTCCGCACCGACAGCCCATCGGGAGTTCGAGGAACAGGAAGAGGAAGGTACCTTCTCGATCCAAGACTCAGACTCCGAAGGATTCGACGATACACAAACCGTGAGTAAGACGTCGAAAACCACACAAAGAAACATTTACAAGGCCCAGGGGACGCCACTGCCACCAGGCCATGGCTCAACCCATAAAATCGGTGACCGACCGTCGGCACCGAAAAAGGCCCAAACAGTGCCGAGATCGTCCGACTCCGGTCGAGACACCGGCACGCAGCCTTCTCGGGACCGAGAAAGTGCTGGAGACAAGCCTCGACACCGAGATGCCGGTGTAGACACGGCTCGACGCCGAGACAGCGGCACCGAAACAGATCGACGCCGAGAGGTTTCGGCACCGAAAAGGAAAAAAGTCACCTCGGAGCCGAAAAAACACGCAGACACAGTTTCGACGCCGAAACAAACTGCAAGCGACCCAGCTTCAGGCTCTTATACAGAAGAGCACTCGCTAACCTCCCAAATGCAGAAGCATAGGTTTGAGGAAGAGCTACAAGCAACTGATGCGGACCATACGCAAAAGCGTATCTTCATTCAGCAGGGGACAGGAAAAATAAGCACCCTTCCCCCCATTAGGAGAAAGAGAAGGTTGGAGTTCCAGGCGGAACAAGTACCACAACCAAAAGTGGTGAAAAGAGTTACACCACCACCCTCTCCTCCGCCCGTGATTAACGTTTCACCAGCACAAACGCCATCACACTCCCCAGCTCACACCACCATGAGCCAGGGTGACCAAGACCAGGACGCATGGGACCTATACGACGCCCCAGTGTCAGATAACAGCCCAGAGGCATACCCTACAAAACCATCTCCACCAGAAGACAGCACCGCGTACTCTCAGGTGGTGGCTAGAGCAGCACAATTTCACAACGTAAGCCTCCACTCAGAACAGGTCGAGGATGATTTCCTGTTCAACACACTCTCCTCCACCCACAGCTCCTACCAAAGCCTGCCTATGCTCCCTGGTATGCTCCGGCACGCAAAAGACATATTTAAGGACCCGGTCAAAAGTAGGGCAATCACACCAAGGGTGGAAAAAAAGTATAAGCCGCCTCCTACAGACCCGGCTTTCATCACAACACAGCTGCCACCAGACTCTGTTGTTGTAGGAGCAGCTAGGAAAAGGGCCAACTCTCACACATCTGGAGATGCACCACCCCCAGATAAAGAAAGCCGCAAGTTTGATGCAGCTGGTAAAAGAGTCGCAGCACAAGCTGCAAACCAGTGGCGCATCGCGAACTCCCAGGCACTACTTGCGCGCTATGACAGAGCCCACTGGGACGAGATGCAACATCTCATTGAACATCTGCCCAAGGACTTCCAAAATAGGGCAAAACAAGTGGTTGAGGAGGGACAGGCCATCTCCAACAACCAGATCCGCTCCTCCATGGACGCTGCAGATACAGCTGCACGGACAATTAATACATCTGTAACTATCAGAAGGCATGCATGGCTCCGAACGTCTGGATTTAAACCAGAGATTCAACAAGCAGTTCTCAATATGCCTTTTAATGAAAAAGAACTGTTCGGTCCAGAAGTGGACACAGCGATTGAGAAACTCAAAAAAGATACGGACACTGCCAAAGCCATGGGCGCACTCTACTCCCCGCAGAGCAGAGGGAATTACAGCTCATTCCGTAAAACGCCCTTTCGAGGGGGGTTTCGGGGTCAAAGCACACAAGCCAGCACCTCACAAGCCACACCGTCCAGTTACCAAGGACAGTATAGAGGAGGTTTTCGGGGACAATATAGAGGAGGGCAATTCCCTAGAAATAGAGGAAGATTCCAAAGCCCCAAAACCCCTACTACTAAACAGTGACTCACATGTCACTCACCCCCTCCACACAACACCAGTGGGGGGACGAATAGGTCATTATTACAGAGCATGGGAGAAAATCACTACAGACACTTGGGTTCTAGCAATTATCCAACATGGTTACTGCATAGAATTTCTACAGTTCCCTCCAAACATACCACCAAAAGCACAAAATTTAACAACACACCATTCCAATCTCCTAGAGATAGAAGTGCAGGCACTATTGCAAAAGAATGCAATCGAATTAGTGCCAAACACACAAATAAACACAGGAGTTTACTCACTGTACTTTCTGATACCAAAGAAGGACAAAACACTGAGACCAATCCTAGACCTCAGAGTAGTCAACACTTTCATCAAATCAGACCACTTCCACATGGTCACACTACAAGAAGTATTGCCATTGCTAAAGCTGCACGACTACATGGCAACTTTAGACCTCAAGGATGCTTATTTCCATATACCAATTCACCCATCGCACAGGAAATACCTAAGGTTTGTATTCAAAGGAATACATTACCAATTCAAGGTACTGCCTTTCGGATTAACAACCGCACCAAGAGTCTTTACCAAATGTCTAGCGGTAGTCGCTGCACACATCAGAAGGCAGCAAATACATGTGTTCCCATATCTAGACGACTGGCTAATCAAGGCCCATTCGTTAATAGAGTGCTCAAATCACACAAATCATATCATACAAACCCTCTTCAAACTAGGGTTCACCGTCAATTTCACAAAATCCAAGATTCGGCCACGCAAGGTACAACAATACCTGGGAGCCATAATAGACACATCAAAAGGAGTAGCCACTCCAAGTCCACAAAGAATTCAAAATTTCAACACCATCATACAACGCATGTATCCAACACAAAAGATACAAGCAAAGATGGTATTACAACTCCTAGGCATGATGTCATCATGCATAGCCATTGTCCCAAACGCAAGACTGCACATGAGGCCCTTACAACAATGCCTAGCATCACAGTGGTCTCAAGCACAGGGTCACCTTCTAGATCTGGTGTTAATAGACCGCCAAACTTACCTCTCGCTTCTGTGGTGGAACAACATAAATTTAAACAAGGGGCGGCCTTTCCAAGACCCAGTGCCACAATACGTAATAACAACAGATGCTTCCATGACAGGGTGGGGAGCACACCTCGATCAACACAGCATACAAGGACAATGGAACGTACATCAAACAAAACTGCATATCAATCACCTAGAACTTCTTGCAGTTTTTCAAGCACTAAAAGCTTTCCAACCAATAATAGTTCACAAATACATTCTCGTCAAAACAGACAACATGACAACAATGTATTATCTAAACAAGCAGGGAGGGACGCACTCCACGCAGTTAAGCATGTTAGCACAAAAAATTTGGCATTGGGCAATTCACAACCAAATTCGCCTAATTGCACAGTTTATACCAGGGATACAAAATCAACTCGCAGACAATCTCTCTCGAGATCACCAACAGGTCCACGAATGGGAAATTCACCCCCAAATACTGAACACTTATTTCAAACTCTGGGGAACACCTCAGATAGACTTGTTTGCGACAAGGGAGAACGCAAAATGCCAAAACTTCGCATCCAGATACCCACACAAACAATCCCAAGGCAATGCCCTATGGATGAACTGGTCAGGGATATTTGCTTACGCTTTTCCTCCTCTCCCTCTCCTTCCTTACCTGGTAAACAAACTCAGTCAAAGCAAACTCAAACTCATATTGATAGCACCAACTTGGGCAAGGCAACCCTGGTACACAACGCTGCTAGACCTATCAGTGGTACCCTGCATCAAATTGCCCAACAGGCCAGATCTGTTGACACAGCACAACCAAAAGATCAGACACCCAGATCCAGCATCGCTGAATCTAGCAATCTGGCTCCTGAAATCCTAGAATTCGGGCACTTACAACTTACCCAAGAATGTATGGAAGTCATAAAACAAGCAAGAAGGCCATCCACCAGGCACTGCTATGCAAGTAAATGGAAGAGGTTTGTTTGCTACTGCCATATTAATCAAATACAACCATTACACACAACTCCAGAACATGTAGTGGGTTACTTGCTTCACTTACAAAAATCTAACCTAGCTTTCTCTTCCATTAAGATTCACCTTGCAGCAATATCTGCATACCTGCAGACTACCTATTCAACTTCCCTATATAAAATACCAGTCATTAAAGCATTCATGGAGGGCCTTAGGAGAATTATACCACCAAGAACACTACCTGTTCCTTCATGGAACCTAAATGTTGTCCTAACTAGACTTATGGGTCCACCTTTTGAACCCATGCACTCCTGCGACATACAGTTCCTAACCTGGAAGGTGGCATTTCTCATCGCCATTACTTCCCTGAGAAGAGTAAGCGAGATTCAGGCGTTTACTATACAGGAACCTTTTATACAACTACACAAAAATAAAGTCGTCCTAAGGACCAATCCTAAATTTTTGCCAAAGGTTATTTCACCGTTCCATCTAAATCAAACAGTGGAACTTCCGGTGTTCTTTCCACAGCCAGATACCGTAGCTGAAAGGGCACTACATACATTAGATGTCAAAAGAGCATTAATGTATTACATTGACAGAACAAAGAACATCAGAAAGACTAAACAACTCTTTATTGCATTTCAAAAACCTCATGCAGGAAACCCAATTTCAAAACAAGGTATAGCCAGATGGATAGTTAAATGCATCCAAATCTGCTACCTTAAAGCTAAACGACAGCTGCCCATTACACCAAGGGCACACTCAACCAGAAAGAAAGGTGCTACCATGGCCTTTCTAGGAAACATCCCAATGCAAGAAATATGTAAGGCAGCCACATGGTCTACGCCTCACACATTCACCAAGCACTACTGTGTAGACGTGTTATCCGCACAACAAGCCACAGTAGGTCAAGCTGTATTAAGGACATTATTTCAGACTACTTCCACTCCTACAGGCTGATCCACCGCTTTTGGGGAAATAACTGCTTACTAGTCTATTGCAGAACATGCGTATCTACAGCGACAGATGCCATCGAACTGAAAATGTCACTTACCCAGTGTACATCTGTTCGTGGCATCAGTCGCAGTAGATTCGCATGTGCCCACCCGCCTCCCCGGGAGCCTGTAGCAGTTTGGAAGTTACCTTCAATTATTTATATATGTATCATCTCAACCTTAAATAAGTGCATACTTAGTCACTCCATTGCATGGGCACTATTACTACAATTCAACTCCTACCTCACCCTCTGCGGGGAAAAACAATCGAGGATGGAGTCGACGCCCATGCGCAATGGAGACAAAAGGAGGAGTCACTCGGTCCCGTGACTCGAAAGACTTCTTCGAAGAAAAACAACTTGTAACACTCCGGCCCAACACCAGATGGCGAGCTATTGCAGAACATGCGAATCTACTGCGACTGATGCCACGAACAGATGTACACTGGGTAAGTGACATTTTCAATACAGAGCAAACTTCCTACAGTACCCGATTCTTGCGAGACCTGAGCCCACTTGTTGGTTTAGCCGGACTGTACCCCCCCAGTCCCAGCCTGCAGGCTCTTTGTGCAGGCCTTCTCTACCACAACTGCCTCCAGGTGACAGAGACCCGATGCTTCAGGACACCTCTGCACATGGCCACCCTGGCCCCAGGAGATGAGGACCAAAGGTATTCTCACGTCACCGAACACAAGGCGACCTGAACCCCCTTTTTGATTCGGCTGGACTGGCCCGCCATTCCCAACCTGCAGCATCTTTCTGACCGGACGAATCCCCATTGACTTCCACAGGGCACCTGAAGCTGAACTGCACCTCAGCACCAGGCTTCCCGAGGTGACCTATTGATGTGGCCTAGGACTTTGCCCTATACTCACCTTAGGTAGTAGATTTGTCCCGTAAGTCGCTTCTGAGTACCTGTTTGTAGTACATGTTTCTCTCGTAGGGGATTTCCATGTATAGTCATAAGCACTGAATAGTTCCGCGCGCCTGCGGGGACCCCGGAGCACTGTTGTGTAGTATATTCTTAAGTGCAATCATCAGCTCCTTGACAAAAAGGTCTGTGAAAAACACTTAAGAATAACAATGTGCAGCCTATGTGAACAGCTACACAGGCCAAATTGTTAGAAGAAAAAAAACAGTTGTAGTGTAAATTTCACGTTTAAACCTCTATTTATTCTATAAATACATAAATAAATACATTCTCATATTTTATTTACACCTCTCATGAGAATAAAACAATGTAGGGCAGTGTAGCCCATAGGCTGCCATTATACAGAATGAAAATAGAGCTGTGCCTTTAAGAAAGTAAAGTCTTCCTGTTTCCCATCATGCACAGCAAAAGGCAGTTGCCTCAGTTCTTTTTTCCGGCTCCTTTCTGACAGGACCCTGAAGCATTGAGCTCTACCTCACAAAATCCTTTTGTGACAGAAATTCATTTAAAATCTTTTGAATTTCATTTTCACTCGACGTTTTTAACATTGAGTGATAATTTTCTGCTTTTTTCTGTTAGATTCTGACAGAATTTTGAGGTTTTTCTACTTCAGAAATGCCTTCACTGTTTGACAAATGTCCTTCTTGTGGCAGAAAAAAGGCCAAAACAGATCCACATCGGGTCTGCATAATTTGCCTTCCATCCAGCCACAAACCGGAGTCGTGTGACATCTGCAAAACCTTCTCCAGAAGGACCCTTCGTGACAGGGAGAAGATCCGACTCCAGGCGAAAGAGGACAGGAGGAAAAGTGGTCATTCTACCACAGAGCGAGGAGAAGGTCAGTCTTCTACCAGGGCTCACACTGGTTCCTCTATAACTCCGACCAGACCGGCTCAAAAACGGCACAGGTCTCCGACGACGTCGAGGGCGTCGACGTCGAGGCAAGGAACGGCGCCAACATGCTCGCCGTCGAGGAGTGGTTCGCCGGCGAGAAAGAGACATCGCTCGCCGTCGACGACGATTTCGCCGTCGAGACGGCGTGGACTTTCGCCGTCGAGATCTGGGTCACCGTCGACACGGCGAGGACGTTCCACGTCGAGGAGATCTGAATCCGGTTCGCCGTCGAAACGGCGAGATCGATCAACGTCGAGGGGTGCTCGACGTCGTAGACGTTCACCGTCATCACGGCGACGTCGAGGGTCGTCGTCGAGAGATTCTCAACGGCGAGAAGAATCGACGGCGAAGGACACTCGCCGTCACCGTACTTCGACGTCGAGGAGTGTGTCGACGTCGAGACAATCAAAAAGACCTAGGAGGGTTTATACAACCTCAGAATCCTCGGCTTCAATCATCCTCCTTCCAGCGTCTCCACAACTCTCTCCTCGACAATCACCATTGCCACAGACGCCGGTAACACCTACGGCGCCTCTTCCGGCTCCGCCTGTAGAGTCTGTTTTGAGGACTCCAACGCGGTCTGTAAGACGTTCGGGACATTCCTCTAGACGCTCTTCTTCCTCTCGACACCGTCATGACCCACAGAGATCTCAGCATTCACATCACAGGCGTTCTTCTTCGTCTACACGGGACTACTCTCCAACCCTATCGGACTCACCGTCCCCGAGAGTGTCCCCCATAGATGATGTGAATACGTTCCAGGAGGTCTTAGTACGAGGGGCAACCAAGCTGAACATCCCGCTGGCGGTACCTGCCCCATCGACGTCAGTGATCTTCGAGACCTTGCATCACAGGACATCTTCCAGACCTTTGCTTCCACTGGTTCCAGGTCTCCTTGAACCAGCAATGGATATTTTCCTTGCACCGGCCGCAACAAAGTCTGCTCCTTCCAGACTTATTAAAAAATATCGTCCACCAGAACAAGATCCTCTATTCTTGAGGTCGGACCCAGTTCCTGATTCGGTGGTCATAGTAGCGGCAAAGAAACTGCATTCAACCTCACCATCTTCTTCTTCACCTCCAGATAAAGAGAGCAGAAAGATAGATGCTGCAGGACGAAAAGTATGCTCTACTGCAGCTGTCACGATGAAGGCAGCCAGCGCTACTGCGTTATTAGGGCGGTACGATCGTGCCCTCTGGGACTCTTTAATACAGTTTGCGGAACATCTTCCTAAGGATAAAAGGGAAGATTTCCTGGAGGTCGTGGGTGAGGGATCCATGGTGTCTAACCAAATTATAAGTGCTGCAGCTGACTCTTCGGTGCTATCCGCACACAATTATGCACACGGGATAGCGCTCAGAAGGCATGCATGGTTGAGACTTACATCACTCAAACCTGAAGCGCAGCAGAGAATACAAAACCTGCCTTTCTCGGGCTCCACCTTGTTCGGTTCTCATGCCGATGACGAGATGGCTAGAATGAAAGCTGAACTAGATACCTTGAAAGCGGTAGGGATGGAAAGACCGAAAGAACAAAGAAAGGTTTTCCGGCCATATCAACGACGACTTTTCACCCACCGGTATCAGTCGCCACACTGGATGTCTTCGCGCCCCCAGCAACAGCAACAACAGCAGTATCAAAGGGGTTTCTCTACTCAGCGAAGGTCGACAAGGGGTCGTTCAACACCTCAAACTCAGGCAACTCGACAGGCTCCCACGTCTAAGCCCTGAATCTTTGCTTCCCCCTCCTCCGTTATCCACTCCGGTAGGGGGAAGTATCTCAAATCATCTGGACGAGTGGCTACGCATCACAACAGACGCCTGGGTATTGAATATTGTGAGACATGGTTACGCTCTCAGATTCACCAGTCCTCCACCATCTGTTCCACCCAAAACAGCCAACCGCCATCTCGAAGCTCTACAGTTAGAGGTCAATATCCTATTGCAAAAAAGAGCCATAGAACCCGTTCCCATCAGCCAGCAAGGGAAGGGGATTTATTCGAGATATTTCCTTGTACCGAAAAAAGACAAACAAGAGTTTCGTCCCATCTTAGATCTGAGGACAGCAAACAAATGGATTCGCAAAGAAAAATTCAGGATGTTAGCCTTACACCAAATTTATCCACATCTACGTCAGGGCGACTGGCTATGTGCGATAGATCTTTGCGACGCTTACTTTCACATCCCAGTAACCAAGAAACATCGAAAATTCCTAAGGTTCACTGTCGGAAAACGCCATTACCAATTTGCAGTTCTACCTTTCGGCCTAAAATCAGCGCCAAGAACTTTTTCCAAATGCATGGCGGTAGTAGCCGCCCACTTGAGGAAACAGCGAATATTCGTCTACCCCTATCTAGACGATTGGCTCATAAAGGCCTCCAGTTGTCTCGAGACACAGCAACATTTCGAATGGACTCTACAACTGCTGCAAAAACTTGGTCTTCAAGTCAATCTCCTGAAATCTACAGCAACACCTGTTCAGAGGTTGCATTACTTAGGGGCCATTGTAGATACCAGGCTAGGAAAGGTGTTTCCTTCGGAGGAACGACGGTTATCGATTCTCCAGAAGTGCAAACAACTGCAGGAAAGACCTCAAGCCACTGCAAGAATAATAGCTTCTCTACTGGGCTCGATGGCGTCTTGTATCCATCTGGTTCCCAATGCTCGCCTCCATATGAGACCATTGCAGGAAAACCTGGAGGATCAGTGGTGTCAACTGAGGGACGATTGGGAGAACAAAGTCCTTCTTTCTCCTCACACCCTACAATCCCTCAAGTGGTGGTGTTTACCCAGCAATCTCTTGGTGGGGATTCCGTTCCAACAACGGCCCCCATCTCAAACCATCGTAACAGATGCGTCACTGATCGGATGGGGGGCGCACATGGAACATCTTCGAGTCCAAGGCGAGTGGTCACAGAGAGAGAGTCTCTATCACATCAACCTGCTGGAACTTCGCGCAGTCCACCTTGCGCTCAAAGCCTTCCTTCCCTCTCTGAGAACGGAAACTCTCCTTCTCCAGACAGACAACGTGGCCACTATGTACTACGTGAACAAACAAGGAGGCACCAGGTCCAGAATTTTATCCAGAGAGGCTCAGACAATCTGTCATTGGCTTCTAGCCAGGAACCTGTCACTAGTGGCAACTCACCTGCCCGGCATCCAGAATGTTCAAGCGGATGCCCTCAGTCGGGTAATGGACGAGAACCACGAATGGGTACTACACGACGACGTCGTTCATTCCATTTTCGCACTCTGGGGTACCCCCTCTACAGACCTATTCGCAACCCCAGAAAACAAAAAATGCCAAAACTTCGCCTCCAGATATTACCATCCAGGGACACTGGGGAATGCCCTGTGGATAAGCTGGTCAGGAGCATTTCTTTACGCCTTTCCACCGCTTCCCCTGATTCCGGCGGTCCTCCAGAAGCTGTCCAATGTTCAGACCAAAATGATCCTAATTGCTCCGGAGTGGCCACGCCAGTGGTGGTTCCCAGACCTTCTTCACCGGTCACTCAAACCACACATCAGGCTACCATATCGTCCGGACCTTCTCACGAAGTTCAGAGGGCAGATATCTCATCCCAACCCCTCATCGTTGAGTTTGGCAGCATGGCTCCTGAGCTAGTGCAATATGGACACTTGAACCTACCTCAGGATTGTATGGAAATTCTGAAGGAAGCAAAGCGCCCTTCCACACGATCAGCCTATGCAAGCAAGTGGAAGAGATTCTGCATTTGGTGTTTACACAACAACATTGACCCGGTTTCCTGTGGAGAACAATCTATCCTGCCATACTTGTTAAGTTTGGCAAAATCGGGCTTACAACTGTCGTCAATAAAAGTTCACTTGGCGGCTGTCACAGCATACAGAAAGAGTCCTTCACAAACTTCCTTTTTTCGGATTCCGATTATTAAGGATTTCCTAGAAGGTTTAAAGAAGGTTTTTCCCCCCATTAGAAAGCCTTCTCCTCCATGGGAACTGAACGTTGTCTTATCACGTCTGATGCTGCCGCCATTCGAGCCAATACATAAGGCATCGCTGCAACATCTCACATGGAAAGCTGCTTTTCTGGTGGCAATCACTTCAGCGCGTAGGGTCAGCGAAATCCAGGCCCTTTGCGCTCAGGAACCCTACACGGTTTTTCATTCTGCAAAAGTGGTAATGAGAACTCATCCAAAATTTTTACCTAAGGTAGTCTCCGACTTCCATGTGAACCAAACAATTTCATTACCGACTTTCTTTCAGAATCCAGCTACTCCTGCTGAGAGAACTCTGCACTCTCTGGATGTAAAGAGAGTATTGAAATTTTACTTGGACAGGACAAAAAGCTTACGAAAATCACAACAGCTTTTTATTAACTATGGCCCAATCAGAACAGGTTTGGGTACATCTAAACAATCTTTATCCAGGTGGATTGTTTCATGTATAATGTTATGTTATCAGTTAGCAAACAAATCCCTTGGTGGTAGGCCAAAAGCCCACTCTACCAGAGGGAAAGCAGCTACTGTAGCCTTGATGAGAAATGTCCCTTTGGCAGAAATATGCAAGGCTGCCACTTGGAGGTCGGTCCATACCTTTACTAAGCATTACTGCCTTGATACAGACGCTAGGGCAGATGCTCAGGTTGGGCAGGCTTTGCTCAAGAATTTGTTTGCATGATTCATGTTTTTCTCAGTATTCTTATATCTACTCCACCGCGGTTATGGGGATGGGCTTGCTACTCTATTCAGTGCTTATGACTATACATGGAAATCCCCTACGAGAGAAGAAATGGTTTCTTACCTGTAACTCCAGTTCTCTCGTAGGGGTATTTCCATGATAGTCATAAGCAACCCTCCCTCCTCCCCGGTGGAGTTGACATAGAACATGAATATTATGGAGGTTGGTACTCCAACAAATGTTTTGTTTTTTCTTCATGTCAGGTTAATAGCCTCCAAAAAAGAACTGAGGCAACTGCCTTTTGCTGTGCATGATGGGAAACAGGAAGACTTTACTTTCTTAAAGGCACAGCTCTATTTTCATTCTGTATAATGGCAGCCTATGGGCTACACTGCCCTACATTGTTTTATTCTCATGAGAGGTGTAAATAAAATATGAGAATGTATTTATTTATGTATTTATAGAATAAATAGAGGTTTAAACGTGAAATTTACACTACAACTGTTTTTTTTCTTCTAACAATTTGGCCTGTGTAGCTGTTCACATAGGCTGCACATTGTTATTCTTAAGTGTTTTTCACAGACCTTTTTGTCAAGGAGCTGATGATTGCACTTAAGAATATACTACACAACAGTGCTCCGGGGTCCCCGCAGGCGCGCGGAACTATTCAGTGCTTATGACTATCATGGAAATACCCCTACGAGAGAACTGGAGTTACAGGTAAGAAACCATTTCTTTTTCTCCATCGGTTAACATTGTAACTTCAGAAAATTGTTGACTTTTCAAAACTGGTAGAATTTCTCTTTCAAAACATACTTGCCTGATTGTGATGATTTTGGTGCCTTATATAAAGACACATCTTATTTTTATAATTTTGGTGTTGATCTCCTCATGGAGTCCTGCATCATATATAGACTGTGCCTATAACCGACGTCTGACACTCTTCTCCAATAAGCCTGAGGCTGCTGGACCACACTACCCAGTAAGAGGGATTGCTAGAGCAAGCCTCTGTCCACTTACAAGGAAATACTTGGACTCTTTCTTCAATATACCTAATTTTAGTATGCTATATAAAAAGCTAGCTTTCTACACTGACTCACCACTCAGTTGCGGCCTCCGCGGCAGTCTTTAACAGGACCTTCCGCCTCTGTCTGTGTGGGCGCTTCTCAAGTGGCTGCTGCATGCATGTGGGCCCTGTGGCGACGCCAGCTGGAGAGGGGCTGTAATAAGCTGGGTTCTAGTTGTAGTACCCTCACTCTTTTTGCCTCATGTGAATATGTTTTGGACTGTATTTCACTGGGATCCTGCTAACCAGGGACTCAGTGCCAGTGCTCTCTCCCCTAAATTTGGTTGCTTTTTACACCCACAATTGGCTTACTGGAGCAGTCCCTAGTATATGGTACTTATGTACCCAGAGCATTGGTACACCAGGGGTCTCCCATGGGCTGCAGCATTTATTGTACTGCCCATGGGCACCCATGTGAACTGTCTGCAGGCCTGCTGTTGCAGCCTGCGTGAAATGGTGCAGGCACCCTTTCAGCACGGAAAGCTTGCCTTATATCCTGGTCACTGTACTTATTACACTGTAAGTCACCCCTCTGGTTGGCCCTTCAGCCTAAGGGCAGGATGCATGTCACTAAGTATGAGGGTACCCTTGCATGAGCAGGCTACCCCTACAAACCCCAGATTCCATTCCCTGGGTTTTAAGTGCGGGGAAGACATCAAGGTCTGTAGTGGACACTGATCAACACAAGTGGTCTGACTACATAATGGCTTCTCCAAACCTAGGCATGTTTGGTATCAAACATGTTGGAATCCTGCAACTACACCGATTCCAGTGATAGTATGATCCCCTGTGCTCTGGGGGTTCCTTAACGGATTCTCGCATTTCTGCCTGTGCAGCCTTACTGGGTCTGGCTGCCAACCCAAGCTGCTGCCTACACCAGACACTGTTCTGCCCTACTGCTGATGAGCCTGACTCAGGCAGAGAGGCAGAACTAAGGATTTCCTACAAGGGAGAGAGGTGTGACGACCTCCCTCTGTTTATTAGGTGTCTAAAGGGTGGTGTGGCCTCTTTAGTGCCACCAGACTGCTATAAAGGGCATATTTGATGCCCTCCTTGTATAATCCGTTTTGCATCTGTTCAGTAACCTCTGGTTCCTGCTCTGGTACGAAACTACACAAAGGACAGCTGAGTGACCACCCCCTGTCCAGCTCCTACTCTAGAGCTCTGCCAGGTGGCTGGTTGATTGTACCGTCTTGGAAAGAAGATGGGCAGAGGGCCCCTGCGAGCATCTCACTGATTAGGCCAGGTAGCTGACGTCCCTGATCCCCAGTTCCTGGACCCTGCAGCTCGACTTCTTCCACCGACTTGCAGGAACTTCACCTCTAGGAGGGTGAGCATTGCCACCTGCACCACATGGGCAGCTCCGAGGGTGCTGGACTCTGTCCCCTTTCTTTTCAGGTCCTCCACATTTTGAATCTGTCCCTGGGTTCTACCGGCCTAGTAAACGGTTTGTGACAGCAGCTGGACAATAAGAGGCTTACACAGACGTCGGAGAGAGTCCCTTCTCCCCTCTGCCACTCGGTCCCCTGGAGAAGGTACTCCTGTCTTCTGGATATCCTCGGGCAGGGACACTCTCCAACCTTCTTCCTGTCTGTTGGTTTCCTTGGGTGTGCTGGGAAGGGTCCTGAAACACAAACTCCAGCCACTACTTCCCTGTGTTTCTGTGGGACAACTGGGATGGGTAACTGCTTTGCTCCTGGTTGCTGGGGACACTTACCATACTTAGCTCTGATATATTCATCTACCCTCAGCCCCTAGCTAACTACCCACTTACTTTGGTTGGGTTTACTATTTTGCATTCCACTTAGTATATGGTTTCCCCCCCCCCCCCCCCATAAACTATTCCTGCTTGTTATTCTGTGTATATATTGGGTGTAGATATCTCCAATGGGAGATATACCAATGTTTCTGGTGAGCGAGTTACTGACTACTTTGGTATTGCAAGCGCTTTACATTTCTCCTGGATAAGCTTCAGCTGCTCGCCTCGGCTACCCTGAGAGAGCTTTTGCTACCTGGACATCTGTTTACTATCACTAAGGGTTGCCTGGACTCAGTATAGGGTGTCACAACATAGGTGTACACCATAAACTGAGCCAGCCTCCTACAGGGACCAACTCACCGATCCAGGTCGTGGCCTCCTCTTGCCTCTGACTCAGTGCGGGCTCCCATCTTGGTGCATCAGCCCTCCCAGTCCTATGGGCCGATTCTCCACCCCGTCTCCAGGCGGGCTCGGGTACAACTGCGGTGGTCAGTGATGCAAGCTGCTCGCAGCCTCCGAAGTGTGCAGAGTACATGCACCAGTGGTGGCCCCAGTCCCTGTGCAGGCTTGGAATGCAGTGCCTCTGTGCTCCGGTGTCCCCAGCAGGGTGGGGGGACTGAAACAGCTGAATTCCCATGATTACCCTGGTGCTAGGACTGAGCTTGCTTTTAAACGACTGCTCCTGCCACCATATTGGCCACTCCCGAATAAAAAAAATACTATTACCTGTCTTTAAGCTGTTCAAAAAGTTCATGTCCGGGTTGCACAAAGTCTCCAGCTTTTACTGGCTATACCTACCCTTCAAACCCTCCTCTTTCATTGGTTGAAGCAGCTCTTCTCTTGACATTTCAGTTCGTGCAACCTATAATTTGCTACTTTTTGAGCTAGAAATCCCTGTACCATTTGACAAGCATTGGCAAATTTAATAGGTATTTCTTTTGGGATCGATTAGCTTTGCCAGTGATTTTAGCCATCATGTACAGAGTCCCCCATTCTGTGTGCATTGGTCAAAAAGGGAGTTATTTTGTAGCCTTGCTGTTTTTCCTTATGTTAACTGATCCAAGTTGAATTGGCAAAAAAAATAAAGCGTGGGTGGGGAGAAGCAACATGGAGGATGGGGTTTGAATATGCGGGGAAGCAACACGGTTGGGGGTGTGTGAGAGAAGTAACACAAGGTTGCGGGAGCAGATGGACAGCAGAAGGGCCAGAGGAGAAAGGAAGGAGAGCGAGGAACATGAGTGACAGTAAAGTAATCCGGGGAGAAGCACACAAGGGTTGCCCATCACTTGGGGTTGGAGAGAAGCACATGGGCAGAGAAAGAGCAATACATGTGTAGCAGAGAATGGGAGGGAGTACACGGGCAGGCAGTTGTAAGCACATGCACTTTTGTGGAGAACTAAAGATGAAAGTAGCACGTGAAAAGTGAGTAGTGGAAGGACACAAGTAATGTGTCCATGCAACAAGGGTGGGACAGCCGCATGAAGAGGCTGTATTGCAGACATAAAAAGCAGGCAAATTAATGCCAATGAAGCCAACCAATGGATAGGATGTGGGCTTATTCTAAGCCATTGTAAGCTCTTAATACATCTCGGAATAGACTGCGCATGCAATGTTGACCTTATAAAAAGCATGTATGTGGAAACCTGTGGGGCAGATTTGTACTTGTTTTTCAAGTTAGTTTAATTGGTTAGGATATGTCTTTTGAAATGTTTTCCAGGTCATGCAGTCCTAAAATATTGATATAACTTTAGTCATTCATTAAATATTTAGAAGACTCCGTGCTTCTGTTTTCTATTAGATAAATACTTTTCTAACATCAAATTAAAGAAAACATTTTACGTAGTGAGCCATTTGTATTTATTGTGCCTGCACTATAGATTTACCATTATGAATGCGTCTTGTAAACTGTTATGAATATTTGTCTTTTTCACAGTTGGTTAGTAATGCAATTCAGTTCTTGGCATCTGTTTGTGAAAGACCTCATTATAAGCACTTGTTTGAAGACCCAAATACTTTGACGAGTATCTGCGAAAAAGTAATTGTGCCCAACATGGAATTCCGAGGTAACCCTTCAAAATTAAATTTCCTAAACTTTTGTCATGTCAAAATAGGCTGGCTTATCAGCAAGTATCACTGATTAATAGCAGAATACACAATTTAATCGATATCTTCAAGTAAAATGTATTTCCTTCTTATTTTTTGCCTGGTGCACTTGTCACTTATGTTTTGCTATTCAGCAATCCAGATCATCCTAACCTTTTATACATCATAAGCCTCCATTACACTTGACTTGTGCAGGAGACCACTACCTGCTGTTTGCTTACAACGTAATTAGAAAAAACTGTAAATGTTTTACTACCTCTCCATGTTCAGGTATTTTGTGTGCTTTGGATATGGAATCTGATAGAACAGAAATACTTCTCATGGGTTTTTTAGTTTATTGTATTCGGTGCTTAATTGTGTGAAAGACTGCTTGGCCAGGATAATCCGTTTAGAGATCTTCCAAAAGGGCCTAACCACCCCAATTATCATAAACTATTTTAAAATTGAAATTTAAGTAATAAGCTCAAGTAGAATGCAACTTACATCCTAAACCAGGTGTTGGAACATTTGTACCTAGAATTCTGGCAGCTGCTGTCATAGCTGTTGCGTTGTCCTTTAAATATTGCATATGGTAATAAGTTTGGTGCTTTAACCCGGGTCTGAATGAACTTTGGCTGGTCCTGAAGTTCAGCTTACTCTTTTTTTTTTTTAGGTTTATGCAAACCAATCAAGGAGAAGCACAGTTATAGTGTGGGACCAAAAAGTTTTTATTTGCCCAAATTTGCTTGGCTGCCTCCTGATGCGCATGTTCTTCAAACATGCATAACATGAGTTGCCTATAGGTCTTGTCACATAGCCTGACTGGGAATTTCATTTGTGGACCCTGATTTAACAGGTTTGCTGACTGCTCCTTGGTCCTGCAGACTCGAAATGGACAACAGGAGCTAAACGCTTCTTCATCCAATGGGGACTTTTATATTTAAACATAGATTCATGGTTAGCTTACAATCCTGGTTTCAAGAGCTGTCACCATACGAACTGTCCAGCTATTGCCATCTTTTTACCCTTTCAACCCACTGATAAATGATTGTAATGCTAATTGCTTGAAAACTTCTGAATGGTTTTCTTCCAAGTCAAGCAAGCACACATCTCTGAGTAAAGTTTTACTTTCATTCTAAGATTGCTTTAATTCCCTTCTTGTTTTATATCTGTAGGTGAGATCAAAGCTTCCTATGGCAGTTATGTAGGAAGTGAGGTATACTGTGCAGAGCCCAGGTGGTCCCTTACTAGTGGACAGTGGCTTGTTCTAGTAATCCTAAGGCGCTTTTAGGGGGTAGTGTGGTCGAGCAGCACTAGGCCTAGCAGAAAGGAGAGTTGGATATTTACCATAGGCACACAGTCAGTAAATATGAGACACAACTCAATACGGAGATCCACACCAATTTACAAAAATAACAAGTATCTTTACATATGTTTAGGCACCAGAATCCATAGGATCAGATAAGTAGGTTTTGCAATAGAAGTTTTCACAGGTTTGAAAAATCGACAGTGCAACTTCTGTAACTGCAATGTTACCATATGGGAGAGAAAACCTGTACGGCACTACGGGTACTTCTCAACAACATACTGGACAAATCTTCCAGGCTTACGGTGAGTATAGGGCATGGTCTTAGGCCACACCAAGCAGGTCTCCTCGAGCGGCACTGGGGTGGCCATGTGCAGTGGTGAATGAGCTTCTGGTGCCCTCCTGAAGTCCGTGCTGATGAGTCCAGGCAAAAAGATGCTGCAGGTGAGGACTGTGGCACCAGTCTGGGTGTACCACCAAGTGAGTTTATTTCTTATGATTCTCTGGGATGTAGGGACCAGTGGTCGTGTTCTCCTCGGTCCGGGGCATCAGAGTGCAGAGGGTTCTTGGACCATCGGGTTTTCGTCACCGGTAGCGGTCGCGGTGGAGGTGGCCTGCAGTAAGAGGCTGTAGGTGTGGACTGTGTGGATCCAGTCTGACTGAAGCAACTAGTGGGTTCAAGTCTCATGAGGCTCGGGGACATAGTGACACCAGTGGGCATATTCTCCTCTGTCCAGGGCGGCCAGTTGCAGAGGTGCAGTGGACAGTTGGTTTTCAATCACCGGAGGTGGTTTCTGTTTAGGGGGGCCTGCAGAAAGAGATGGCAGGCGTGGTCAGGAAGTCCACTTTGGGCGAATTAAAGGTGGCGTCATCCCTGGATGGCCTGGGAGTGACACTGACACCGTTGGTCCACTTCAGCTCGGGCTTGGAGGATTGAGCACAGTGACACCGTCAGGTTTTGGTGGTCCTGGGTCCTCTTGGGTCTCTTTTGGCTACCTGCAAGATGCAGGGGAGCAGCTCCAGTTACAGGAGAGTTCCTGATTTTTGGGTAAAGGCTGGCAGTCTTCCCAGGCTTTTGGAATCGCAGACAGCTGCAAGACAAGGCATCTTTTGCACAATTGCCAGCGGGCAGGCTGGCAGGGTTGGTACTGAGTCAGCCTCTGGTCTTCAGCTCTTTGTGTTTCTTCAGTGGCTGCCACCATCTTTTACATCAGCAGGATCTGATTTGCTGGGGCTCCCCTAAATACTGAATTTAGGGGTGTTAGGGAAGTGTAGGGTAGTAGCCAATAGGCTACTTACCCCCTGGGGTCACTATGCCCTCTATGACCTCTTCCTGTGGAAAGTGGGCATAACCTTGTTGCAGAATTCCTAGTTATGCCATTGCCAAGATGGCAGACTTGGAAATTTTGTGTCTGAAGCAGGCAGCTCACCTTAGTGGTGGAACTGACCTGAGAATGGACACGCCTTCCTCACTACTAATTTTCCCACTGTCCAGGTGCCAAATCGGCCTTGGGACAGGGGGGTGTCGGCATATTCCTTGTGACACAATGCCTTTCCTGTGTAAACCCAGACCTAACAAGCTACATTGATGCTATTTCTGCCAGTGTAACCTATCTATATGTGTATTTGGAGAATTGTCATACACACACATATATCTAACATACACTCAAATATATCTCACCCACATAAGGAAAATGCTCAAACATGTTTATCCACAAAAAAAAAAACTGGGTGTGTGTGTATATGTATGTTTGTGTGTATATGTATGTATGTATATATATATGTATATATATGTGTGTGTATGTATGTATGTATGTGTATATATATATATCACCATCAACTTTTCTCCGTATGAAAAGCCTGATCCAAACAGGGCGGTCACAGCACAGAGGGACGAAGAACCCTCTCAAACATTCCAACAATTTTCTCCTCCATGAAGAAAAGCGCCGAACTCTGGTTAAAAGTGAAATGAGGCATTATTTATTCACAGAAGCAAAAGTTCTTGCATTTCCCTCAATACATGATGTGATAAAAACGGGCGGATCTGGCTTCAAACATATAAATCACCATCAACTTTTCTCCGTATGAAAAGCCTGATCCAAACAGGGCGGTCACAGCACAGAGGGACGAAGAACCCTCTCAAACATTCCAACAATTTTCTCCTCCATGAAGAAAAGCGCCGAACTCTGGTTAAAAGTGAAATGAGGCATTATTTATTCACAGAAGCAAAAGTTCTTGCATTTCCCTCAATACATGATGTGATAAAAACGGGCGGATCTGGCTTCAAACATATAAATCACCATCAACTTTTCTCCGTATGAAAAGCCTGATCCAAACAGGGCGGTCACAGCACAGAGGGACGAAGAACCCTCTCAAACATAAACATAATAAAATGTATGTTCGGTGGCATGTGTAGCTGCAGATACACATCCTATGCCTAGCTCTTCCGACATCTAGTGTTTGGCAACGAGTGCTCCAATTTGTTTTTGTTAGAAATTTTTTGGGGGGAGTCACGGGATCGAGTGACTCGGTTACAGTGCGCATGGGCATCGACATTTAGATTGTTTTCTTTCTGCTGTCCGGTTCGGATGGGATTCCTCTTGCTCCAAGATTTCGAATCAGAAACCTTAGAAAACACATTTAATCGTCAGTATTGTTTCGATCGCGTTCCATCTAGCCTCGAACAGATAGTACCATCAGAATATAGATTTTGCCCTTCTGGGTGCATGCGCCAGAATCTGGCCTGTTCGGGCCTACAGCGTGGAAGCCTGATGGATCGGACTCCATTTTGATTCTGCCCTCGGTGCCACGCAAACTTTACCTATACAGACCAACACCTGGTTTGTAATCTGTGTCTTTCTCCAGACCACCGAGAAGAGGATTGTGAAGCCTGTCGATTGTTTCGATCCAAGAAGACCTTGCGTGATCGGAGAGCCAGAAGGTTAGAGATGGCGTCGAAAAGCCCAGAACATCTTGACGTCATTGAAGAAGAACAGGCGCAGACAGCGGTCTCCATCCGAGAGACAGACTCCGAGGAAGAATCGGAAGACGATAGGCCTATCACTGCTGGCCAGCACGTGAGTACGCCTGCCCCTACGCCCACATACAAAAAACCCACTAAAGTACTTGGGTACACCACTGCCAGAAGGCCATGGTCTGACCCGAAAAAAGACTGTCGACCACCGACCTTCGGGTTCAGTGCCGAAAAAGGCCTCGCCTCCGTCTACTTCGGAGTCCAGTAAATCGGTAAAGACTTCTGCCTCAGACTCCAGTAAGCGTCCTCACTCCTCGGAGTCGAAGCTTCACGCCCTGCTTCGGAGCCGAAACAGACTCCATTTTCGGAACTGTAAAAGATCCAAACTTTGGAACCCAAGAAAACTTCTTATACAGAGGAACAAGGACTTTCAAGCCGCCTCAGACAAAGTTTGAAGTCAATGCAGGAATCTTACAGACCTTCTGATGAGGACACTGAGATTCAACCTATACTGGAAGTTGTGGATGAGAGACAATCCAGAATACACATACACAAAGAGGCTGGCAGAATTGTTAATGCACCTCCTTTGAAAACTAAAGGAAAGCTGGCTTTTCAGGAAGAATTACACTGTTCAACCACCAGCAAAAATTTACAAGCAAAAGGAGAAACCAGTACATGCCCCTACTTCTCCTCCTCATTCACCACAGATTTCTTTTACTCCTCCACACACTACTCTACCACTGTTGCCTTCACCAACACACTCACAGTACTCTCATGGGGATACAGTGGATCCTTGGGATTTATATGACCCGGATCCTATTCCAGATAATGATCCTAACTTATACTCCTCCAAGCCTTCTTCACCGGAGTACACTACTGCATACACGCAGGTTGTTTCCAGGGCCGCTGCTTATCACGGGGTGCTTATGCATACTGAGCCCCTTAAGGAATATTTCTTGTTCAACACTATGTCCTCCACTCACTCTAGATACCAGTGCCTTCCCATGTTGCCTGGAATGGTCAAGCATGCATACCAAAGTTTTTTTTTTTTAGTGAGCCAGTCAAAGCTAGAGTAATTACTCCACATATTGACAAAACATAAAAACCGGCTCCTACAGACCCAGACTACATCACACACACACACCAAGTTCCTCCAGATTCAGTTGTTTTGAGTGCAGCTAGAAAAAGGGCTAATAGCCAGTCCTCCGGGGATGCTCCTCCACCTGATAAGGAGAGTAGGAAATTTGATGCTGCTGGCAAGAGACTGGCCACGCAAGCCGCCAACCAATGGCAAATTGCAAATTCACAAGCGCTTCTGGCCAGATCTGATAGAGCTCACTGGGATGAGATGCAAGAGCTACTACAGCACCTCCCAAAAGAGCTTCCAAAGAGAGCACAACAGATCGTAGAAGAGGGACAGGTCATAAGCAACAATCGGATAAGGTCTGCCCTCGGTGCTGCTGATACAGCTGCCAGAAGTGTCAATACTGCCATTACTATAAGGAGGCATGTATGGCTACTTTCTTCTGGCTTTAAACCAGAAATACAACAGGCAATACTCCGCATGCCTTTTGAGAAGGAACACTTATTTGGGCCTGAGGTCGATATAACCATAGAAAAACTGAAGAAAGACTCACACTGCCAAGGCAATGGGAGCATTATACACAACACCATATAGAGGCTCCTTTCGCAGGCAACAATTTAGGGGAGGATTCAAACCTCAATCCTCTTAAGCCTCTACCTCCCAGGCAAAGCAGGGACAACAAAGAGGGGGATTTAGAGGGTCTTATAGCGGCCAGTATTTCTGAAACAGAGGCAAATTCCAAACCTCAAAACAAGCCACTACACCATCCATACAGTGACTTATTTCCCCATCCCTCAACCCCACACATCTCCTGTGTGTAGGGGGGAGGGGGGGGGTTAAGACTACAGCAATCTCACTCTCATTGGCAAAATATCACCACAGACCATTGGGTATAGTCAATTATCCGCAATGCCTATTGCCTAGAATTGATCTCCACCCCTCCAAACGTCCCGCCGCGTTACCACAAATTGTCCCCAGAATACAACATTCTGTTACAAAAGGAGTTACGATTGCTACTACTAAATCGAGCAATAGAATTAGTCCTACATTCTCAACAAGGAACACGAGTATACTCACTATACTTCCTCATTCCCAAAAACTCTAAGGCTTATCCTAGACCTCAGGTCTCTCAATCCTGTCATAACAGTTTCACATGGTAACTCTGCAGGACGTCATTCCACCACTACAGAAACAAGATTACATGAATGCTTTAGACCTCAAAGATGCGTATTTCCATATACCCATCCATCCAGCTCACAGAAAATACCTCAGGTTCGTCATAGCAGGAAAACATTATCAGTTCAAAGTTCTGCCATTCGGCATAACAGCTCCAAGAGCATTCATCTGTTAGCGGAATACATTCCAGGAATACAAAATCAACTGGCGGATAACCTAAGCAGGAACCACCAACAAACACATGAATGGGAGATTCACTTTCAGGTACTTCTTAAGTACTTTCAAAAGTGGGAAACACCAGAAATAGATTTATTCGCAACAAGCGAAAATGCAAAATGCCAAAACTTAGCATCAAGACACCTACATCCCCTATCCAAGGGAAATGCTCTACGGATCAATTGGTCAGGGATATTTGTTTACACTTTTCCCCCCTCTCGCACTTCTTCCCTTTCTGGTTAACAAACTACGTCAGACATCTGTGACCATGATACTCCTAGCCCCAATGTGGGCACGTCAACATTGGTACATAACACTCCTAGACTTGTCTGTAGCACCTCATTCCAAGCTCCCACACAGACCAGATTTGTTAACACAAAACAAAGGTCAAGTCAGGCACCCAAACCCCAGTGATCTCAATTTAGCGATTTGGCTCCTGAAGTCCTAGAATTTGGATACCTGAAACCTCCATTAGAATGTATGGACGTGCTTAAGCAGGCACATAAACCTACTACTAGACAATGTTATGCTAAAAAATGGAAAAGATTTGTTTACTACTATCAATCTAAAAACACTAATCCACTTACAGCATCAATACAAGATATTGTATGCTAGCTACTTAATTTGCAAAAATCAAATATGGCTTTTTCATCCATCAAAATTCATCTTACTGCAATATCTGCATACCTACAGACTATTCAACACACTGTTATTAAAGCCTTCATGAAAGGATTAAAACACATTATTCCACCTAGAACACCACCTGTTCCTACTTGGAATCTAAATATCGTACTTAACAGACTCATGGTCCCACCTTTTGAACCCATGCACTCTTGTCAAATTCAATTTTTAACATGGAAGGTTGCCTTTCTCATATCTGTTACTTCATTACGAGGGGTTAGTGAATACAAGCATTCACTCTTGAAGAACCTTTTTTCCAGGTACAGAAACATAAAGTTGTACTTAGAACAAATCCCAAATTTCTCCCAAAAGTATTATCTACTTTTCACATCAACCAAACAGCGGAATTGCTAGTCTTCTTTCCAGAGCCTGACTCAGTTGCAGAAAGAGCCCTTCATACTCTGGATCTTAAAAGAGCTCTTATGTACTATATAGATAGAACTTTTAGATTTTAGGAAAACAAAACAACTTTTTGTTGCTTTTTAGCAACCACATAAAGGCAATCCTATCTCTAATCAAGGGTTAGCAAGATGGATTGTTAGATGCATACAAACATGTTACATTAAGGCAAAAAGACAACTTTTGATCACACCTAGAGCACATTCTACAAGAAAGAAAGGTGCGTCTATGGCATTTTTAGGAAACATACCAATGGCTGATATATATAAAGCAGCCACATGGTCTTCTACTCAAACATTTACAAAACATTCTGTAGATGTATTTTCAAAGCAACAGGCCAGTGTTGGCCAAGCTGTCTTACGAACACTATTTCAAACAACTTCAACTCCTACAGGCTAGGCACTGCTATGTTTTTTGGGGGAGGATTAACTGCTTTGTAGTCTATGCATAGCATGTGTATCTGCAGCTACACATGCCACTGAATGGAAAATGTCACTTACCGAGTGTACATCTGTTCGTGGCATGTAGTGCTGCAGATTCACATGCACCTTCCCTCCTCCCCGGAAGCCTGTAGTCATTCAAGTTTACCATTTGTACATATGTAGGTACATTTACATTTGCATGGACATCTCTTTATATTCTTTTACTCTTATACTCTATCACTCCTTCCTTCACCCTTTGTGGGAAAACAATCCAACAATGGAGTCGATGCCCATGCGCACGGTAACCTAGAGAAGGAGTCACTCAATCTTGTGACTCCGAAAAGACTTCTTCGAACAAAAACAACTTGTAACACTCTGAGCCCAACTCTAGATGTCGGAAGAGCTATGCATAGCATGTGACTCTGCAGCACCACATGCCACGAACAGATGTACACTGGGTAAGTGTCATTTTATATATATATCTATATCTCTGATAGAGACGTCTAGTTGCAGATTCCTTACCTTAGAATTTCCCCCAGGTGTCAAACTGGATCCAGAGATTTTTCTTTGAGCAATGCCCTTGCGCGGACGTCATGGTCGCTGTGATGATGTTGGGAGTAGTATATAGATGCCGCTGTTGTGCAGTGACGTCAGTTATTTTCTTTCCACGCCACGTGCTGATCCGGAGAAGAGCTACCCTGGCTATTTTTGAGAAAAAAAAATTGGGGGCGAATTCAACCGTTTTGTCGAGTTTTTCTGTGAATCTTTGTTGCGTTGAGGATGTCCCTGAAGACCGGGTTCAAGCCATGCGAGGACTGTCGTACAATTTCTGTGATTGATCCTCATCGGGTTTGTCTGTGGTGTCTCGAGTGCGACCACGACCCGCAGTCGTACTCAGAGTGCCGGGCCATGCACCCGAAGGCTTTGAGGGACCGGTTCCTAAAGCTTATGGCGGCCCAGCACTCAACCCCGCATAGGTCCTGGTCTTGCTCGAGAGGAAGGTCTCGATCGGTCGCTGAGTCATCACCACTCGTCTTCTTCCAAATCCTCAGGTCAAGGTAAGAAGAAGTTGTCCCAGCGCTCTCTGACTTCGCCCCGTCGCTCGCCCGAAGCGATGCTGGATTAGCGTCCATGCACAAGGCCTCTGTCCTCTGAACCTTCGTCTGGGTTGGCTCTGCACTTCCCTGAGTTTCCCGGAGCCAGAGCGTCCCCCGCCCAACTTAGTTTTTTGAGGCCATGCGCCTCCTATTTGGGTGGTCCGACCCTGATATGGTGCCTTCGGGCCCAAGGGGTTCGGCTGATGGGCCTTCGGGTTCCGAGTGGGCGGCATCGGCTTTTGCTCCGGCCACCGAGATCACCTCCAGATCCGTCCGCGGATCCGTGCCGGTCGCACCCTTGAGACCTTCCCCGGCGCAGGGTCGATCATCTACGCTCCTGACGTCGGTAGTGCCAATTATCAACGTCAACCCAATTCTTATTCCCGGAGACTGAGTCGGGGCGGCGTCGCCCGCTGCCGCCTTTGACTTTGATGGGGCCTTTTCGCCCCAGGTCTGATTTAGACCCTTTTTCTTATGGGTACAAATATGGGGAGGGATTGGAGGGGTCCCTGGACCCTTACAAATACCAGGATGATCCTTCTATGGACTTGGCTCAGGAATTGGGCGAAGCCAGTGGTCTGGATATTTCTCCTGATGCTGGCATGCTGTCTCCTCCTACCATGGCTACAGCGGAGGGAGCAACTTATGGTATGGTGGTCAGTAGAGCAGCTGAGGTCCTTGGTCTCGAGCTTTCCACTGTTGAGGTCAGGTCTAATCTCCTGACTGAGGTGCTTCAGCCTGGGGCTTCTACTTCAGAACCCCTTTTACCTTTTAATGAAGCCCTCACTGATGTCCTTTTGGGTACATGGTCCAAACCCAACACAGGGGCTCCTGTGAATAGGGCTATCGCACGCCACCATCGGCCCGCTCCGAACGACCCTGTCCCAACACCCCATGCCTGAGAGTCTTGTTATCCAGGCTTCCTCTTCTTCCGGTGCATTCCCTTCCGCACCCCCGAATAGGGAATCCAAAAGACGGGAACATTTTGGCAAGAAGTTTTCTTCTTCCAGTCTCGCGCTGCGGTCTGTGAACACTGCATGCCTTTTGGGCCGCTATACTCACTCTTTGTGGGATACGGTTGCACAACTCCTGCCGCATATACCAGAGGAGGCCCGTGCTATCGTCTCCCAAGCTGTGAACGATGGGAGAGATGCGGACAAGTTTACAATCCGTTGTGGGCTGGACACAACCGACTCTCTGGGAAGATCGGTTGCTAAGAAGGTGGCCTTACGACATCACGCCTGGTATGTACTTGTGTTTTTTCTGGGGATGTCTAACAGTCACTCATGGACATGCCCTTTAATGGCTGCCGTCTCTTCGGAGACAAAGCGGACTCGGCCTTGGAGATTCAAGGATTAACTGGATGTGGCTCGGTCCCTCGGTCTTTCCTCTGCCCCCTCGCCCACCACAGTCCGCTTTTGCCCCTTTCATGGCCACGGAAGTGGCTCCCTGTCGCGTCCTCCACCTATCCACTGTGCCGCACGCGCTGTTCAGCCTTTGCATGGCCAGGGACGTGGAATCCCACGTGGCCGTGGGACAGGGAACCAGAGGTCTGCCTAGTCCACCTCTGCCCCCACTGCTGCCTCGAAACCCTCCTAGTCCGTCCCCACACTCCCCTCCAGTTGGTGGCAGGATTCGCCGTCATCTGCCCCACTTGGAAAACGTCACAACGGACAGGTGGGTTTTGCAGATCGTTCGAAAGGGCTACTCCCTCCCTTTCGAATCTGCTCCACCACCCATGCCACCATCCTTCAAACATCTTCCAGAGGATCATTTGGCGCTTCTCTGCCAGGAAGTCACAGCTCTCTGGGCCAAGGGAGCTATAGAAAAGGTCCCTGTGCCAGAAGTAAGTCGTGGTTGTAATTCCCACTACTTTCTGATACTAAGTACAAGGGCTTACGTCCTGTCCTAGACCTTCGGGACCAAACTACTTCCTCAAGAAGGAGAAATTCAAAATGCTCACCCTGGCTCAGGTTCTGTCTGCCTTGGACCCAGGAGACTGGATGGTAGCGTTGGGCTTGCAGGACGCTTATTTCCACATCCCCATCCTGCCTGCCCACAGATGTTGCCTACGATTTGTGGTAGGTCATGAGCACTATCAGTTTACCTTGCTCCCCTTGGTCCTTACCAGCGCCCCTCGGATGTTCACAACAGTGATGGCAGTGGTTGCAGCTCATCTGCGCAGATTAGGGGTCTCCGTCTTCCCCTACCTCAAAGACTGGCTGTTGAAGGTGGATTCGCCCCAGAAAGTAATCTCCCACCTTCAGACTACGGCGAACCTCCTGCACATGCTGGGGTTCACTATAAATGTGCCGAAGTCACACCTGACTCCCTCTCAGTCGCTCCCTTTCATCAGAGCGGTGCTGGGTCCAAAACATTCTGGCTATGATTCCGATCTTTTGGCCTCGGTCTTGGGTTTAGGTGAGACGGACTCTGAGGCTGCTGGGCCTCTAGCCTCCTGCATCCTGCTAGTGACACTTGCCAGATGGCACATGTTGGCTCTTCAGTGGGACCTGAGGTTCCAGTGGGCGCAGCATCAGGGGAATCTCTCCGACCTGGTCCAGATCTCAGAGGGGACTGCGAAAGACCTGCAGTGGTGGCTTTCAAATCCACATTGGGTCCACGGCCGATCCCTCTCCCTTCCCCAACCAGATCTATTTATAGTGACAGATGTGTCACTTCTAGGTTGGGGCGGCCACATGGGAGAGGCGGAGATCAGAGGACTGTCACCTCAGACAGAGTCTTGGCTCCATATCAATCTGCTGGAGCTCCGGGTGATCAGGCTTGCGTTGAAAGCATTCCTTCCCTCTCTCAAAGGAAAAGTGGTGCAGGTGTTCACAGACAATACTACCGCCATGTGTTACTCCAACAAACAGGGCGAAGTAGGGTCCTGGACTCTGTCAGGAGGAACTACGCCTCTGGACATGGCTGGAACATCAGCGCATTACCCTGATGGTTCAACATCTGGTGGGCTCCCTCAGCACCAGAGCGGACAAACTCAGCCATCAATGCACAGTCGATCACGAATGGCGTCTCCATCTGGAGGTGGCGCAAGGTCTCTTTTGGCAGTGGGGAAGCCTTGGTTAGATCTGTTTTCCTCCGCAGAGAACGTGCAATGTCAGCTGTTTCGCACGTTGGAGTTTCCAAGGCGGAACTCGCTTGGAGACTCTTTTCGTCTCGAGTGGAACTCTGGCCTCCTTTCCCCTATACCTCTTCTTCCAAGAGTTCTCAAGAAAATCAGGGATGACCGGGCCCAAGTCATCTTGGTGGCTCAGGACTGGGCATGGAGAGTATGGTATCCAGAGCCATTGAGCATGTCCATCGATCCTCCACTCAGACTGCCTCTTCGGGCAGATCTTCTGTTGTAGCAACAGGGGACGGTTCTTCACCCAAACCTGTCCAACCTCCGCCTTCATGCGTGGAGATTGAGCAGCGCCAGTTGACGGCTTTTGCCCTTCCACCCGAAGTCTGCAATGTTATCTTGGCAGCCAGGCGTCCATCAACCAAGACTGTATACGCCTGTTGTTGGAATAAATTTGTGGCATGGTGTACCAACAAATCTGTTGACCCCCTCTATCCGAGGTTCTTCTGAACATTCTTTCTTTGGCCCAGCAGGGCTCTCCTTTGAGAAACCTTAAAGGGTTTTTATCTGCCATTTCAACCTTTTTTAGGTGACCTGATCAGTCCTCACTCTTTAAATCTCCTATTGTGAGAAGATTCCTAAAAGGGCTCACTCATTTATTTCCTCCCACTCCATTTATCATGCCTCAGTGGGACCTTAATCTTGTACTTACTTATTTGATACGTACCCCCTTGAGCCAATGCATAATTGTCCCTTGCGGCTCCTCACCTTCAAAACTGTCTTTCTACTCGCTGTCACCTCTGATCGCAGGGTGAATGAGCTTTAGACCCTTTCCTCAAAACCTCCATACTTATCTGTGCACCGTGACAAAGTAGTGTTGCACACTATGGCTTCCTTCTTTCCTAAGGTTGTTACACCCTTTCATGTAGACCAGTCCATCACTCTGCTTACTTTCTACGCACCCCCACATCCTTCCCATGAGGAGGAGATACTCCACTGTCTGGACCCAAAAAGAGCGTTGGCGTTCTACCTCAATCGTACTAAAGAGTTCCGGGTGGACGATCAACTCTTCATTGGATATGTGGGTGCGAAAAAAGGGAAGGCAGTTGTAAGGAAATGCCTCCTTGGCATGGTTACCCCCTGACTTTTTGCCTTTGCTGATGCCAAGTTATGATTTGAAAGTGTGCTGAGGCCTGCTAACCAGGCCCCAGCACCAGTGTTCTTTCCCTAAAACTGTACCTTTGTCTCCACAATTGGAACACCCTGGCATCCAGGTAAGTCCCTTGTAACTGGTACGCCTGGTACCAAGGGACCTGATGCCAGGGAAGGTCTCTAAGGGCTGCAGCATGTCTTATGCCACACTGGGGGCCCCTCACTCAGCACAGACACACTGCTTGCCAGCTTGTGTGTGCTGATGGGTAGAAAATATAAGTCGACATGTCACTCCCCTCAGGGTGCCATGCCAACCTCACACTGCCTATGGCATAGATAAGTCACCCCTCTAGCAGGCCTTACAGCCCTAAGGCAGGGTGCACTATACCACAGGTGAGGGCATAGGTGCATGAGCACTATGCCCCTACAGTGTCTAAGCAAAACCTTAGACATTGTAAGTGCAGGGTAGCCATAAGAGTATATGGTCTGGGAGTCTGTCATAAACGAACTCCACAGCACCATAAGGGCTACACTGAAAACTGGGAAGCTTGGTATCAAATTTCTCAGCACAATAAATGCACACTGATGCCAGTGTACATTTTATTGTGAAATATACCCAGAGGGCATCTTAGAGATGCCCCTTGAAAACATACCCGACTTCCAGTGTGGGCTGACTAGTTTTGCCAGCCTGCCACACACCAGACCTGTAGCTGGCCACATGGGGAGAGTGCCTTTGTCACTCTGTGGCTAGTAACAAAGCCTGTACTGGGTGGAGGTGCTTCTCACCTCCCCCTGCAGGAACTGTAACACCTGGCGGTGAGCCTCAAAGGCTCACCCCCTTTGTTACAGCGCCACAGGGCATCCCAGCTAGTGGAGATGCCCGCCCCCTCCGGCCACGGCCCCACTTTTGGCGGCAAGGCCGGAGGAGATAATGAGAAAAACAAGGAGTCGTCACTGGCCAGTCAGGACAACCCCTAAGGTGTCCTGAGGTGACTCTGACTTTTAGAAATCCTCCATCTTGCAGATGGAGGATTCCCCCAATAGGATTAGGGATGTGCCCCCCTCCCCTCAGGGAGGAGGCACAAAGAGGGTGTAGCCACCCTCAGGGCTAGTAGCCATTGGCTACTAACCCCCAGACCGAAACACACGCCTAAATTGAGTAGTTAGGGGCTCCCAGAACCTAGCAAGATAGATTCCTGCAACCTGAAGACAAAGGACTGCTGACCTGAATCCCTGCAGAGAAGACGGGGACACCAACTGCTTTGGCCCCAGTCCTACCGGCCTGTCTCTCCACTTCAAGAAAAACTGCAACAGCGATGCATTCCCCCAGGGTCCAGCGACCTCTGAAGCCTCAGAGGACTACCCTGCATCTAAAAGGACCAAGAACTCCACAGGACAAAGAAACTGCAACTTTGCAACAAAGAAGCAACTTTTAAAGACCACACGTTTCCCGCCGGAAGCGTGAGACTTTCCACTCTGCACCCGACGCCCCCGGCTCGACCTGCAGAAAACTAACTCTTCAGGGAGGACTCCCCGGCGACTGCGAGCTCATGCGTAGCCAGAGTTGACCCCCCTGAGACCCCACAGTGACTCCAACAGAGGGAATCCAGAGGCTCCCCCTGACCGCGACTGCCTTCTTCAAAGAACCCGACGCCTGGGAAAAACAGTGCACCCGCAGCCCCCAGGACCTGAAGGATCCGAACTCCAGTGCAGGAGCACCCCCCCCCCCCCAGGCGGCCCTCTTCCTAGCCCAGGTGGTGGCTACCCCGAGGAGCCCCCCCTTGCCTGGCTGCATCGCTGAAGAGACCCCTAGGTCTCCCACTGAAACCTATTGCAAACCCGACGCCTGTTTGCACACTGCACCCGGCCGCCCCTGTGCCGCTGAGGGTGTACTTTCTGTGCCTGCTTGTGTCCCCCCAGTGCCCTACAAAACCCCCCTGGTCTTCCCTCCGAAGTCACGGGTACTTAGCTGCTGGCAGACTGGACCGGGGCACTCCTATTTTCATTGAAGCCTATGTGTTTTGGGCACCACTTTGACCTCTGCACCTGACCGGCCGTGAGCTGCTGGTGTGGTAACTTTGGGGTTGCCTTAAACCCCCAACGGTGGGCTACCTTGGACCCAACTTTGAACCCTGTAAGTGCTTTACTTACCTGTGAACCTAACAAATACTTACCTCCCCCAGGAACTGTTGATTTTTGCACTAAGTGTCCAATTTTAAAATAGCTTAATGCCATTTTTGCCACAACTGTACATGCTATTGTGATGATTCAAAGTTCCTAAGATACCTGAGTGAAATACCTTTCATTTAAAGTATTGTTTGTAAATCTTGAACCTGTGGTTCTTAAAATAAAGAAAATATATTTTTCTATATAAAAACCTATTGGCCTAGAATTGTCTTTTTGTGTGTTCCTCATCTATTGCCTGTGTGTGTACAACAAATGCTTAACACTACCCTCTGATAAGCCTGCTGCTCGACCACACTACCACAAAATAGAGCATTAGAATTATCTCTTTTTGCCACTATCTTACCTCTAAGGGGAACTCTTGGACTCTGTGCATGCTATTTCTTACTTTGAAATAGCACATACAGAGCCAACTTCCTACAGCAGTGCAAAAGTGTACCATCTCTCGATGGGTGCTTCTTTGCATCAAAATGTGCTACTCCTTGGCCAAGAAGCAACCCCCTTGAGGGCTTGCGTGCTCATTCTACCAGAGCAACTGCTGCTTCCATTGCGTTAACACACAGAGTTCCTGTCCTGGATATCTGCCAGGCAGCTACGTGGGCGTCCCTGCACACGTTTACTAAACACTACTGCCTGGATAGTCAGGTCTGTTGGGACGGCTATTTTGGTAGTTCGGTCCTGCAGGACTTCCTAGTATGATCTTGGTTCGCAGCCCACCACGAGGATGGCATTGCTTGGGTATCTATTCTAAGGAAAGGAATCTGCAACTAGAAGTCCGTATCAGACGTACAAGTTACTTACCTTCGGTAACGAAATATCTTGTAGAGACATATTCTAGTTGCAGATTACTTACCGCCCACCCATCCTCCCTGCTTGCGAACTGATTTCTAGGGACAGGGATTCCCCCATTCAGTTCCTTAGCTCTGGCGCACCAATCTCAGTGTTCTTAGCGGCTCTGCGCTTTGGCGTGGAAAGTCGTTAAAAGAAACTGGCTTCACTGCGCGAGGGCGGCTTCTATATACAACTCCCGATGTCATCACAGCAACTACGACGTCTGCGAAGTCAACCGATGCCACCTGCCGACGCACAAGGGTATTGCTTGAAGAAACATCTCTGGACGCCTGGTTGAAATTCTAAGGAAAGGAATCTGCAACCAGAATGTCTCTACCAGATATTTTGTTACCGAAGGTAAGTAACTTGTACATATATAATATTGTGTGGGGTGTGTATAGATGTGTGTATAGCTTATACAGTGTTGGCAAGAGAAATAGATGTGGTAATATAACAGATTTAAAAGACAATTAAAGAGTTGAATAGAAGGTCGAAGTTTAGGAAAGATGCTTTGGTCAATTTAATAAACTACGTATAAAAACAGTTATTTTGGAAAACTGTTATGACTTGGAACTCTCTGCTGCATGCGCTCTCTGGGGCCGGCATGCGCCGTCTCTCTGGTTTTCTCTCTGCCTCCTGCTCTCTTTCTCTCTGCCTCCTGCTCTCTCCCTGCCTCCTGGCCCCGCGCTCTCGCTCTCTGCCTCCTGCACGACACGCTCTCTCGTTCTCTGCCTCGTGCGCTCTCTCGTTCTCTGCCTCGTGCGCTCTCTCGTTCTCTGCCTCGTGCGCTCTCTCGTTCTCTGCCTCGTGCGCTCTCTCGTTCTCTGCCTCGTGCGCGCTCTCGTTCTCTGCCTCGTGCGCTCTCGTTCTCTGCCTCATGCGCTCTCTCGTTCTCTGCCTCATGCGCTCTCTCGTTCTCTGCCTCATGCGCTCTCTCGTTCTCTGCCTCATGCGCTCTCTCGTTCTCTGCCTTGTGCGCTCTCTGCCTCCTGCGCTCTCGTTCTCTGCCTCCTGCGCTCTCTGCCTCCTGCGCTCTCTCGCTCTCTGCCTCCTGCGCCCTCTGCCTCCTGCGCGCTCTCGCCCTCTGCCTCCTGCGCGCTCTCGCGCTCTGCCTCCTGCGCTCTCTTGCTCTCTGCCTCCTTCGCCACATGCTCTCTCGCTCGCTGCTTCCTGCGCGATGGGTGCTCTCGCTCGCTGCCTTCTGCGCGATGGGTGCTCTCGCTCGCTGCCTTCTGCGCGATGGGTGCTCTCGCTCGCTGCCTTCTGCGCGATGGGTGCTCTTGCTCGCTGCCTTCTGCGCGATGGGTGCTCTCGCTCGCTGCATTCTGGGCGATGGGTGCTCTCGCTCGCTGCCTTCTGCGCGATGTTTGCTCTCGCTCGCTGCCTCCTGCGCGATGGGTGCTCTTGCTCGCTGCCTCTTGCGCGATGGGTGCTCTCGCTCGCTGCCTCCTGCGCGATGGGTGCTCTCGCTCGCTGCCTCCTGCGCGATGGGTGCTCTCGCTCGCTGCCTCCTGCGCGATGCGTGCTTTTGCTCTCGCTCGCTGCCTCCTGCGCGACGCGCGCTTTTGCTCTCGCGCTTGCTGCCTCCTGCGACGCACGCTTGCTGCCTCCTGCGACGCACGCTTGCTGCCTCCTGCGACGCGCGCTTGCTGCCTCCTGCGACGCGCGCTTGCTGCCTCCTGCGACGCGCGCTTGCTGCCTCCTGCGACGCGCGCTTTTGCTCTCTGCCTCCTGCGCGACGCGCGCTCTTGCTCTCTGCCTCCTGCGCGACGCGCGCTTCTGCGCGACGCGCGCTCTTGCTCTCTGCCTCCTGCGCGACGCGCGCTCTTGCTCTCTGCCTCCTGCGCGACGCGCGCTTTTGCTCTCTGCCTCCTGCGCGACGCGCGCTTTTGCTCTCTGCCTCCTGCGCGACGAGCGCTTTTGCTCTCTTGCTCTCTGCCTCCTGCGCGACGAGCGCTTTTGCTCTCTCGCGCTCTGCCTCCTGCGCTCTCGCGCTCTGCCTCCTGCGCTCTCGCTCTCTGCCTCCTGCGCTCTCGCTCTCTGCCTCCTGCGCTCTCGCTCTCTGCCTCCTGCGCTCTCGCTCTCTGCCTCCTGCGCTCTCGCTCTCTGCCTCCTGCGCTCTCTCGCTCTCTGCCTCCTGCGCTCTCTCGCTCTCTGCCTCCTGCGCTCTCTCGCTCTCTGCCTCCTGCGCTCTCTCGCTCTCTGCCTCCTGCGCTCTCTCGCTCTCTGCCTCCTGCGCTCTCTCGCTCTCTGCCTCCTGCGCTCTCTCGCTCTCTGCCTCCTGCGCTCTCTGCCTCCTGCGCTCTCTGCCTCCTGCGCTCTCTGCCTCCTGCGCTCTCTGCCTCCTGCGCTCTCTGCCTCCTGCGCTCTCTGCCTCCTGCGCTCTCTGCCTCCTGCGCTCTCTGCCTCCTGCGCTCTCTGCCTCCTGCGCTCTCTGCCTCCTGCGCTCTCTGCCTCCTGCGCTCTCTGCCTCCTGCGCTCTCTCGCTCTCTGCCTCCTGCGCTCTCTCGCTCTCTGCCTCCTGCGCTCTCTCGCTCTCTGCCTCCTGCGCTCTCTCGCTCTCTGCCTCCTGCGCTCTCTGCCTCCTGCGCTCTCTCGCTCTCTGCCTCCTGCGCTCTCTCGCTCTCTGCCTCCTGCGCTCTCTCGCTCTCTGCCTCCTGCGCTCTCTCGCTCTCTGCCTCCTGCGCTCTCTCGCTCTCTGCCTCCTGCGCTCTCTCGCTCTCTGCCTCCTGCGCTCTCTCGCTCTCTGCCTCCTGCGCTCTCTCGCTCTCTGCCTCCTGCGCTCTCTCGCTCTCTGCCTCCTGCGCTCTCGCGCTCTCTGCCTCCTGCGCTCTCGCTCTCTGCCTCCTGCGCTCTCGCTCTCTGCCTCCTGCGCTCTCGCTCTCTGCCTCCTGCGCTCTCGCTCTCTGCCTCCTGCGCTCTCGCTCTCTGCCTCCTGCGCTCTCGCTCTCTGCCTCCTGCGCTCTCGCTCTCTGCCTCCTGCGCTCTCGCTCTCTGCCTCCTGCGCTCTCGCGCTCTGCCTCCTGCGCTCTCGCGCTCTGCCTCCTGCGCTCTCGCTCTCTGCCTCCTGCGCTCTCGCTCTCTGCCTCCTGCGCTCTCGCGCTCTGCCTCCTGCGCTCTCGCGCTCTGCCTCCTGCGCTCTGCCTCCTGCGCTCTGCCTCCTGCGCTCTGCCTCCTGCGCTCTGCCTCCTGCGCTCTGCCTCCTGCGCTCTGCCTCCTGCGCTCTGCCTCCTGCGCTCTCTCGCTCTCTGCCTCCTGCGCTCTCTCGCTCTCTGCCTCCTGCGCTCTCTCGCTCTCTGCCTCCTGCGCTCTCTCGCTCTCTGCCTCCTGCGCTCTCTCGCTCTCTGCCTCCTGCGCTCTCTCGCTCTCTGCCTCCTGCGCTCTCTCGCTCTCTGCCTCCTGCGCTCTCTCGCTCTCTCGCTCTCTGCCTCCTGCGCTCTCTCGCTCTCTCGCTCTCTGCCTCCTGCGCTCTCTCGCTCTCTCGCTCTCTGCCTCCTGCGCTCTCTCGCTCTCTCGCTCTCTGCCTCCTGCGCTCTCTCGCTCTCTCGCTCTCTGCCTCCTGCGCTCTCTCGCTCTCTCGCTCTCTGCCTCCTGCGCTCTCTCGCTCTCTCGCTCTCTGCCTCCTGCGCTCTCTCGCTCTCTCGCTCTCTGCCTCCTGCGCTCTCTCGCTCTCTGCCTCCTGCGCTCTCTCGCTCTCTGCCTCCTGCGCTCTCTCGCTCTCTGCCTCCTGCGCTCTCTCGCTCTCTGCCTCCTGCGCTCTCTCGCTCTCTGCCTCCTGCGCTCTCTCGCTCTCTGCCTCCTGCGCTCTCTCGCTCTCTGCCTCCTGCGCTCTCGCTCTCTGCCTCCTGCGCTCTCTCGCTCTCTGCCTCCTGCGCTCTCTCGCTCTCTGCCTCCTGCGCTCTCTCGCTCTCTGCCTCCTGCGCTCTCTCTCGCTCTCTGCCTCCTGCGCTCTCTCTCGCTCTCTGCCTCCTGCGCGCTCTCTCGCTCTCTGCCTCCTGCGCGCGCTCTCGCTCTCTGCCTCCTGCGCGCGCTCTCGCTCTCTGCCTCCTGCGCGCGCTCTCGCTCTCTGCCTCCTGCGCGCGCTCTCGCTCTCTGCCTCCTGCGCGCGCTCTCGCTCTCTGCCTCCTGCGCGCTCTCTCGCTCTCTGCCTCCTGCGCGCTCTCTCGCTCTCTGCCTCCTGCGCGCTCTCTCGCTCTCTGCCTCCTGCGCGCTCTCTCGCTCTCTGCCTCCTGCGCGCTCTCTCGCTCTCTGCCTCCTGCGCGCTCTCTCGCTCTCTGCCTCCTGCGCGCTCTCTCGCTCTCTGCCTCCTGCGCGCTCTCTGCCTCCTGCGCGCTCTCTGCCTCCTGCGCGCTCTCTGCCTCCTGCGCGCTCTCTGCCTCCTGCGCGCTCTCTGCCTCCTGCGCGCTCTCTCGCTCTCTGCCTCCTGCGCGACGCACGCATTTGCTCTCGCTCGCTGCCTCCTGCGCGACGCACGCATTTGCTCTCGCTCGCTGCCTCCTGCGCGACGCACGCATTTGCTCTCGCTCGCTGCCTCCTGCGCGACGCACGCATTTGCTCGCGCTTGCTGCCTCCTGCGACGCACGCTTGCTGCCTCCTGCGCGACGCGTGCTTTTGCTCTCGCTCTCTTGCGCTCTGCCTCCTGCGCGACGAGCGCTTTTGCTCTCGCTCTCTTGCGCTCTGCCTCCTGCGCGACGTGCGCTTTTGCTCTCGCTCTCTTGCGCTCTGCCTCCTGCGCGACGTGCGCTTTTGCTCTCTTGCGCTCTGCCTCCTGCGCGACGTGCGCTTTTGCTCTCTTGCGCTCTGCCTCCTGCGCGACGTGCGCTTTTGCTCTCTTGCGCTCTGCCGCCTCTCTGAGGTCATCTGACTTTGTGTTCCTCGGTCTCTTTTCCTTGGGCTGAATAAGACAAATCATGTGTGTGTTGAATTATAGCACGCTTTGTATATTCCCTTTTTATGGAGTTTTAAACAACTGAATTTTCCCTATCTTGCAGCTGCTGATGAAGAGGCTTTTGAAGATAATTCTGAAGAGTACATTAGAAGAGATTTGGAAGGATCTGGTAATTTAATTTGCATGCTTATGAAATACCCATTAGTACAGTGCCTGCATACACTTTACTTTGTAATATTGGTGTATCTTTATTTTTAATGTATTACTTTACTGCTCATCCGCCTTCACTCTCTAGTGGCACTGCAATGCCATTGGCAGCGGAAGTTAACACTGTCTGGAAAGCAGCAGTTATTAATCATCAGATTAGAAGCTGTCGCAATCATATTGTGCGTAGGTTGTGATGCCTACTTCATTGTAATCCCAGACCTCAAAATCTGGTAGCGACTTCTAGCTGCAGATTGCTTACCTTAGAATATTCCTCTGGTGTCAGACTGAATATGGAAATTTTTGGTGAGCAGAACCCCTGCACGCTGGTAGGTGGAATTGTCCAGCTCCATTTGGCATTGTCTACAGCGCTTCTCTGTTCAAAGCGACATGCGCGTTGCATATATAGGCGCCACTGCAGAGGACTGGCATCACTTCCTTTCTTTCTGTTCCTGTCCGTGCCGATCCAGAGAGAGCTACCCCAAGTCATTTACTGACTGACACTTTTTCAACTATTTAATTGATTTTTCAATACTTTGTCTTGTGGTGAGCAGGAGATCAACCAGAAAGCTAGGTTTTAAAACATGAGGCAGCAGTCAGTCAAATGTCTGACTGACCCACACTTGGTTTGCTTTTGGTGTCTGGACCATGATCATAACACCAAGACTTGCAAGGATTTTCGCGCCATGAATCCTAAGGTAGCAGTCTCTCCAGCTCTGCGCTGCCTGACTCCCAAGACATTACAGATCTTGTTCATGAGGAAGCTCCTGAGATCGCTCACAAAGTTGTACCTGGCAATCTTCGTCCCTCTCCAAGTCATCCGATAAGTCTGATTCGTTCCACACAAAAGTTGTCATCAAAGAGGTCTTTGACTTTGCCACACAAGTCTTCAGACGAGTTGTAAGGCTGTCTGCACTGGAAGCCTGTCTCTGCAGTGGAGCCTGGGTTGTCTCTGTGCCTCCCTGAGTTTCTGGGAGCCGGAGCGACCCCATTTCCAACTCAAAGAATTTTATGAGGCCATGTACGTTTTCTGGGGGTGGCTTGCCCCCTCTTGATTGGCCTCAGGCCTCACAGGTCCGGTAGAGGCCCCTACTGGTCTTCTGCCAGCAGACTTGCCCTTGACACCGGTCAGGTCCCACGGATACAGTAACCGATGCGGAGCGGTGCAAGTAGAGTGACCTCAACTTCCCTGGTTCCACCAACCCCCAGTGGTGGTGCCGCCACCCCATCATTCACAACTCCGACATGGAGCCGGACAGGTAGTGTCTGAAGCCAGCTCCAGAGCTAGTGTGATGATTGGGAGGAGTCTGTGGACTGCTATGGATTCCAGACATTAGAGGATCCTGAGGACAGCTGGTATGAGCATCTGACAGATGCCAGTGTACTGGACACCTCCCCAGACTCTTGCCTGGTCTCTCCCCACTATTGTGGATATGAAGGTAGGTGTCTCATTTGCACTGGTGGTGCAAAGAGCTGCTGATATCTTGGACCTTACGCTATCCTCAGTGGCAGTAAAGACAAATGCGTTGACAGAGGTGCTTCAGCCGGGAGTTGCCCCTGCTAAACCATCACTCCCAATTAATAAATCTGTACTGACTTCCTATTCGGGGCCTGGCCCAAGCCTTGGAGAGGGGCTCCTGTGCATAGGACAATTGCCAGCTAGTGTCCGCCCTAGGGGATCAGAGTTTCCTCACCCAGCACACCACCCCGGAGAGCTTGGTGGTGTCCAGGCCTGCACCTCAAAATCAAACTGTATTCCACTCCACTGGATAGGGAATCGAAAAGGCGGAATACCATCGGGAAGAGAATGTTCTCTACTGCCAGCCTGGTACTGCATTTGGTGAAATCTGTGTGCCTCTTGGGGCGATACTTCCATACGATCTTAAATTTAGTTGTGCAGGTGCTTGAAGGAGTCCGAGCCATACTGAAGCTATTGCTGATGGGAGAGAAGCAGCCAAGTTCCACATAAGATGTGGACTGGACACGACGGACACACTGGGCAGAGTAATTTTTGTTGGTGGCCCTTAGGTAAAATGCCTGGTGTGAAACATTGGCATCTCGGGAAATGTCCAGCCCTCTTTGATGGGCATGCCCATTGATGGCTCCTGCCTCTTCTGAGAGAAGGCAGACACACAGTGCTGGATCGCTTTAAAGACGGGGGCTACGGCCAGGTCCTTGGGTCTTTTCATGGCCCCTCGCAAATCCCAGTTTACCTTCTGCCCCTTTTGTGGCCACGGAAGGGACTTTCAACCTAGTCTACTCTCCTAGCCAGCAAGTTTCACAATCTTCTCAGGGGCATGTGCGCATCTCCAACATACCAAGTGGGACAGGTAGAGAAAAGTCAGGCCAGTTCTCTCACTAACCTTGATAACAACAGTGCGCCCCCACCCCCCTCCTGACAGTTGAAGCCTCCAAACCACATAACCTTTTCTTGCATCCTGCTTGTGACATGTCTGGCATATGTGGGCTGTGCAGTGGGACCAGAAGTCCTAGTTGAGCGCAGCATCAGGGTAATCTCTGACATCGTCCAGATCTCTGAGGTAACTGCCAAAGATCTAAAATGGTGGCTAATGAATTGGAATTGGGTCAGTGGCAAACCCCACTCTCTTCCCCAACCAGAGCTGGCTGTAGTGACAAATGCATCATTTCTGGGCTAGGGTGGCCATCTGACCTCTGGCAGAATCCGGGCTTCATATTAATCTGTTGGAGCTTCGAGTGATCCGGTTGGCATTGAAAGCCTTTCTTCCTTCTTTCAGTAGAAGGCTATTACAGGTATTTACAGATAACACCACTGCCATGTGGTATTTCATGAAACCGGGTTGGGTGGAGTCGTGAACCGTATGTCAAGGTGTCTTGCGCCTCTGGACATGGCTGGAACACCACGGCATATACCTAGTGGTTCAACATCTGATGGGCTCCTTAAGCTCCAGAGCGGACAAACTAAACTGTCAATGCCAACGGATCACTAACTGCATCTCCATCCGGAGGTGAAGCAAGGTCTCTTTCAAGAGTGGGGATAAAATTGGTTAGATATGTTTGCTTCTGCAGAGAATACGCAATGTCAGCAGTTTGCATGCAGCTCAGAGGCTCATCATCTGGAGTAGAACTCTGCCCTCTTGCATTCCTTTCCACCAATATCACTCCTGCACAGACTTCTCCGGAAGATCGGGAATCACTGAGCCTAAGTCGATCTTGTGGCTCTTGATTGAGCACGGAAAGTCTGGTATACCGAGCTGTTGAGCATTAGTTCTCCAACCGACTGCCTCTTCAAGAAGATCTTCTGTCTCAGCAGTAGGGCAGAATTCTTCTCCCGAACCAGTAGACTTCGCCTTCATGTAAGGAGATTGAGTGGTGACAATTGACAGCTTTTGACCTGCTGCCCAAAGTCTGCAGTGTTATCTTGACAGCCAGGCATCCCTCCAACAAGACAGAATACTCCTGCCTTTTGAAGCAAGTTTGTGGCATGCGTGTGCAGATAAACAAGTCGACCCTCTATCTGCACCATCTCCCAGGTTCTTTAGTTCATCCTTTGCTTTGCCCAGCCAAGTTCTTCTTTGGGCACATTGAAAGGTATCTTTCTGCCAGTTGCCAGATCAGCCATCTCTTCTTAAATCCTCTGTAGTGGATAAGTTCTTGAAAGGCCTCAGTATTTGTTCTACCCAGTGTCTTTTATTATGCCAGTGGGATCCTAACTACATTCTTACTTTGCTGATTGGCGCTCCCTTTGAGCTGCTCTACTACTATCCATTCACACTGCGGACCATCAAAACAGCCTTTCTGGTGGTGATAACATCTGCTGGGAGGGTCAATGAGTAATAGGCACTGTCTGCACATACTCCATATCTTGCTTTCTTCCAGCCAAACTGATTCTTTGAACTAGAGCACCCTTGTTACCATAGGGAGCATCTCCTTTCCATGTAGGCTGGTCCATCACTCTGACTACCTTTTATACTCCAACTCACCCCTCTTAGAAAGAGGAGAGACTCTTTTTTTTTTTTTCTGTAGACCCAAAAAGAGTGTTGTTGTTCTACCTTGATCGTACTAGTTAGTCCCGGATGGACGATCATCTCTTTGTGGGGTATGTTGGAGCCAAAAAAGGGAAGGCGGTTCAGAAGTGAACCATCTCGCAATGGATAGTTCTGTGCATCAAAATCTGCTATGCATTGTCCAAAAAGCAACCCCCTGAGGTTTTGCAAGCTCACTCTACCAGAGCCAAAGCTGTGACCACTGCATTAGCTCAAGGAGTTCCTGTCCTTTGTATCTGTCAGGCAGCAACATGGGATTCCTTGCACACGTTTACTAACCGCCCTTGTCTAGACAGTCAGGTCTAGCATGACAGTAATTTTGCCTGGTCACTCCTACAGGACTTTAGACTAAACTGTATTGCAGCCCCACCTCCGAGGATGGTATTGCTTTAGTATCTATTCTAAGGGAAGGAATCTGCGGCTAGAAATCTATCAGCTGTACAAATTACTTATCTTCGCTAACGCCTTATCAGGTAGAGACTTTCTAGCCACAGATTCCTTACTGATCCTCCCCACACTGCGAGTGGATTATATTGTTAAAGGTTAACCCCCTTAAGGGCTCTACCTTTGCACACCAGTTAACAGTGTTCCCTGTGGTGCCCTGCTTCTGGCGTGGATAGTTGCTAAAAGAAACAGATGTCCGCGCACTGGGGTGGCACCGCCTATGTCACTTCGAGTACCAATGACTCCACCTACTAGCGCGCGTGGGGTACTGCTCACCAAAAATCTCTGGAACCGGGCTGACACCTGGAGAATATTCTAAGGTAAGGAATCGGCGGCTTGATAGTCTGTACCAGAGACGGCGTTACCGAAAGTAACTTGTTCATCATGTTCATTTACTCGAATGGAGCACATGTAAAAGTGTTTGTCTTTTTCTGTTACATTGTTATTCAGAACGGAATTTGAGCTTGTATGCCTTACTCTCCAAAAACAAATTGGACAAGGGTTGTAAGGAAATGGCTCCTTGGCATGGTTACCCCCTGACTTTTTGCCTTTGCTGATGCTATGTTTTGAATTGAAAGTGTGCTGAGGCCTGATAACCAGGCCCCAGCACCAGTGTTCTTTCCCTAACCTGTACTTTTGATTCCACAATTGGCACCCCCTGGCATCCAGGTAAGTCCCTTGTAACTGGTACCCCTGGTACCAAGGGCCCTGATGCCAGGGAAGGTCTCTAAGGGCTGCAGCATGTCTTATGCCACCCTGGGGACCCCTCACTCAGCACAGACACACTGCTTACCAGCTTGTGTGTGCTGGTGAGAACAAAACGAGTAAGTCGACATGGCACTCCCCTCAGGGTGCCATGCCAACCTCACACTGCCTATGCAGTATAGATAAGTCACCCCTCTAGTAGGCCTTACAGCCCTAAGGCAGGGTGCACTATACCATAGGTGAGGGCACCAGTACATGAGTACTGTGCCCCTACAGTGTCTAAGCCAAACCTTAGACATTGTAAGTGCAGGGTAGCCATAAGAGTATATGGTCTGGGAGTCTGTCAAACACGGACTCCACAGCACCATAATGGCTACACTGAAAACTGGGAAGTTTGGTATCAAACTTCTCAGCACAATAAATGCACACTGATGCCAGTGTACATTTTATTGTGAAATACACCCCAGAGGGCACCTTAGAGGTGCCCCCTGAAACCTTAACCGACTATCTGTGTAGGCTGACTAGTTCCAGCAGCCTGCCACAACCGAGACATGTTGCTGGCCCCATGGGGAGAGTGCCTTTGTCACTCTGAGGCCAGTAACAAAGCCTGCACTGGGTGGAGATGCTAACACCTCCCCCAGGCAGGAGCTGTGACACCTGGCGGTGAGCCTCAAAGGCTCACCCCTTTGTGCCAGCACCGCAGGACACTCCAGCTAGTGGAGTTGCCCGCCCCCTCCGGCCACGGCCCCCACTTTTGGCGGCAAGGCCGGAGGAAATAATGAGAATAACAAGGAGGAGTCACTGGCCAGTCAGGACAGCCCCTAAGGTGTCCTGAGCTGAAGTGACTCTAACTTTTAGAAATCCTCCATCTTGCAGATGGAGGATTCCCCAATAGGATTAGGGATGTGACCCCCTCCCCTTGGGAGGAGGCACAAAGAGGGTGTACCCACCCTCAGGGCTAGTAGCCATTGGCTACTAACCCCCCAGACCTAAACACGCCCTTAACTTTAGTATTTAAGGGCTCCCCTGAACCTAAGAATTTAGATTCCTGCAACTTACCGAAGAAGACGACTGCTGAGCTGAAAACCCCTGCAGAAGAAGAAAGACACCACCAACTGCTTTGGCCCCAGTCCTACCGGCCTGTCTCCTGCCTTCTAAAGAACCCTGCTCCAGCGACGCTTTCTCCAGGACCAGCGACCTCTGAATCCTCAGAGGACTGCCCTACTTCCAAGAGACCAAGAAACTCCAGAGGACAGCGGCACTGCTCCAAAAGAACTGCAACTTTGTTTCAAGGAGCAGCTTTAAAGACCCCTGCAACTCCCCCGCAAGAAGCGTGAGACTTGCAACACTGCACCCGGCGACCCCGACTCGACTGGTGGAGAACCAACACCTCAGGGAGGACCCTCCGGCGACTCCGAGACCGTGAGTAACCAAAGTTGTCCCCCCTGAGCCCCCACAGCGACGCCTGCAGAGGGAATCCCGAGGCTCCCCCTGACCGCGACTGCCTGAACTCCATTTTCCGACGGCTGGAAAAGACCCTGCACCCGCAGCCCCCAGCACCTAAAGGAACGGAACTCCTGTGCAGGAGTGACCCCCAGGAGGCCCTCTCCCTTGCCCAGGTGGTGGCTACCCCGAGGAGCCCCCCCCCCCCTTGCCTGCCTGCGACGCTGAAGAGATCCCTTGATCTCTCATTGATTTACATTGAAAACCCAACGCTTGTTTCTACACTGCACCCGGCCGCCCCAGTGCCGCTGAGGGTGTACTTTTTTGTGTGAACTTGTGTCCCCCCCCCGGTGCCCTACAAAACCCCCCTGGTCTGCCCTCCGACGACGCGGGTACTTACCTGCTGGCAGACCGGAACCGGGGCACCCCCTTCTCTCCATTGCAGCCTATGCGTTTTGGGCACCTCTTTGACCTCTGCACCTGACCGGCCCTGAGCTGCTGGTGTGGTAACCTTGGGGTTGCTCTGAACCCCCAACGGTGGGCTACCGTGGACCAAAAACTGAAACCTGTAAGTGACTTACTTACCTGTGAAAACTAACGAGAACTTACCTCCCCCCAGGAACTGTGAAAATTGCACTGTGTCCACTTTTAAAACAGCTTATTGTGTTTTATGAAAAAAGTATTCATGCTAGTGTAATGATTTAAAGTTCCTAAAGTACTTACCTGCAATACCTTTCAAATGAGATATTACATGTAGAATTTGAACCTGTGGTTCTTAAAATAAACTAAGAAAAGATATTTTTCTATAACAAAACCTATTGGCTGGATTTGTCTCGGAGTGTGTTCCTCATTTATTGCCTGTGTGTATGTACAACAAATGCTTAACACTACTCCATGGATAAGCCTACTGCTCGACCACACTACCACAAAATAGAGCATTAGTATTATCTCTTTTTGCCACTATCTTACCTCTACGGGGAACCCTTGGACTCTGTGCATACTATTCCTTACTTTGAAATAGTGCATACAGAGCCAACTTCCTACAAGGGTGTTTTCTTTTTTTCTTCTAACTAACTTATTCTTAGTCGTTGTTGTTGTACCATACTGTTCCCCATTCCAAAGAAACCATTGACTAGAAAAGGCAGACTAAAGATGCCCTAGTTCTGTTAATGTTTATCTAGCTTTCTTGGCTCCCCTGACATGCGTTATTGGCTATCGCTTTGCGTGTGGATTTGTATCATACATAATCCATCTAATCCGTAAATGTTATGAAGGATTTGAGCATAAAAATACATTTTTGCGTGCTGATTCAAAATGGGATGGAGCTTTATCACTCGCTATTCAGTTTAATTTTATATTCCTATTTATTTAGTACAAATGTAAAGATATTCCGGGCCCCCAGAAATATTAAAGGCTCCTAGTGCAGGAGACATAAACGCAATAGATTGTAAGCACCTCCCAGTTCCTTAAACTTCCATCTTGTCTCTACCCACCACATACCCTGGTTCCAGGCCAAAACTCTCATTCTGAGCATCATGTGATGATTTAGGAAGCTTTAACCAAAATCTTGAGTAGCATAAATAAACTCAAGAAGCTTAAACTACCTTTCATAGGCTCTCTGCCTTAGTGAAATTATATTCACACCTGAATGACTAAATAGTGCATAATAAAATAGGTGAGCTTTTCTAAATATTTCATACACCCCACTTGTAACTACTTTTTTCTTACATGAAAAGACAAAAAATACTCCCTCAACTCCATGTTTTCACCCATGCGCCCATTATTCACAATCCAGTAAAACATTAGCTTCTTTTAATGGCCCTGATTTGAGTGGTATAAGAAAGATTAACTAGATTGTGTGTTTTTTTCAGTAGAAAGATAATGCATTCAAAGAAGTGTGCTTGGCTAAAGCATAGCGGTAATAAGGCCCAAACGAACAACCCATTAGTTCTAAAGAAAAATGTCTGATATAGCCTTTCTGTGTCCGGCACCCCCTTTGTGGGAGATAGCAAATACAGAATGTGAATATGCTTAACATCCTAATGCTTCCATAAGCTTTCTGTATTGCTAGTTCATCCTTTACCACAACTAATTTGTGCTGACATGGGTGAAGACCAATTTCTTGATGAGTCTTAACCAATTCATTATGTTTAACCCATCCTCTGTGCAAAATAAGCGAATACCACTTTTTGTGCATGTCAGTCTGACCACTTTGTTTTCATTGCTGATGGATAATATATCTGCTTTGACTGCTAACAACGGAATATGCTTTAAGTGTACACTAAAGCTTACAGCGTGGCAGGCCATAAGGTCATTAGAACATATAAAAAATAATGGGGATAGGGAGGATTAAAGGTCCAGTGTATACCCTCCGATGCAAGTGACTATTAAAGCAGTACACTGTTCCTAAGAGACCAAGGTGAACTATAGAGTACTCTGGGGTCCTAATTGATAGGAGCAAGAGTCCTCACACACCCAAATGGGTGTCATGCTTCATCATCGGACCAGCTCCTCGTCAGACCGGCGCTGCAATGTCTGACGGGCACCACCCAGTGGGGGGCTCTTTGCCGGAGATCTTTTTCTCGATGATGCCTCACTGTCCCGCAAATGAGTAGGGAGGAAGAAACGGGGAGAGTTCAAAGAATGAAATAGGAATAAAATTGGCTCAGGACCCTAGATAAATGCTAACTTTATTCTGTTTAGATTAGGGTGAAGGCCAAGATTAAAATATCAAAAAGAGAAAGTGAGATAGAGATGATGCTCAGCCCCTTTCAAACTATATGTCTAGTGATGGGAGGGTCAGGGTACTACGAGACCCACCTCAGAATTGGGTCGACATGTTTCACGTCTCGTGGTCCAGAACGGATCCAATGACGCTTCTTCAGGACCTAGTGTGAAAGAACTTCTCCAATTTTACAGCTAAGTTAGCTAATATGTAGTATTGCTGATAGTCAAAAAAAGGTAATCGTCAGTCACTTACACAAGTCTATTGTGATCAAGTGTTTAGTTCCTAATCGTCACCCCTCCTAGATTGAGTAGGGGCTTCATGGGATCACGCGGGCCATAAGCCAGATCAGCACAACATACTTTGTGGACGGACCTGGTGGAGGGCGGCTCAACCTACCCCTTGGACGCGCTCCCGAATAAGAACACTCTGGCCTTTGCAAACCATCAGTGGTGTGAACACTTAAGTGTCTTTCTTTCAGTGCAACATCTGCTTATAGCAACCTGACATTTACTGCAGCAATCCTTTCTTCCTCTAACCTTTCAGACGCCACTGCTCCTGCCTCACACTGGACATACTGAATGAATATGAACAGCACTAGTGCAAACCCTTGATGAAAACATTTTAGTATATTTTAGGCTGGGGCTTAAGAATGAAAACTGAATTGTGTTCCGTTTTTAGCTCTACTAAAAAGAAAAGTGTCTTTTCTTTTTTCTTTTTTTTTTTAAACATACCTCTGTTCAGTATTTATACTAAACTAATTAAAAGCTGCAGTCATGCATTTGATTGTCACCTGTGCTCTTCCTTGAATCCTTAAACAGGCTTATGAATTTGCTTGCAGTGCACTAGTGTGGTGGCTCTTAACCAAAAGCTGGTTTTCAGGACTACCAGGTCAGGTTCTTGAAGTACAGTTATTTGTAGGAGGTATTTGTTAAACATTTTCTCTTTTGTTTCTCAGATATTGACACCAGGCGCAGAGCAGCTTGTGACCTAGTGCGGGGTTTGTGCAAGTTTTTTGAAGGGCCTGTTACTAGCATCTTTTCTGGTTATGTTAGTTCCATGCTTCTGGAATATTCTAAGAACCCAGCGACTAACTGGAAGCACAAAGATGCGGCAATTTACCTGGTCACATCGCTTGCATCAAAAGCACAGACACAGAAGGTAAGTGTCTGTGTTGAAATTATATGTTGAATTTTATTTAACAATTTGTTTTCTTGTGAATTATTAACTTCACAGTATGGGTTATTGCCGATTGTCCCATTACATAGTCTATAAACTGCTAAATTCTCTAATACAGATTTAATTCATCACATTTCTGTAACTATTTAAGATACCATGTTGTGATAATTCTTGGCAGCTCCAATTGTGTTTGTTTTTCCGAAGCTGCAATATTTCAAATTGGTATTGCCGTGGTCACTAATATTATTAGATTAATTTACCTGGAACAAACTGGTGTGGATTAATGCAGTGATTTTAAAGGCAGTGCTGCGTTCATAGCCAGCCGAACGGAAATATCTACTGATTTGTGGCAAAATCAAAAGCTCCTCCGTGCAAGTCAAACAAAGAGAAAAGACGCAAAAAAGGACAAGGCAACTGAGATTGAAACGCCAGCCATCTAGTCTTGCACGAGGAGTGGCTCTGGGTAGTATTGTATAGTAAGTGGCCTTGACAGGAGCAATCTGTAAAAAGACCGCAAAAACCATGCTGGCAAGTTGCACCTGTCTATTACTTGGGTGTAAGATTATTAAAGGTGGTTCTTTTTAATACCTTTGCATGATACTGGTTTTATTTTTTTAACCATCTTTTTATTCAGTTGTTGAATTAGTGAAGATTATTGCAAACTTCTTTTAGCAATATTAGAGCATGCTATGCATATAGTGCGAGCAGTTCACAAGTCCTAATCACCCACCATTCAGACGTCCAACATTTTGCTACTTATAGTTGTAAATTGCAGACTAGTGCGAGCAGCTCACAAGTACTAATCACCATTCAGACGTCTAACATTTTGCCACTTCAAGTTGTAAATTGGAGACTTACTTCAGAGTCTTATGGTTCACTCGAGTTCTGCGACTTATTAGTGATAAGCCTCAACACAATCTAAAAAATAAACGAGCATTTGCAATGCAGTGGGTCTCGGGTTTGCTCGAGTTAAAGCTATTAGCCCTGTAAACTCCTAACCGGACTTCTATGTGTAAAACTGTTTCACATAAGTACCCGGACTTTTCTTGCCACATAAACTGAAAATGAAAAGTAACAGTTTCACATAAGCGAGCTGATGGCCGCCATGAGCGCAAAGCAAACACACAAAAGGAAACAGAAGTTTGCTCGCAGCGAAACGTATTGCAAAAGTGCAATTAACCATGTAACCAGCAAAAGTGCAAATATCCATATAACGTGTTCAATGTTATGAAAAGCACTCCACTAATACCCAGCGAGATCACGCTGCCTACGAATTAGAGAAAAAGTAGTCCAGGAACCATACCGAAAACATGGAGCCTTGTATGTTTTAATTAGCTTGCCGGTGGGCTAGACACCGGAAAAGGAATGACGTTTGCATGCTTCTTAGTAATTAAATCAAGCAAATTTTAAAAGGCAAGCCCACAAACCAACCAAACTGAGGGGCGTGACATGGGCGTGGTTAAAAGCCCACAAGGAAATTACACCAGGGACAGAGGGCTTTGCACTCTACCCTAAAAAGTAAACATGAACAAGAGGGCTGTGGCCAGACAAATATCCACATTCTTTTACCATCAGCTGTGATATAGCTCTTACAGGGTACATGGATCGGGCCTATGAGGAAATGCTGTGGAAGATGACCATTTTTGCGCACCTCTCTAAGTGTAGGAAGCTAGGATCTGGTTTCAGTACGTCCAGAGAGCAGAAAATCTCTCTCGCTCTCACAGAAGTGTACTGGGTGCCTGCTAACCAGGGTGCCAGTCAGTGTTCCTTCCCCAAAACGAGACACCCGGTGGCACCTTTGTAAGTCCTTAGTAAGTGGTACCTCTAGTGCAGAGGTGCTGCACAGTGCCTAGAGCTGCAGCACAATGTGTGCCACTTTAAGGGACCCAGCACCAAACTCATGCCAGACTGCCATAGCAGGCTGCATGTCAAGGTACCCCCTAAAAGTGAAAACATGACACGACACAGTCTGTGTAATATGTCCCCTAAACACTACATGTAACATTTGTAAGCCACCCTTACAGCAGGGGTTACAGCCCTACGGCTAGGTGCATTATATTAGATACGTGGGTATATCTGCAGAAGCAGATAAGACCCTGCTATATTTTTGTTGATTCTTAGACATGGTACGTGGAGAGTGTAAGGAAATGCCTCTTTGGCATGGTTACCCCCTAACTTTTTGCCTTTGCTGATGCTAAGTTATGATTTGAAAATGTGCTGGGACCCTCCTAACCAGGCCCCAGCACCAGCGTTCTTTCTCTAAACTGTACCTTTTGTCTCCACAATTGGCACCGCCCTGGCACTCAGATAAGTCCCTTGTAACTGGTTCCCCTGGTACCAAGGGCCCTGATGCCAGGGAAGGTATCCAAGGGCTGAAGCATGTCTTATGCCACCCTAGGGACCCCTCACTCAGCACATGCACACTGCTTCACAGCTTGTGTGTGCTGGTGGGGATAAAATGACTAAGTCGACATGGCACTCCCCTCAGAGTGCCCTGCCAACCTCACACTGCCTGTGGCATAGGTAAGTCACTCCTCTAGCAGGCCTTACAGCCCTAAGGCAGGGTGCACTATACCACAAGAGAGGGCATATGTGCATGAGCACTATGCCCCTACAGTGTTTAAGCAAAACCTTAGACATTGTAATTTCAGGGTTAGCCATAAGAGTATATGGTCTGAGAGTTTGTCAAACACGAACTCCACAGTTCCATAACGGCTACACTGAAAACTGTGAAGTTTGGTTTCAAACTTCTCAGCACAATAAATGCACACTGATGCCAGTGTGCAATGTATTGTAACATAAACCCAGAGGGCATCTTAGAGATGTCCCCTAAATACCAACCCGACTTCTAGTGTAGGCTGACCAGTTCCTGCCACACACCAGACATGTTGCTGGCCACACGGGGGAGTGCCTTTGTGTAGGAAGTTGGCTCTGTATATACTGTTCCAAAGTAAGAAATAGTGTGCACAGAGTCCAAGGGTTCCCCTTAGAGGTAAGATAGTGGCAAAAGTAGATAATTCTAATGCTCTATTTTGTGGTAGTGTGGTCGAGCAGTAGGCTTATCAGAGGGTAGTGTTAAGCATTTGTTGTACACATAATGAGGGGGGGGGGGACACTACATCCTGTAGCAAACACCTTCCTTCCATTCTTTCTTCTGTTAGCTGAGGAGCCACCATCTCAAGTCTAACAGACCCCTAACTAGTCTCAGCTTATTGTGGGTCAGGCTGGGCTTCATCAGTACCAACTTTGGAGTTCTTCTCTTCTGGAGCAAAATCTCTTTGGCTCATTGGAACTTTGGTTAGAAGTTGCCCACCTTTCCTACACTTCTTTCTTGTCCTTTTCTTGTGTGGTCTCCTTGCAAGATCTGCAATGGCAGCACCTCCAGAGTCCTTAGGCGAGGGCTAGTAGTGGACCAGCCCCTCTTTTTGGCTTTGACCAACCTCAAGGGGGGTATTTTCATTTAGACAATCAAGGGGGAGGTTTGTACTGGCTAACGCCCTTCTTAAACTAAGGAACCCAGCTATTTCTAGGGGCACTAAAGCCACAGGCCTATTGGTGACCTCCCCTAGGATAAACCTCACTTTCACTATCATTAAAGGACAAGAAAAACCAGTCCATCTACCCCCACACTCCCATGGTGGTCTTGACCCCATATCATATTGCAAGATAGTACCCCTGACTCTGTTGTTCATGGTAGGGTTACTCAATTTGTGGGTGACCTCATTGGGTAAGCTAGGTGTTGCCCTGGCTAAAATAGGTTTAGCAGTGGTGGACACCTCTCACCCCACAGAAAAGAGACTGGGCGAGGAAACTGAAAAGGCAGACAAAGAGCATCCTAAATGGGGTCCTAACACTGCTTAGGTAGGTCAGCTTCCCAAAGGACTTCACCTTGACAGTAGGATGTAAGACAGAGAAGGCCCTGCAACCATCCAGCCTGCTTACTTACCTGACAGACAAGGAAGACTCTCCCAGGTTGTGGTTGAGTCTCTTGGCCTGGTAACTGGGGGAGGCATATTTGCATGAGCAGCAGATATGCCACTGGGATTTCGGTTTACATTCCTAGAGATTGCAGGGGAGCAGGCAGCCACCTTAAACCATGTACTGGCCACTAGTCAGCACAATTGACCCAGCTAAATGATGGCTTCAAGGAAAATAGTGGTGTTTGGTATCAAACACCTTCTCTTAATACATCCATACTGATTCCACCTTGGAGGTGCCCCCTACTACCATTCTTCAGCTGACTGGCCTGCCATCACAGACAAGTCTCTGACCCTCTGGAGCTGAGAGCCTGTGCTCTCAGAAGCCAGAAACAATCTTATTTTTCGTAATTCGTCTCAAGACTCTTGTGTGTCTCAGTTATTGACTCTTTATGTTCAGCAAATGCTAAACTCCTCGCCCACACTACCACAAAAGAGACCTTTAAGGTTATTAATTTAACCTGTGCAAAACAATAAGGGTTTTCTATACTATCTGCATAGTGTACCCTTACATTCAGTACACAGCATAAATAGCCAGCTTCCTACACCCCTCAGATAGGCTATCTGGCTTCAGTGCAGGTAACTCGGCCTGCAGGGTCATGCTTGGTACAGAGTGAATGTTGTGGAGCAGAGTGAGCATGCAGGTTTATAATCCTCGTTTGAGTTCCAGTTTTTTGATTGCATTACTTGCCTGTAAGACTCACTTTGGAACCCTTGAACAAGAGTTGCAGGACATTCAGATGCAGTGCTCCGTAGTGTGCCGTAGGAGAGCACCACAGGGTCATTCACGCATTTTGGGGGCAGCAGCTGTCACCTGGCAGAGTCTCAGGCAAGGGATTGACCGGGTCAGATCCCTCGGCCTGAGTCCAACTGTACAGCTAGTCTGTCTTGTAATACTCAAGGGGAGTGCCAGTCCTACTCATAGGTGACCCCTGATGAAACCATCAGCAGTCTGGTCATATTGGGCCGCCTGAGAGAGCTGCAGCGGCAATCCTGCAGGAAAGCTGTTGACTGCAGGGCTCTCCTGCAAGTAGAGCACCCTGAGACAGGCATCGCAATCCGCTGGTGCTAAGAGGTAGGTGCTGCACTTCGGCTGAGACAGTGTAGGCAGATGACATGCTTTAATGCTTGTTGAATCTTGCCCTCTCTACAGGTTCATTCCTTAACGTTTTGCCTTCACCCCCTTGTTTTCTAAAACATTTTTGATGGCTTTTAGAGCTCTGTACACTTTACCACTGCTAACCAGTGCTACAGTGCTTGCGGCCTCTCCTCTAAACCTGTAAAAATTTGGCTTGCACCCCATTGTCACATTTAATTTATTTATATGTCCCTAGTAAAGTAGTGCTTCATGTACCAAGGACCTGTAAAAGCTATACTACTAGTGGGCCTTTGCACTTAATGTGCCACCCACCCGATTAGCTCATTACAAACGTGTCCCAGGCCTGCCATTTCAGCCTGTGTGCAGTTTTAATCTATCATTTTGACTTAGCAAAATAAACGTTTTTGCCAGGCCTAAACCTAACCTAAAAATCTGTACATGTATGTTTTATTCTTACATGTCCTGGTAGTGAAAAACTCTTAATTTGTTTTTTCATTATTACAAGGCCTACCTCTCCTATGGGATTACATTGATTACCTTATTATATTTATTAAGTGATAACATTTGCGTGGGGGCAGGTAGAGATGTCATGTTTGGTGTCAGAGTAATTGTAGTTTTAAAACGTCTTTAATGGTGAAATTTGGTTTTAAGTCCATTTTGAAAATGACACTTTTAGAAAGTTGGCATTTCTTGTAATAACCATTTGGTGCCTGTTTTCTGGGTCTCATGACTAGATGTATGTTCCTTCCAGACAGTATCACATAGAGGGCCTGGGTGATGACTGGATGGGTCATCCTGATTTGGGGAGGGGAGCGGAGCTGTCACCTGTCACCCTTGAGCTTCAAAGGCATTGCCTGAACTCGCACACAGAGCGTCACACTAGTCTATTGTGGTTGCAGACAGACTCCGACCAGGGCAAAGAGGCAGGAAATATGAAACACGTCTTTTGGGGGTGAGGGGGTCCTTTTCTGAGCTACTGGAACATAAGCTCCAGAGACCTGCCCTGCTCCTGCTGCTCAGACTCGACTGGACCTGCCTGTTCCCCTGCTGCTGACCTCTACTGGACTGAGCCCTGATCCGCTAGAGGTATCCCCCGGGTCCTAGACCCTTGGCTGTCAGGAGAGTGTACTCCTGGGCCATCTGGGTTTCCTCAGAACAGACCCAGGACCTCGCATCACAGCACCTCAGCCCCTTATCGGAATGTACTTGGCATATGACAACATTCCACATTAATGACACAAAGTACATTTCTCAGTGGAACTAACCTGGTCCCGGTTTCCGGTCAGTGCTTCATTGTCGGCCTATGTTCTGGTCTGGCGTGAACAGCTAACCACAATTGGCGCTTTGTGCTGTTAGTCACTATACTTACCTTAAAACGTTAAAATTGCATATCTCCAGTAGTACTGATGGAATTTTTTATCGTTTCGGTGTCAACTAATTTATAAAACTTTACTCTTTTTTTCTAAATTGATATCAGATGTTTCTTTTGTTGTGATTTCACTTTATTTTTTGTGTGCTGCATAAATACTGCTTTTGTACAAATCTACCAAGGGGCTAAGCACAGGTTAATGTAGTGTCTGAGGTTCACCCTGACAAGAATTGAGGCAGTTTGGTTTAGAAGGGCTCACAATCTCCAACAACACAATTCCTCGCAATACTGATAAATGAAGGCTATAGTTCCTTGACAATGGAGTAGTAATATTACACAGTGCCATGGTAGCCACTCTCCTCCCTTGCCTGATACTGGTTGTATAGTTGAGGTATAGGCATTTCAGTTGGTTGTCTACAACATTTCTGTGCCTTAGTGGTTTTCAGTACTAGAAGGTAATGCCTTATTTCTAAATAGATATGTGGTTTGATATAATGCTGCTGTGATCAGCATTGATAAAATAGGTAGAATGACTGATAATTTGGTCTCTTATTTGTGAATGTTTTTGCTTCTGAGGTATGCTGGTATGCTGAGGCAAAATAATAGACTTAACCTTTTTTCATGCTCCTCTGACAGCTGAGAGCATATGTCCAGGGTCAGTGGCCACTTTCAATTAAAAATGAAATGTTACTACTTTATGCTTACTTATCTGACACCTTGAAGTAATCTGTTAATCTCCTGTTCTTCCTCCTTTTCTTCCTCCTTTGTTCTTGTGAAAGTGTGGACATTTGGATCCATATAGAGATCAGAATGTTTTTGGGGTATCTTTGTAAGAACAAAATTGGATGTTGAACCAGAGTGTAAAATACCAAAAAGAAGTTAGATGCTGCTGCACAGGGCAGAGATTGTTCAATCTCTTGTATTCAGTTTTCCTAGTCTTTAATCTAAAGTTGGCGCGGCACCTATGCCTGTGAAGTGCAATTGTATGGGTACAGCAAATATTATGAGCTCGGAGTCATTTTTTAAAAAACTAATTCATTTTTACTCTCCTCCCCAGCATAACCGTCCCCACGCTGTGCCTTTTATAGGCCTATATGGACAGGCGGTTTTCTCAGATTTTGTTCACATCCAAGCAGGCAGCAAAGCCATTTATCTGTTTTATTAGGGCCTGCATAGACCACTGTTTGCATCCTATTCTCAGTTTTTGCTAGAAAAAAATGAAGAAAACATTCTTTACTGGGGGTGGGGGGGGGGGGGGGGGGGGTTTCCTCAACCAAATTCTACATTTAATGTAAATTACTAGTTGTTTTTCAGTCTGTAAATATCAGCAGGTTCACTTGCTCTGATTCACCAGGGAAAAATTACAAGGATGTGGCAATTAATTTGGCAATTCTGACCCCATCACAAACTGTTTTGTAAAGGGATAGAAGGTTGTGGTCCCTCTTAGTAGGGGCTTTCGTGTATACATTCTTTTGGTTTCCGTGCCATCTGGCAAATGGGACTGCCCAAAACCGATTAAAACAATTTTCTTAGTTGGTCAAAGCTAGCCTGGATACAAAGCTGTGAGCATAGGCCTTTTGATTGAACTCTTTCTCATTGCAGGCTTCAAGATTTTTCCAGGTGCTGGAGTAGAACCAGAGTGCCCAAACCTCTGTTTTTGTAGAGGTGGTCAGAGCACTCTTGAACCTCAAAAATATCCGGACTAAAATATCACTCAGGATAACGTTGGCTAGGGCCGCAGTGTTAAACTGTTTTCTAACACTAAGGAGCTCTCCATCATTTTGGAATTTGATCTCTGCCACAGCTGTTGCTGTGACCTTTGGGTTTTCTCAGTACATCATAAGTTTAGGTGTATTATTTTACTACCCCGTTAAAGCCCTTTCCTTTTCTTAAAGTAAAATATTGACTGCACATAAATGTGTTTTCTATTGTATTATGCTTCATTTTGAGTTTCAGATTCCTTCCAACTCCTTGAGTCTATCTTGGCTGCTCGCCTTCCTTGCCCCGAGTTTCAATTGCTAGAAGAGTAAACTTGGCCTTTTCATTTAGAAGACAATAGTATTCTGTTCCTTGGACTGCAACATTAAATGGCCTTACCTGCTCAGGCTAAGACCCAGTAAGCCTTGAATGCCGCATGTGCTCATGAAAAGCCACAGTAACTTTTTTCCCAAAGACAGTTTTTGAGGAAAGTAGTGTCAATGTAATGTTTGTGCCGCATGAATACATGTGTTAATGGGATTACAAAATTAATATCTGTTTGTAATGGCTTATTTTCAGCATGGTATAACGCAAGCTAACGAGCTTGTCAATCTGACAGAATTCTTTGTGAACCATATTCTTCCAGATTTAAAGTCAACAAACGGTAAGTGTTTTATTTTTACTAAATGATTGTGAGGCTTATAATAACAATTTCTCATTACTTAAACACTTAATATTTCAGTGATATTTGCCAACGTTGAACTGTGACGAATTGCAGACATGGGTTGTCTGATGGGACTAGTGAAATTTTGGTCTGTGTGATTTATGTTGCTTAGAAGATTTCTTCCAGAGCAACATAAAACATATATATATATATATATATATATATATATATATATTTTTTAATTGTTGTAAATTGTTAAATAGGTACTGTAGCTCTGTTTTGCCAGTATTTGCTTCCTTTGGTCGTAAGGGGCCCACAATCAAAACCTTAAAGTAGGGAAGTAAGTATGAGCGAAATAAAAGTTGTCAATACAAACTTCAGAATTTGCATCCAGCTGTCATTTGTGCTGAACATTTAGAATCTTTTGAGGCACTTAGACTTTGTGTCTTACCAGTATGTTAATGATTGCTTTGACAACTATAATCTATAAAGAAAGTCCCATAAGCGAGCTTCACATTTTCTACAGGTTGTGTGTCAGGGAACCCTAAGAGCTTTGTCTTCACATTTTTTTAAACAAAGAAAATAAATAAACCTGTTGCAGCTGTCAGCGTTTGAAAGATACGGACTTCTCATTCTGCACCACTGAAGAGTAGACTGAAGGTTAGTCATTCATATGAACAGGAGATTTGTTTTTTTCCTTAAAGGTGCTTCTCCACACAGGTGTGAAATCTAGCTTGGGTGCCCTGCCATTCCCTTCCTTCACCTGTCTTTAACATGACAGTTACTAGAGGAAGCTAGAGGGTGAATTTACAGAGGATAATAGGACTGTAGAATTAGGATTAGGGCGGCAGAATTACCTCATTGAGAGTTTTCACGGTCTATGAAACACTTAACTACTCCCAGGTCATTGCCAGGTCCCTGCTTGCCTAAATGCCTTAAAGCAGTTTGCCATTCTCAGAACACCTCAACTTTTTTTCTAATCAGCTACTGTTGTCAACCTCCTGTTTGTGGACTTGCTCATTACACAGTTTGATGGAGTTTGAGAAGGAAAAGCTGATTTCCTTTCAAACATTGCTATGAATGGTAAATCTATGAATAGAGAAAAGATCCCTTTGTGTACGTGAAATTTTATGATAAATGTTTTTTTTTTCTTTTTATAGTGAATGAATTTCCTGTTCTTAAAGCTGATGGCATCAAATATGTAATGATTTTCAGGAGTCAAGTAAGTTTGAAGATTTATTCGTTCTGGAATTCAGCATTCCAGTAAATCAAATAACTATGGGAATCCTGGTGAGAGGAGATGAAAGAGTAGGAAGGGGAGTGGGAGGGTAATACTTATTACAGTTGAAATGCTTTTTATTTTCGAACTATTTTTGGGTGTCAACTTTTCTATCTTAGGTTATTGCATGATCCCTCCATCTGTGTCATTAACTCCGCATTCGGCGTAAACATTTTCAGTCTCCACTTTTAAAACAAAAGACAATCTCTTGTCCGATTGTAACATTTTCTGTTTTCTGGAGAGTTGGGTGTGATTCTGACATAAAGAAAGTATTGATGCAGCACTGTTATAGGGACTTTGAGAATAACTATAGCTTATATTCTGAACTGGGGAAACCTTAGTTCAGAGGATAGCTTATCCTTTGTTCATGGCATTCAAGTTTGAGACACGATTCAGAAATTGCATGTTTCGTCTTGCAACTTTATGAATCTCAAGCTTAAGTTGCCAGTTTAATCAGTCCATTTCAACACAAATGCCTGGTCTCCCTTTAGATATAGTGTCCTCATTTTTCATGATCAGTATATTTTCTCTTTAAGCATGCTGTCTGTCATTGGTGTTTCTAGATAACTTGGTGTAGGAAGTTGGCTCTGTATGTGCTATTTCAAAGTAAGGAATAGCATGCACAGAGTCCAAGGGTTCCCCTTAGAGGTAAAATAGTGGTAAAAATAGATAATACTAATGCTCTATTTTGTGGTAGTGTGGTCGAGCAGTAGGCTTATCCAAGGAGTAGTGTTAAGCATTTGTTGTACATACACATAGACAATAAATGAGGTACACACACTCAGAGACAAATCCAGCCAATAGGTTTTTATATAGAAAAATATATTTTCTTAGTTTATTTTAAGAACCACAGGTTCACATTCTACATGTAATATCTCATTCGAAAGGTATTGCAGGTAAGTACTTTAGGAACTTCAAATCATCAAAATTGCATGTATACTTTTCAAGTTATTCACAAATAGCTGTTTTAAAAGTGGACACTTAGTGCAATTTTCACAGTTCCTAGGGGAGGTAAGTATTTGTTAGGTTAACCAGGTAAGTAAGACACTTACAGGGCTTAGTTCTTGGTCCAAGGTAGCCCACCGTTGGGGGTTCAGAGCAACCCCAAAGTCACCACACCAGCAGCTCAGGGCCGGTCAGGTGCAGAGTTGAAAGTGGTGCCCAAAACACATAGGCTAGAATGGAGAGAAGGGGTGCCCCGGTTCCGGTCTGCTTGCAGGTAAGTACCTGCGTCTTCGGAGGGCAGACCAGGGGGGTTTTGTAGGGCACCGGGGGGGACACAAGCCCACACAGAAATTTCACCCTCAGCGGCGCGGGGGCGGCCGGGTGCAGTGTAGAAACAAGCGTCGGGTTCGCAATGTTAGTCTATGAGAGATCTCGGGATCTCTTCAGCGCTGCAGGCAGGCAAGGGGGGGGTTCCTCGGGGAAACCTCCACTTGGGCAAGGGAGAGGGACTCCTGGGGGTCACTTCTCCAGTGAAAGTCCGGTCCTTCAGGTCCTGGGGGCTGCGGGTGCAGGGTCTCTCCCAGGCGTCGGGACTTTAGGTTCAAAGAGTCGCGGTCAGGGGAAGCCTCGGGATTCCCTCTGCAGGCGGCGCTGTGGGGGCTCAGGGGGGACAGGTTTTGGTACTCACAGTATCAGAGTAGTCCTGGGGTCCCTCCTGAGGTGTCGGATCTCCAGCAGCCGAGTCGGGGTCGCCGGGTGCAGTGTTGCAAGTCTCACGCTTCTTGCGGGGAGCTTGCAGGGATCTTTAAAGCTGCTGGAAACAAAGTTGCAGCTTTTCTTGGAGCAGGTCCGCTGTCCTCGGGAGTTTCTTGTCTTTTCGAAGCAGGGGCAGTCCTCAGAGGATGTCGAGGTCGCTGGTCCCTTTGGAAGGCGTCGCTGGAGCAGGATCTTTGGAAGGCAGGAGACAGGCCGGTGAGTTTCTGGAGCCAAGGCAGTTGTCGTCTTCTGGTCTTCCGCTGCAGGGGTTTTCAGCTAGGCAGTCCTTCTTCTTGTAGTTGCAGGAATCTAATTTTCTAGGGTTCAGGGTAGCCCTTAAATACTAAATTTAAGGGCGTGTTTAGGTCTGGGGGGTTAGTAGCCAATGGCTACTAGCCCTGAGGGTGGGTACACCCTCTTTGTGCCTCCTCCCAAGGGGAGGGGGTCACAATCCTAACCCTATTGGGGGAATCCTCCATCTGCAAGATGGAGGATTTCTAAAAGTCAGAGTCACCTCAGCTCAGGACACCTTAGGGGCTGTCCTGACTGGCCAGGGACTCCTCCTTGTAGCTTTCTTTGTTCCCTCCAGCCTTGCCGCCAAAAGTGGGGGCCGTGGCCGGAGGGGGCGGGCAACTCCACTAAGCTGGAGTGCCCTGCTGGGCTGTGACAAAGGGGTGAGCCTTTGAGGCTCACCGCCAGGTGTCACAGCTCCTGCCTGGGGGAGGTGTTAGCATCTCCACCCAGTGCAGGCTTTGTTACTGGCCTCAGAGTGACAAAGGCACTCTCCCCATGGGGCCAGCAACATGTCTCTAGTGTGGCAGGCTGCTGGAACCAGTCAGCCTACACAGACAGTCGGTTAAGTTTCAGGGGGCACCTCTAAGGTGCCCTCTGGGGTGTGTTTTGCAATAAAATGTACACTGGCATCAGTGTGCATTTATTGTGCTGAGAAGTTTGATACCAAACTTCCCAGTTTTCAGTGTAGCCATTAAGGTGCTGTGGAGTTCGTGTTTGACAGACTCCCAGACCATATACTCTTATGGCTACCCTGCACTTACAATGTCTAAGGTTTTGTTTAGACACTGTAGGGGTACCATGCTCATGCACTGGTACCCTCACCTATGGTATAGTGCACCCTGCCTTAGGGCTGTAAGGCCTGCTAGAGGGGTGTCTTACCTATACTGCATAGGCAGTGAGAGGCTGGCATGGCACCCTGAGGGGAGTGCCATGTCGACTTACTCATTTTGTTCTCACTAGCACACACAGGCTTGTAAGCAGTGTGTCGGTGCTGAGTGAGGGGTCTCTAGGGTGGCATAAGACATGCTGCAGCCCTTAGAGACCTTCCTTGGCATCAGGGCCCTTGGTACTAGAAGTACCAGTTACAAGGGACTTATCTGAATGCCAGGGTGTGCCAATTGTGGATACAATGGTACATTTTAGGTGAAGGAACACTGGTGCTGGGGCCTGGTTAGCAGGGTCCCAGCACTCTTCTCAGCCAAGTCAGCATCAGTATCAGGCAAAAAGTGGGGGGTAACTGCAACAGGGAGCCATTTCTTTACACTTGGTTGGTAGACTTGCGTGACGTGGAGCTCGTCAACTTAAAATTAGTTCACTCAGTGAACTTGTACATCTGTTTGCTCTGTCAGACCCAGTTTGGAGGGGGTTGGTGAATAGGGCAGTTAATGGCCACTGGTCTAACCCATGGTGGTTTTAAGTCTACAGACTTACATCTGGAGTCTCTCACCCTGGCTCTGCTAAATGAGCAAAGTATACCCTTTCCGCACCAACTCTCAGGGTAACAGGGTAGGGAGTTATTGGCCTTTGGGAAAGTTAGAGCCACCAGAATCAATAGCCAGCCAATGAGCACGATAATGTAAAGTCCAACCAGTGCCTATCTTTAATTTAAAAAAAAAAAAAGAAAGTGCTTTAATCTCACATCAAAGCGAAATGCAGCACAGTTCATTTAAGGGTACAGTTACAAGGTCAGTAAGTCACTGCAACCTCCTATGGTACCCTATCCCCGCTTCGAGCCCAAATGTCTGTGTGCCCAGTATGTCGTATGGTATAGGCATTAATCAAGGAGTAGTGCAGGTTGCTATTTATTACACCTCTAGCCTGTACATAGATCTGTTTTATGGCTTTTGCCACATTGTGTTCTTGTGTAAAGTGTTAAGGTGAAAAGTAATTCTGTTGTTTACCCAGCAGATTTCTCTGCATGTTCAGTCTAGTTTGGAAATATGTACAGGAGGGGTTCTGTAGACCACACTCGACTCTGACATAGAAAACTATTTGGTTATAACTAGTGATTAGCAGAACTCTGTAAGGTGCTTCCCCCACTTTGTGACTAACCCAGTACATGAACAACAGACTGCATCTGATAGAAACTTCTAGATGCAGATTATTTACCTTTGAATTTCCGTGCATGAAACTTTTGTGTGAGCAGTACCCCTGCGCACCGTCGGGTGGCTTTGTTAGTTTCCACACGGCAGCGTCCGCATTGTTGGCAGCGGAAAATACGTTGCCTATACAGGAGCCACTTAGGCGTGTGGAGGTCAGTCCCCGTCCCCCCCCCCCCTTCCCGTACCAGTTAGCGCTGATCTGGAGAAGAGTTACCCCTCGGTCTCTTTTTGACAATTTCTTTGTTTTTTTTTTACTGTTTTGTCGACTAGCTTTTGAAAGTGTGTAGAACGTGTTAAAGGTAGGTTTTAAACTGTGTGGCGCCTGTTACCCTTCCATATCGGTTAGAGACCCCAATTCGGTCCATTTATGGTGTCTCGATTGCGACCACGATACAAAGTTGTGCCCGGATTGCCAGGCCATGGCACCAGAGGCTTTGAGGGAGCAGTCTCTAAAGCTGCTTACGCCCTGGCAGTCGATGCCAGCCAGCGCAACTCCTAGGAGATCGTGCTCCTGATCGAGAAGGGACCTCTCCAGGAGCCCCAGGTCCTCTTCGTCGCACTCGGTCCTCTGGCACTCTGGGAAGAGACATAAGAAGTTGTCCAAGTGGATTTCGTGGCTACGAAAGGGGCACACCACTGCACCAGCCCTATGTCAGCCGTGGTCCTGTGCAGGTTCTCCAAGCTGTGCGAGGACTAGGAGACAGTGCCTTCGGATCCTGTGGGTCTGGTAGCTAGAAATTGTCTGCCACCAACCCCCCTGGCACCTGCACCTTTAGCCCTTCTAGTCTAATTCTGCAAGACCATGGGTGCCCAGAAGGAGGGAAAATCCAATACCATCTCTTCAACTGGCAGTCCTTTACTTAGGACAATTGGGTCTTGCACATTGTTAGAAATGGGGTCTTTGGTTGACAGTCAGGTTACCCCCTGTTCAAGCAAGGACCCTCACTCTAGTTAGGATAAAAGAGAATCACCCTCAGCTAACCCCTGCTTACCCCCTTGGTAGCTTGGCAGAGCAGTAGGCTTAACCTCAGAGTGCTGGGCGTAAAGTATTTGTACCAACACACACAGTAACTTAATGAAAACACTACAAAATGACACAACACCAGTTTAGAAAAATAGGAAATATTTATCTAGACAAAACAAGACCAAAACGACAAAAATCCGACATACACAAGTCAAGTTATGATTTTTTAAAGGTTTAAAATAAAAAGAGTCTTTAGGTAGTTGTAACAACACACTAGCGCTGCTAGCGTGAAAATGTACCTGGTTTGCGGCAAAAATAACTCCGCACGGGCGGTGTGCGTCGAAAATAACCCGGCACGGGTATATGCGTTGAAAACAGCTCGGCGAGGCGCGTCGAAAAAGCCAGCCACGCGACGGTCCGAAGTCCCGCGGCGCTGGTTGCGATCTCTCAGCCTTCGTCAGCGATGCTGCGCGTCGTTTCTCCTGCTCCGGGCGTCGATTCTCCGGTCGCGTTTCCAGCGGCGTCGTTTCTCAGCTGCGGAGCCGGCGTCGCGTCGTTTTCTCAGCCGCGATCGGATTCGCGTCGATCTTTCCTCCGCACGGTGCGCGGTGCGTGTATTTTTGTCCTTAGGCTGCCAGCCTCTCCTTTCAGGGTCCCAGGAACTGGAAGGGCACCACCGAGCAGAGTAGGGGTCTCTCCAGAGACTCCAGGTGCTGGCAGGAAGAAGTCTTTGCTATCCCTGAGACTTCAATAACAGGAGGCAAGCTCTACATCAAGCCCTTGGAGATTTCTTCTTCAAGATGGAAGGCACACAAAGTCCAGTCTTTGCCCTCTTACTCTGGCAGAAGCAGCACTGCAGGAAAGCTCCACAAAGCACAGTCACAGGCAGGGCAGCACTTGTTCCTCAGCGATCAGCTCTTCTCCAGGCAGAGGTTCCCCTTGATTCCAGAAGTGTTTCTAAAGTTTGTAAGTTTGGGTGCCCTTCTTATACCCATTTTAGTCTTTGAAGTCACCTTCCTTCAAAGGGGACTCACACCTTCTTGTGAAATCCTGCCTTGCCCAGGCAAGGCCTCAGACACACACCAGGGGGTTGGAGACAGCATTGTCAGAGGCAGGCACAGTCCTTTCAGATGAGAGTGACCACTCCACCCCTCCCTCCTAGCAGAGATGGCTAATCAGGAATGCAGATCACACCCCAGCTCCCTTTGTGTCACTGTCTGGTGTGAGGTGAAAAACAACCCAACTGTCAACTGACCCAGACAGGGAATCCACAAACAAGGCAGAGTCACAGAATGGTTTAAGCAAGAAAATGCTCACTTTCTAAAAGTGGCATTTTCAAACTCACAATCTCAAAATCAACTTTACTAAAAGATGTATTTTTAAATTGTGAGTTCAGGGATCCCAAACTCCACATGTCCATCTCTTCTCTAGGGGAATCTACACTTTAATCATATTTAAAGGTAGCCCCCATATTATCCTATGAGAGAGAAACAGACCTTGCAACAGTGAAAACGAAATTGGCAGTATTTCACTGTCAGGACATATAAACCACATTACTATATGTCCTACCTTATCCATACACTGCACCCTGCCCTTGGGGCTACCTAGGGCATACCTTAGGGGTGCCTTACATGTAAGGAAAGGGAAGGTTTAGGCCTGGCAAGTGGGTACACTTGCCAAGTCGAATTTACAGTGTAAAAATACACACACAGCCACTGCAGTGGCAGGTCTGAGACATGATTACAGAGCTACGTATGTGGGTGGCACAACCAGTGCTGCAGGCCCACTAGTAGCATTTGATTTACAGGCCCTGGCACCTCTAGTGCACCTTACTAGGGACTTACTAGTAAATCAAATATGCCAATCATGGATAAACCACTTACATACAATTTAAACAGGAGAGCATATGCACTTTAGCACTGGTTAGCAGTGGTAAAGTGCTCAGAGTTGAAAAGCCAACAGCAACATGTCAGAAAAATATAGGAGGCAGGAGGCAAAAAAGTCTGGGGATGACCCTGCATAAGCAAAAGTCCAACACGACCCCCTACCAGCCTAAAGCCAGGGGAGAACAATCAATACCTTGATGTACTTCCCTGATTGGGGCGATAGAACAGGGACCCAGGCCCACAACAGCAGGGGCATGTTCCAGTTCTACGCCTTCCTGACTCCAGTTGGATCCCTCTGTCCCTACTCTCAGGGCCCACTAAGCTAACCCATGGGGAACCCTTCTCCACATCTATAGACACCATCTGTGCAACACCTAACTTTACTTTGCTCACAGATGTATTGCAATGGGCAGATAGTACCACCAGGGCCAACACAGTGGTGTTGCCCACTCCACCCCCGGGGTGTGACTCTCGTCCTCCCCCCCCCAGGGGCAACTCTGTCCACCAGGACAGCAAGCCACAGTGGCCCCAGACAACTGTCAGGGATGAGAGCCCGACCTCAGGCCTCTCTAACCACTGTGACTGTGGAGAGTGGGGGGTGGTAGCCCCAGGTGCCTGGCACCCTTTGACCACTCTCTCTTCCACCAGGTCAGGGATGACAACCTGACCCTGGTCCTCCCCTCTGGGGCTCTGTACCCTCCCTGCAGAAGCGGCACCCCCAGAGTCCAAAACTGTCAGGGTGCTTGTAGAAGCAGTCCTGCACAATTCTTCCATCAGTGCAGGGATGTTAACCTGTAACTGATCCTCCAACCTGGGGTCTGTACCTTCAGGTTGGACCAGGGCCAGGGGTGAGGCTTCCCTCCCCCTGCCCTCTCTTCTGGGGTCCTGAACCACCCAACTAGGAGCGGCCCCCCCAGAAGACAACATGGTAGGGGTACTGTTAGCAGTAGCCCCTTCCTCCAGGTCAGGGGGGACACCCTTAACCTGGCCTCCCAATCCAGGGTCTGTACCCACAGACTGGATCACTGCCTGGCAACCCAGGACTTCCTGGGGGGCATACCTACCCCCTACCAGGTCAGAGTTTACCCTCTGAACCTGGTCATCCAACCCAGGGTCACCACCCTGCGGTTGAACCACTGCCTGGCACACCAGGACTTCCTGGGGAGCACACCTACCCCCTACCAGATCAGAGCTTACCCCCTGAATCTGGCAATCCAACCCAGAGTCACTACCCTGCGGTTGAACCACTGCCTGGCACACCAGGACTTCCTTGGGAGCACACTTACCCCCCATCAGGTCAGAGTTTACCCCCTGAACCTGATCATTCAACCCAGAGTCACCACCCTGCGATTGAACCATTGCCTGGCACATCAGGACTTCCTTGGGAGCACACTTACCCCCCATCCGGTCAGAGTTTACCCCCTGAACCTGATCATTCAACCCAGAGTCACCACCCTGCGGTTGAACCATTGCCTGGCACACCAGGACTTCCAGGGGGGCACACTTACCCCCCTCAAGGGACACACTGTCCCGAAGGGCCACACAAGAGTCTGGCTGGCGCAGGTCTCCTGACCTCTGCCCATCTGACAGAGTCTGGATTCCCCCCAACCCAGAAATGGTCTCACCAAGGTCATTCATGGGGGGCTCTGCTCTCAGAGCTGACCCCTGACCCTCCAGGTTCTCCACTGGGGTCCGCAACCCCCTCTCAACCCTCTGTCTGGACTTCTGCAACCCCTCACTAGGAGTGGTACTGCCAGACACCAGAACTGGTGGGACGCTGGCTACAGCCGCCCCCCCAAGTTCTCCTGACACTGTGGGGTCTCCCTCAACAGATGGTCCTATGGTACAGGCTAGGCTCCCCTCCTGGGGTTCCCGCAGGGAACCCTCCAGGACCTGGGACCGGATCTCGGGCACCTTGGGCCTCAACCCATCCCCATTCCCTCTCCTCTGAGACTGGACATGGGGTCCCTCACCCATCCCACTACACTGGGACCTACCTGGGACACTACAATCCTTCCCTACCTCACCTGGTTGGGAACTACCTAGACCACTCCTCTCAGGAGCACCCCCAAATGCCTCTTCAGACTCTCTGGTACTCACCCAGAAGTCTGCCTCCATTGTAAGCTCCCTGGGGTCAGAGAACTCACACTCCACCTGGTGTTGGCATAGCTCTGGAAAATAAGGACTAGACATATGCTCTCCAGCAATTACATCACTCAGCCCCTCACATGAATTAACCAAAGTACCCTTCACCCAACCATCCAGTGACTCTGCTTTGACAAAGCACCCCACATCACCCTCCTGAGACTGGTGAGATAGTACCTGACTGTCCCTGACACTCAACCCACACTCTTCTGGGATGTTTTCACACTCCATAACCAGGACTTCTACTTGGGGGGAACCCCTCTCCCTGTCACTCTCACCTAGAGTCAGTAGAGTGTCCCTCCCACCAGTAGGAATATGACTCCCCATGCCAGTTCCCCAATCCACCTCAGGGACCCTGTGCATCACTGGAGCTACCTCATACCCCTGAACCTCCTGGCGTGTGTTAACTCCCTCCTTCAAGTAGGGCACCACATCTCTGGGCATGTGCACTTCTTCAGCAGTACTGGATACAAGATTTTTGCTGCCACCATCTGAACTGGACTCAGCCCTCATGGCCTCCAGCTTCAGCTCTTCACAGCTCAGCTCTTGAGCTGCAATCCTTTCTTTTTCCAGGACTAAGGCTCTCTCCTCCTCAGCCCTCTCAAGCTCTGCATCTAGCTCTTCCAGACTCCGGATTCGAGCTAGGAGCCACTCATCTCTTTCTGTTTCCTCCTCTTCGGAGTAGTCATCCTCCTCAGACTCATTTGGTGGTGTTGCCTGACAACGTTTCAATTCATACTGAAACAGGGCTGACTCAAGATCCTCCCTTCTGGATTTCCTGTTCACAGCCAGTCCCCTTTCCATGCAAAATGCTTTAAGCTGCCACTTTTTATACATAAATAGGTGCCAGAAATTGACTTCCATTCTGCAAAGGCTTCACAACCAAAAACCAAAGTCCAAAAATATTATCAATACTTCCAGGAGGACATCAGAGAACAAAAAGCAGAATCACAAGACAAGTAGTATGTGGTCACGTAGTGGTCTGAGATCAAAACAGTAGTGTACACTTAATTACTGTATGTCAAGTACAAATACAAGTCCAAATCCCGACCGCTGGTCACCAATGTTAGAAATGGGGTCTTTGGTTGACAGTCAGGTTACCCCTTGTTCAAGCAAGGACCCTCACTCTAGTTAGGATAAAAGAGAATCACCCTCAGCTAACCCCTGCTTACCCCCTTGGTAGCTTGGCAGAGCAGTAGGCTTAACCTCAGAGTGCTGGGCGTAAAGTATTTGTACCAACACACACAGTAACTTAATGAAAACACTACAAAATGACACAACACCAGTTTAGAAAAATAGGAAATATTTATCTAGACAAAACAAGACCAAAACGACAAAAATCCGACATACACAAGTCAAGTTATGATTTTTTAAAGGTTTAAAATAAAAAGAGTCTTTAGGTAGTTGTAACAACACACTAGCGCTGCTAGCGTGAAAATGTACCTGGTTTGCGGCAAAAATAACTCCGCACGGGCGGTGTGCGTCGAAAATAACCCGGCACGGGTATATGCGTTGAAAACAGCTCGGCTCGGCGAGGCGCGTCGAAAAAGCCAGCCACGCGACGGTCCGAAGTCCCGCGGCGCTGGTTGCGATCTCTCAGCCTTCGTCAGCGATGCTGCGCGTCGTTTCTCCTGCTCCGGGCGTCGATTCTCCGGTCGCGTTTCCAGCGGCGTCGTTTCTCAGCTGCGGAGCCGGCGTCGCGTCGTTTTCTCAGCCGCGATCGGATTCGCGTCGATCTTTCCTCCGCACGGTGCGCGGTGCGTGTATTTTTGTCCTTAGGCTGCCAGCCTCTCCTTTCAGGGTCCCAGGAACTGGAAGGGCACCACCGAGCAGAGTAGGGGTCTCTCCAGAGACTCCAGGTGCTGGCAGGAAGAAGTCTTTGCTATCCCTGAGACTTCAATAACAGGAGGCAAGCTCTACATCAAGCCCTTGGAGATTTCTTCTTCAAGATGGAAGGCACACAAAGTCCAGTCTTTGCCCTCTTACTCTGGCAGAAGCAGCACTGCAGGAAAGCTCCACAAAGCACAGTCACAGGCAGGGCAGCACTTGTTCCTCAGCGATCAGCTCTTCTCCAGGCAGAGGTTCCCCTTGATTCCAGAAGTGTTTCTAAAGTTTGTAAGTTTGGGTGCCCTTCTTATACCCATTTTAGTCTTTGAAGTCACCTTCCTTCAAAGGGGACTCACACCTTCTTGTGAAATCCTGCCTTGCCCAGGCAAGGCCTCAGACACACACCAGGGGGTTGGAGACAGCATTGTCAGAGGCAGGCACAGTCCTTTCAGATGAGAGTGACCACTCCACCCCTCCCTCCTAGCAGAGATGGCTAATCAGGAATGCAGATCACACCCCAGCTCCCTTTGTGTCACTGTCTGGTGTGAGGTGAAAAACAACCCAACTGTCAACTGACCCAGACAGGGAATCCACAAACAAGGCAGAGTCACAGAATGGTTTAAGCAAGAAAATGCTCACTTTCTAAAAGTGGCATTTTCAAACTCACAATCTCAAAATCAACTTTACTAAAAGATGTATTTTTAAATTGTGAGTTCAGGGATCCCAAACTCCACATGTCCATCTCTTCTCTAGGGGAATCTACACTTTAATCATATTTAAAGGTAGCCCCCATATTATCCTATGAGAGAGAAACAGACCTTGCAACAGTGAAAACGAAATTGGCAGTATTTCACTGTCAGGACATATAAACCACATTACTATATGTCCTACCTTATCCATACACTGCACCCTGCCCTTGGGGCTACCTAGGGCATACCTTAGGGGTGCCTTACATGTAAGGAAAGGGAAGGTTTAGGCCTGGCAAGTGGGTACACTTGCCAAGTCGAATTTACAGTGTAAAAATACACACACAGCCACTGCAGTGGCAGGTCTGAGACATGATTACAGAGCTACGTATGTGGGTGGCACAACCAGTGCTGCAGGCCCACTAGTAGCATTTGATTTACAGGCCCTGGCACCTCTAGTGCACCTTACTAGGGACTTACTAGTAAATCAAATATGCCAATCATGGATAAACCACTTACATACAATTTAAACAGGAGAGCATATGCACTTTAGCACTGGTTAGCAGTGGTAAAGTGCTCAGAGTTGAAAAGCCAACAGCAACATGTCAGAAAAATATAGGAGGCAGGAGGCAAAAAAGTCTGGGGATGACCCTGCATAAGCAAAAGTCCAACACACATCATTCAGGAAGGGTATCCCCTCCCTTTTCAGTCTTTCCCTTGCCCCTATACCACAAACAAAAAGGCTGCAGGAGGATCATCTGACCTTGCTCCGAGAGGACGTTACAGATCTCTTGGTCAAGAAACCTATAGAGAGGTTCCCGATATCAAAAGTAGGCTTTGGTTATTATATCCACTATTTTCTGATTCTCAAAAAGAACAGGGGTCTTCACCCTATTCTAGACCTGCGAACCATCAACCTCTTACTCAAAAAGGGGAAATTCAAGATGCTCACTTTGGCTCAAGTCTTGCCTGCCCTAGACCAAGGAGACTGACTTGATAGCGTTGGACATGCAGAATACGTATTTTCACATCCCCATCCTTCCTACCCACAGGCGTTACCTGCTGTCCAAGGTAGGCCATGAGCACTTTCAGTTCACCATGCTCCCCTTTGGCTTTACCAGTTTCCCATGGGTGTTCACCAAGGTGATGGCGATGGTCGCAGCCTCGTGTCCTCCTGCATCCTGCTGGTGACACATGACACATGGCATTTGCGAGCTCTGTTCTCGGCGGGAACTGCAAAAGACCTCTAGTAGTGCCTGACGAATTGCGATTGGTTCAATGGCAGACTCCTCTCCCTTCCCCAACCAGATCTGACAGTAATTATGGATGCATCACTCCTGGGATGGGGTGGCCATCTGGGAGAGGTGGAGATCAGAGGCATCTGGTCTCTAGGAAATCTGGACTCCACATAAACTTGTTGGATCTCTGGGTGATTCGGCTATCATTGAAAGCATTTCTTCCCTCTGTCAAGGGGAAGTTGGTGCACGTGTAAACTGGCAACCCCATCGCTATGTGGTACTGCAACAAGCAGGGCGGGGTTTTGGACCCTTGGTCATGAAGCCCTGTGCTTCTGGACATGGCTGCAACAGCAGGGCATAGCCCTGGTGGTTCAACACCTGGCAAGTTCTCTGAACGCCATGGAGGACAAGCTCAGCTGTCCTTGCCTAGTGGATCACGGGTGGCACCTCCATTCGGAGTTGGCGCAAGGAATCTTTCAGCAGTAGGAAGAGCCTTGGTTTAGATCTGTTTGCTTCCGAAGAGAAGGCACAATAAGTGTTACTCAAGCCTCCTGTACTCCTTTCTGCCCATACCACTCCTGCCCAGAGTTCTCAAGAAGATCAGGAATGACAGGGCCAAAGTCCTTCGTCTGGCTCCAGACTGGGCACAGAGAGTCTGGTATCGCGAGCTTTTGAAAATGAGCATCGATCCTCCAATCAGGCTGCCCCTTCAGGAGGATCTTCTGTCACAGCAGTATAGGGTCCTGCACCTGTTGACTCTCCACCTCCTTGTGTGGAGATTGACCAGCAGCAATTGATAGCTTTTGACCTTCCTTCTGAAGCCTGTCAAGTTTTCTTAGTAGCCAGGCGTTTCTCCACCAAAAAGGCATACGCCTGTTGTTGGCTAAAATTTGTAAAATATTGTACAGAAAAGTCTATCAACTCTTTCTGCCTCTCTTTTTGATATTCTTCTCTTCATTCTTACCCTTGCTCAGCAGGTCTCTGCTGTGGGTACTCTTAAGAGTTCTCTCTGCTCTGTCTGCCTTTCTGCAGCTGGCTGACCAACCCTCTGTATTTAAGTCCCCTATTGTAAATGTTTCTGAAAGGGCTTGTACATATTTTAGGAAAGTCACTCTTTTTGGCATAGTTACCCCTACCATTTGCCTGTTTATCAGTGTATTTAGACTGTCTTCACTGGGAGCCTACTAACCAGGACCTTAGCGATTGTGCTGTCTCCTTCAAATGTGGTTGTTTTCGTACCCTTAATCCCCACAATTAGCACACTGGTGTACCCCAGTATGTCACTAGTATATGGTACTTAGGTACCCAGGGTATTGGGCTGCAGCATGTGTTATGCCACCCATGGGAGCCCATGCAAACTTTGTTTGCAGGCCTGCCATTGCAGCCTGCGTGAAAAGGTGTATGCACAGTTTCATTGCTGGTCACTGCAAGGCACCCCTATGGTAGACCCTCATAGCCCAGAGGGCAGGGTGCAGGTGCTGTGTATGTTAGGGCACCCCTGAAAGAGCAGAGATGCTGCTACGAACTCCAGTTCCAATGCACTGGACTTTGTAAGTGCGGGGGAAGCCATTTTACCTGTGTGCTGGCCTCAGGTCCTGTGGTCCAGCTACATAATGGTAACTCCGAATCTAGGCATGTTTGGTATCATGCACTCTGGGGACTCCTTAGAGGAAATTCCCCCCTCCCCCAATTATTGCTCCTGCCAATCTTCCAGGGCTTGCAGGCAGCCCATGCCGTTGCAGCCACTCAGACAGGTTTCTGCCCTCATGCTGCTTGACCAACAAGCAGGGAAAGAACGAACAAAGAATTTCCTGTGGGAGAGAGAGGCAACACCCTCTCCCTTGGAAATAGGGGTTAAATGGCTGGGAGGGGTAGCCTCCCCATGCTATCGGCATGCTTTGAAGGGCACATTTGGTGCCCTACTTGTATAATCAGGTTTGCACCTGTCCAGGGACCCCCGGTCTCTGCTCTGGTGCAACAGCACACAAAGGAAAGGGGAGTCACCACTCCCCTGTCCACCACCCCAGGGGTGGTGCCCAGAGCTCCTCCATGTGGCCTTGAAAACAAGATGTGCAGAGGCCCCCTGGGAGCATCTGGTTGGTCAGGACAGGTGAATGACGTCAATGACCCACAGCTGATCTTTATCTTCCCTTGTCAACCAGATTCTTCGTCCACAGACGGGTGGGTAGTGGCTCCTGCTTCGCCTGGACACTCCCGAGTGGACGGGACTTTTCTTTTCCAGATACTCTTTCTTCTTCCAGAATCCATGATTGGGTTCCACCGGACTGGTCCTGGTCTTGCAATCTTTCTCTTTCTAAGTCCTCTTGTTAGTCCTTGGGAAGACCAGGTACTTACCTCTGCTCTCTTGGTCACTGGGGGGGGTCACTTAGGTACTCACCTCTTGGGGTCCTGAGTTCGTCCAGCTCCCTTTTAACTACTCCACATCCTTGGGTGGGGGAACCTCACCTTGCATTCCATTTGCCAATGCTTGTCGTTTCTGTATGCTAATTCCTAATAATTTATATATATATATATATATATCTCTTTGTGCGTGTACTTACCTCCAGTTGTGGGACTGCCTAATCTAAATCAGAGCATTCAGTGTTACTATAATACAGTACCTTTATTTTTTCAACACTGTGGTTCCTTTCAGGTATGGTAAGTTGCTGTGTGACTGCTGTGGTGTTGTAAGTGCTTTACGCGCCTCCTAGATAAGTCTTGGCTGCTCACCACAGCTACCACTAGAGAGCCCTGACTTCCTAGACACAATTTTCATTCACGAATAGGTTTTACCTGGTATAAGGTGCCATCTGCATAGGTGTCCACCTCCCTCCAGGTCAGCTTCCTACACGTTTCCTCCTTCGCCCTGGTGGGACCTGAACCTGGTTCTCAATGATCTACTGTGTGCTACTTTTGAGCCACTACACAATTGTCCACTCTGGCCTCTTACCATCAAAGCGGCCTTCTTAGTTGCAATAACATCTGCCCAAAGGGTGAGTGAGCTGCAGGCTTTATCCTTCAAGCCTCCATATTTTACTGTGTTCCCTGACAAAGTGGTGCTTTGCAGCCGGGCTTTTTTCCTTCCGAAAGTGGTGACCCTATACCATCTTGGACAGTCTGTCAACCTGTCCCCCTTTTACCCTCCTCCAAATCACTCTAAGGAAAAGGAGTGACTCCACTGATGACACACAGGGCATTTTCTTTTTACTTTGACCGCACAAAAGAGTTCCGGGTGGACAAACAACTCTGTGGGGTATGTTGGAGAGGAAAAAGGTTGGGCAGTACAGAAATGAACCATTTTGCGCTGGATCTTTCCTTCTATCAAGATTTGCTATGCCCTGGCTAAAAAGCACCCTCCTGAGGGCTTAAGGACCCATTACACCAGAGGAAAGGATGTGACCATGGCATTAGCTTGTAGAGTCAGTCCTGGGCATTTGTCTGGCAGCATCGTTTTCGCCCCTACACACACTTTTCAAACACTGCTGCCTGGACAGTCAGGTCTGCAGGAACGGGCATTTTGCCTGTTCAGTCATGCAGAGCTTTCTTTTGTCTGCATCCCACCTCTAGAAGAATATGGGTTGGGCATCTCTTCAAAGCTAAGAAATCTGCAGCTAGAAGTCTGTAGCCGATGAACAAGTTACTTACCTTCTGTAACACATTATCTTGTAGAGACAGTATGTAGCTGCAGATTGATTACAGACGCACACCCATGCCTCCCCGCTCTGCGGACCGATTTCTAGGGCTAGGGTTGTTCCCCTTTCAGGGTCCTAATTTTGACACACATCTGTCAGTTCACTTCATGGCTCTGCGCTTCTGGCGTGAAAAGTTTTGAAAAGTAACTGACTTCTGCACACCAAGGAGGTGCCTACATAACTGACTGCAATGACACTTCCGGGGCCAACTATGCAGATGCCACATGGACCCAAACTAAGCCGCTCGATGGCGTGCAGGGGTACTGCTCACACAAGTTTCCAGATCTAGTCTGATGCCTGTGAAATTCAAAAGTAAGGAATCTGCAGCTAGATATTGTCTCTACCAGATAATGCGTTACTGAAGGTAAGTAACTTGTTCTTTAAAAGTACTCAAGGTGAGCTCTTTCAGCTCCTTACCATGCAGGAAACATTTTCATCCCAGCACCCTCCTAAGAAGTAAAGCTTCTAAATCTTCTTTTCTAGGATAGTTATGTTATAACCAACTTTGACAATACATTGGCTTTAATGTAACTATTAATTTGACACCCAGAAGCACCCTTCTAGCTAGTCCCATTTACTAGAAATAATAAGTCATCCAATGCTATCCAGTGGGGCTACCAGCTTCCCAATAGGGAAAATCTAATTACGTTTTTTGCCACTACAAGGACATGTAAAACTCTGCATATAATCTGCCAAATCTTTACTTGCCATTTTAGTGGTGGCACAAATAGTGCTGTAGTCCTCTAAAGACTTCCTGGCTCTAGGTACTATAGTGCCTTATATGTAAGTTAGCTTTGCCATTTAGGGTTAGCCACTTTGTACCCACTAGCATGCAATTTTAGGTGTTGAAGCTTGTACACTGGGTACTTGACATCAGCACCCCTGTGTGCATCTTATTATACCTAAACCTAAAGTGATCAAAAAGTGGAGGTGAACCTAAAAAAACCATCCTCCGAAAGTTTTTTAACTATAGTAATCCCTCTTCCGGTAGAGACTCTATCTAGCCGTAGATCGCCTCACCTTTAGAATATTCCCCAGGTTTCAGACTGGATCTGGAAACTTTTGAGCTGTATGTCTGCACGCTGGTAGGTGTCACCGTGCAGCTTTGCACTGATGACGGTCCACTCTGGAAATGAAGTGTGGGGCCCACATTGGTTCTCCTGAGCACAGGCATCTGTTTCTATGGAGGCAGCCGGCATCCTTAGACGAAGAGTCCCAACAGCAAATTAGCTTGACCAGTGCTTGGATTCCTAGACTTAGGATCTTGTTTATGATGATGGTTCATTCAGAGAATGAGGAGGATGGTAGGGTCGGTGAGAAATCTGTGGTAGTCTCTACCAGAAAATGTTACAGAAGTTAAGTAAATTTGTCTTGTAGAGATTGGTAACCACAGGTTACTCACTTTTTGAATAGAACATTACTGATTGGGAGGTGGTTCAGTGAATGAGTTCAAACCAAGGTGTCCTGCAGATCAGGCGAATAAAATGCCTACTCCCTGTGAACCTGGCTGCCCAGACAGTAGTGCTTTGTGAGCTTAGAGAGCGACAGCCGTGTAGCTGCCTAGCAGATGCCAGGACAGGAACTCTGCTTGCAAGGGTAGCAGCTTTGCCCTTGGTAGAATGGGCTTGCAGACCTTCTGGAGATCACCAATGATCTGGTATGCACTGCTGCGCATTGGCCAAAAAGCGGAGTATGATCCAGAAGTAGATGGTTCTCTTGGGCACTGCCTTGCATTTTTGGACCCCAGTGAACCCCACAAAGAGCCGATCGTCCACGGAGTATATATTTATTTTTGGGGGGGGGGTGTAAAATATATATAACCAGCGAAGAAAAACGTGCACTCAGGACTTCAAAAAAGAAGAAAAAGCAGTAGCTTTATTCACAATGCGTTTCGGCTGTAAACAGCCTTGATCACGTGAATGTGAGCACCAATCAGATAGCAGTTAAATACATCTCATTCAGTTGCATAGAAATAGGACTAGATATCAGAAGAAATCCGAACATAAATACACTTCAGAAGTCAAGCTGTAATCTCACATTAATTTAAGACAATATAGTCAGAGTAATCCTCAATAAATAATAACATAAATACATAATAATTCATCCATATTATTCATAAAAATTCCTTTATATATTATCTTCTTATTTTCAAAAATTATTCAAAATTCTATCCAATAAATTAATGTTAAATACCATGACCCTCAAAAATCGGACTGTGGAGGGAGGGGAGAGAGAAAAGGAGATTAATTTAAGCAATAAAAACCGTACTCAATATAGATGTCACTCCTAGATGTTTTTCCCCAAATATAGGTAAAATACCATCATCGTAAATCAATAGATACTAAGTACAAAAATACAAATGGAATATCATCTCCCTAAAACAGTTAAGTCAATGAAATATTAATACCACTGTCATTAATTATCAATGTCAATATTAAAATGTTCAAGACTTCCTCAAAATTTTCGATGTACCATTTGTAGGAGTGACATCTATGCGGAGTACGTTTTTTTTTTTTATTGCTTAAATGAATCTCCTTTTCTCTTCTCTCCCCACCCCCTCTCTGCCCCCACAGTCGTTTTTTTGAGGGTCATGGTGTTTAACATTAATTTATTGGATAGATTTTTGTGAACCACCTAGTTCACCTGGTGGGTCACAAGATATAGGGGATAAATCAGAAGAGAAAGAACCATGGGTTGAGTACGATCCAGATCCCATTACACCACATGATCCGGATCTTTACCCAGCTAGGCCCTCACCTCCTGAGTATTCTACGTCTTAACAAGTGATAGCAAGAGCAGCAGCATATCACAATGTAAATATGTACACTGACCCGATCTAGGAAGATTTCTTATTTGGCCTTCATGTGTTGCACCAGGGGTGTCAATTTCTTTCATTGTTACCAGGAGTGATCAGACATGCAGAAGAAATATTTAAAGAGCCTGTTAGAGCCAGGATTATTACTATTACAGTTTATTAAGTATAAAGCTGCACCCACTGATCCTCTATATATAAGAGCACAAATTCCTCCAGATTCTTGTGGCATCTACTGCAAGGAAAAGAGCTAATAGCCAGTCAACAGGAGACACACCTCCTCCTGACAAAGAAAGTAAAAAAAACTAGATGCTGCAGGGAGAAGAGTAGCAGCTGAAGCAGCCAATCATTGGTTTTGCCAATGCTCAAGCTCTACTTTCTAGATATGACAGAGCTCACTGGGATGCTATGGAGTAACTTTTACAATACCTACCAGAAGGACATTGTAAAAGAGGGAGAGAGATTGTAAATGAGGGACAAACAATATCCAACAACTCCATTAGATGTGCACTTGATGCTGCTGATACTGCAGCATGTAGTATTAATACAAGTGTCCATCATAAGATGTCATGCATGGCTTAGATGTGCAGGCTTCCAACAAGAAGTACAACGGACAGTTCTAAATATACCCTTCTATAAGGAGCATTTACTTGGTCCACAAGTGGATACCATACTTGAAAAATTAAATAAGAACAATCAAGGGAGGCGTGGCTTCGGGCGTCAAGATGGCGGTCGCACTTTGAGAGTGCTCTGGACCCCTCCGTCATCCGCCCTTAATTACCGTGGTCCAAGGGAGCGGAAAGCGCTATACATGGCGCCCCGGTGTCCCGGGGACCTGTAGAGAAGTCTGTGGGACGAATTGATGAAAAGCCGGCGGCTCACCCTCATACGACGACCCGGCTGCTCCCGTGAAGAGGAGCTCAAGATGGCGGCCGCTGCGAGTTGCGCCCGGCGGATCTGAGGTGGGCTTTGGGGCCCCGACGAAGTCGTCTGCCGCGGGTCGAGAGGCGGCGAGAGGCCCGGTGAGGGCTGGGGCGCGCCCGGGGGATGGATCCCTGCCGCGGGGGCGCCGGCGGACCCCCCCCCTCCTGTCGTAGAGGAGGACGCGGGGTGAGTGGCGCTGCGCCGGCGCGAGAGGCGCGAGTGTGACCCGGAGGACCGGGAGCCCTCCCTGACCGCCTGGGCGGCTTGCGGTGCCGGGCTGGGGCCGTGGCGGAGGCCCTGGCCCCCGAGATCCCCCTGCTGGGGAGAATTTAAATTTGATGGCGTGCTGAGGACCAGGACCCACCCTTCCCCGCGGCAGCTGGAGGGGACTCGGGGGCCTGGGGGCTTGGCTCCGGCCCGAGACCGGATGGAGCGCGAGCTGGCCCGCGGCAACATCTGGACTGCGAGTTGAGCGGTGGAAGGCAACACCTTGAGGCAAGTGGATATCCTGGGTTCCGGGTCGTGCTTGGTTGACTTTAGACCCTGGTCGGAACGACCCGAGAGATCGAGAGCACAATCGCGACGGCGCGAGGCCTACAATGGACGCGCAGAGCCCTTAAGGAGGAGAGACCTGGGTCTGGGTCTCGGACGGGTCCCCCCCAGCTGGTGGAGAGAGCGGGGAAGGGAGCTGAAAAGAAGGGGCCAACGGTGTCATCGCCGGCCGTCCTTATGTGATCAGACACAGCGAACCCCCCCACAGTCCATGGTACTTAACAACGCACTAAATTCTCAGGCTTGAAACCGTGTTAAGAAAGGGGTGGCCCACCTGACGCCCGCCTCAAGTGCCACGATGGGGAAGGATAAAACGAACCAACAACCTCCGCCCTCCCAACAAAAAATCGACCAGTTCACGACTGCGACGGGCCAACGAGGAGGGGGAGAAGTGGCTGGTGGGGGTTCAACCCCTGACGGGGTGAGTGCCATTCTCCAAGCTATTCAATCATCGCAGATAGCCGTGGAAACGAAAATCGGTGAGGTGCGAGTGGACGTGGGCCTCATCAGACAGGACCTTAGAAATGCTGTAACCCGAATTACGGAAGTGGAAACCAGAGTCTCCCAAACCGAAACCGATTTGTCCGACCTCAAAGCCAAAGTAGCCCAGCTGCAGTCCCGAACCGGCGAGGTTCACCGTCGTGCAGAAGATGCGGAAAACCGGGCAAGGCGCAACCACCTACCCTTCATAGGTTTCCCGGAGGGCATAGAGGAGGATAAGGCCGCCGAATTCCTGGAGACGTGGATCAAATCTTGGATGCCTGACCAATCCCTCTCGCCCTTGTTTGCAATTGAAAGAGCCCACAGGGCGCTCGCGCCTCGCCCACCTCCGGGCGGTCCGAAGCGCCCGATGATCGCGCGATTCCTTCTCTTTAAGGACAGAGACAATATCCTGAGGGAAGCGAGGCGGCAAGATGGTACGCAGTGGGAAAACCACAAAATCCTAATTTTCCCGGACTACACCAGAGAAGTCCAAACCCGCCGTAGGTCGTACGAACAGGTTAAGCAAAAACTAAGGGCAATGCAGCTCTCGTACATGCTCCTTTTCCCCGCTCGCCTCAAAGTCCTCATGGCTGGGAAAGCTTACTTTTTTGATTCCCCGGAGGAAGCTTGGGACTGGCTGAAGGAGGAGGGCATTGGAGCCCGAAAGGGTCCCCCCGGGACCACTGGAAGAACCCCACATGTCGGGCCCTCGCCATCAGAGGGGCCCCGGAGGAGCAGGCGGCGCACCAGATCCCGGAGAGGCAGACAGAAAGACACGATCGCTCCTGCAGAGGACGAAGCAGCCCGGGACTCTGGTCCTCATACTAAATCTAACACTGAGACTCTTCCGGTGTCCCAAACACCGTCCCAACCCGCCGAGGATGGGCGATTGAGTCAGTCTCCGGTACTCGGCTGACAGGAGATGTGGGACCCCTGTGTGAGACGTAAGGGGATTCGGGCTTCGCCTGACCCTCCCAGGCGACCCCTAGCGAGATTAACATTGATGTCTCCGGAGGCTTCCTAGAGTATGGTGTTGAACGCTTGTTTTGTGACTACTAATTGCAACTGATCCGAAAGAAAGGAGGGGTCCACCACTCCACCCCAATGACAGTTTTACTGGCTGTCTGGTTTTGGTTGGGTACATGGGCGACAGATGCTTCCGGGGGGGGAGTATGGGGAGGGGGGGAGTTTAGGGGGGAGGGGAAGTTTAAGTTAGGTTTAGGAGGCGACAAGTTGGTTAGCCTGGTTTGTAGATTTAAAATTTTACGGTCATGTCCGAAACGGTCATCCCTGGGCTTGCTCCCGCACATCCAAACATGCCCAACAGTGTCATACCTCACGCTTGGCCCTCAGTAACCCAGGTCCTCTCCTGGAATGTAAACGGCCTGTTAGACAAGATCAAAAGATCGGCAGTATTTAACACCCTCCGCAGGTATTCCCCCGCAGTAGTTTTACTACAAGAGACCCATCTTCTTGGGTCCAGATGCCTTATGCTTGCGAGAGGAGGATACGATAGGGTATATCACGCAGGGTTTTCCAGAGGCTCTAGAGGAGTGGCCATTCTGCTCCACCGATCTCTGCCCATGGTAATCTCTTCCACGCAATCTGACTCACAAGGTAGATTCATGGTGGTCACGGGGACTCTTCACGGACAACCGCTAAACTTGGTGTGCGCTTATGCGCCCCCAGCAAATCACGACTCCTTCCTACTTTCGCTCCACTGAGTAACCTCAGGATTACCCCAGGGAACTACCCTGCTGGGAGGCGACTTTAACGCGGTCCTTGACCCAAGGCTGGACATTTCTGGGGAAGCTACCATACATAGATCCAAGCGGGCCTCAGCCCTAAGTAGTTGGGCGGAAAGCCTGGGCTTGTGTGAGGTGTGGCGCACCTGGCATCCCAGGGAGCGCCAGTACACACATACCTCGGCAGCCCACCAGACGCAATCCAGAATAGACCTGGTGTTTATGCCCGCCCTAGATTTCTTAAAAGTAGCAGGGGCTGAGATTCTTCCACGGGGGTCTCCGATCATGCGCCAATACGGATCCGGCTGGGTAGAGCAGACCCTACCAGACGGCCTATGTGGCGCTTGAACGCGTGGCACTTACAAGATACAGAATACACCCAAGAGATCAGGTTGCACCTCGACCAATATTTCGAATTAAATGAAGGCTCGGTTCGATCCCCAGGAATGCTATGGGCTGCTTGCAAGGCCACTATTAGAGGACATGCCAGAAGCATTCTCCGGTCCCGTGAACGAGATCATAATTCCCAAATCACCGAGCTAGAGAACAAGGCCCGGAGACTCGAATGCCAACATATAAACTTGGCATCGGCCACGACCATGAGGAAACTGACCAGGGTAAGAGAAGATATTAAACATATAATGCTAGATTCGGCCAAGCACATGTGGAGAGCCTCAGCAAGCCGAATTTATGGATGGGGGGATAAAAACGGGAAACTACTGCATTGGCTGGCCACCCGTCCCATGGCTAACAGTATTATACCGGAGATCTTAGATGACTCAGGCACCCTTGTCAAAACAGCAGTGGAAATCGCACATAGCTTCGCCTCTTACTACGCCCGTCTATACGCCAGGCATCCACGCCCTGCTGTTGAGAGAGAGTCCCCCCTACTAAATGAGATTACCCTTCCCGGGGTAACTCCAGAGGCGAGAGACAGACTGGACGAGGCCATCGGTCTTGAGGAAGTCTGCAGCGCAATATCAGGACTGGCATCAGGCAAAACACCAGGTCCCGACGGCTTTCCAGCGGAATTTTATAGTAAATGTAGCGATATTCTGGGTCCCCACCTGCTCAGCATGTACGAAGAAGCGGAAAATCAAGGCCGCTTCCCAACAGAGATTGATCAAGCCACTATTGTGGTGATCCCCAAAACTCAACCCCCATCGCGACAATGTTCAGCGTACCGGCCTATCTCGCTCCTAAATGTGGAAGTCAAGGTACTCTCTTCGATCCTTGCTTCCAGACTGAGGGAGGTAATGCCCACGCTGGTGCACCCTGACCAGTGTGGTTTTATGCCCACTCGTAGCACAAGGCACTGCATCAGACGATTACACCTTGCTTTGGGGCACCGCAAAGTGCTATCGCATACGCAGTTGGCACTGCTTTTACTCGACTTAGAAAAAGCCTTTGATACGGTAGACTGGTCCTTCCTCAATCAAGTCTTATATAAAAACTGGCTCGGACCTAAATTCCGGGGACTGGTGAAACTCCTATACTCTAATCCGACGGCTCGAATCAGGGTGAACGGAGTAGTCTCCGACCCAATCCCCATTGGTCGTGGGACTCGACAGGGATGCCCGTTATCTCCCCTGCTCTTCGCACTAGTGATAGAGCCACTGGCGATACTAATGAGAGGCGACCCACTGATCGAGGGCTGGCACTGGCCCTCTGGCTCGGAAGACAGAGTGGCTTTGTACGCAGATGATGTGCTCCTGTATATCTCCAATCCATCCAAAAGCGGCCCACGCGTCCTAGAGATCCTTAGACTTTTCGCGAAAGCCTCAGGGCTGACCCTGAACCCAGCCAAATCTTTACTGATCCCCCTTCATCGCTCGCACGAATGTATAGATTGGCAACGGAATATCCCGATATGGAGAAACAGCTTTAAATATCTCGGGATACATATCTCACTTCTCCCCGAGCTAGCGTGGGAACTCAATGTCACGCCGCTTTCAAAGAAAATCAAAACTGACATTCTGCGCTGGAGGACCCTCCCCCTGAATCTACTTGGTAGAATAGCGCTGTACAAGATGATGATTCTCCCCAGGATCTTATACCTCCTGCAGAATTTTCCACATCCCTTCCCCGTGAGATGGTTAAGGGAGATGGACTCTTTAGCACGCCAATTCATATGGAGTGGCTCACGTACAAGACTGTCGCTAAAAACCTGTCAGAGGGATGTTTATGAGGGTGGACTGGGTATGTCGAATATTCAATACTATTATCTAGCGATGCATATACTTGTAATTAATGACTGGATGGGAGGTGGATGGACAGACCCCGCATATCAACTAGAATTGCAGACGATGGGCTACCCACAGATCCTTGACATGCTCTACGGGAGCCCGATACCCCGGGATACTCCAGATGTGACCAAAATGGTACTTCTGGGATGGCGTACAGCCCAGAAAGTGACGGGGTGGTGGGGACGCCTAACCCAACAAACCCCGCTATGGCAGGGGAAGCAGCTGATACATGTAGCAGGTTTGGAGGGCTTCCAGAAATGGGACACCATAGGGATCTCCACACTGGGAGATATTTGGAGAGGGACACATATACGATCTTTTCAAGACCTCCAGAAACAATATTCCTTAAATAAAACACAATTCCACCGATATCTCCAACTACGTCATGCCCTACTAGTCCACCTACAGACAGGAGACAGCATACCCGAGCACAGCCCCATGGAAGCCAAGGCACTGATGGGAGTTCTGGGAAGGGGAGGGGTTTCTCAGATTTACCGCACCTTAATTACCACCACTGGGGGACCCCTGAGAGAGCTTCGCCAAAGGTGGGAGAGTTGGGTGGGACCCATGGAGGAAGCGGACTGGACAGAAGCACTAATGGCCCCACGCTCCCTGACAATGGCCACACGCTTCCGTTTAATACAATCCTATTTCCTTCACGCCGCATACCTCACACCCGCTATGTTACATAAGGCAGGCCTCCGCCCCACAGCGGAATGCCCCCGCTGCAGGTATCATACAGCGGATTTCTACCACATGGTATGGACATGCCTGATTATAGTGGCCTATTGGGAAAGGGTGGTGCAAGAGATATCTGAGGCCCTACAGAAGGAGGTAAAGAGGTCGCCATTGCCCCTCCTTCTCGGGGTGATGGGAGATACAGAGCTACGAAGAGCAGATCGGTCCTTCTTAGGGGTGGCATGTCTGGTGGCCAAAAGGGACATAATGGCAGACTGGAAGGCCAGGGTGGCTCCGGCACTGGCTAAGTGGAGACGGGGAGTGGATTGGTGTGCGCAGCGAGAGAAACTTGTGTACGAGGTCAGAGGTTGCTTACACAAACACAAGAAGATATGGGGGAAATGGGAGGATGTAGCGGGCCTTTAAGAGGGGATGGTGAGTAACATTAGTAATGAAAGCGGCAGGGACCGAGGACTGGACCATTATTGTTTTGAGGCCCGTTGGCTTCATGTTGTACTGTATTCATATTGGTTCTATGCAAAATTTAATAAAATCTCTTTATCAAAAAAAAATAAGAACAATCAAACTGCCACAGCCATGGGAGCTTTGCAAGCCAGCACACATAGAAGTAATTTTCATTGTGGAGGGTTTAGTAGAGGATTCAGGTCATCATTCCAAGAACAAACCACAAGTCAAACTAAACCCACCTCTCAATACACCAGAGGTTATTTTAGAGGGTCATATAGAGGAAACAATAATAAAGGAAGAGGAAAACCATCTTCATCTAGAGGTTCCTCATCAGTCTCTGATCAATGACTCAACAAATGAAACACTAAACTACATCACTCCTGTAGGGGGAAGATTGCAACTCTTTTACCCCCAATGGACTCCAATTACCACAGATCAATGGGTACTTCACATTATCCAAAATGGTTATTGTCTAGAGCGCATTTCCACTCCACCAAATATACTGCCTCGTACACACAAACTCTTGCAAGATCATCTAACTCTTCTCAAAGAGGAAGTAAATTCCATTCTTCTAAAAGGGGCTCTAGAACCAGTACCATTACAATACGAAGGAACAGGAGTTTACTCCTGTATTTTCTAATTCCCAAAAAAGATGGGTCTCTGAGACCAATATTAGATCTCAGACCCTTAACTCACTAAATTCTATTAGAGCTTTTTCACATGGTCACTCTTCAGGATGGTATCCCTCTATTGCAAATAGGAGACTTCATGACAGCCCTAGATTTAAAGGGCACTTACTTTCACATTCCCATTCATCCTGCACACCAAAAATACCTAAGATTTGTTGTAGCAGGAAAACATTACCAATTCAAAGTGTTAGCCTTTGGAGTCACAACTGCTCCCAGAGTGTTCACAAAATGCCTCGCAGTGGTGGCAGCACATCTTAGAAAAAAACAGATTCATGTTTTCCCTTATCTAGACGATTGGCTCATCAAAGCCAATTAATTCCCTCAGTGTCAAAAAGATACTGCAACTATAATACGCTTCCTACACTCTAGGATTCACAATAAACTACGTCAAATCCCACCTTCAACGTCTGCAAACAACCATACCTAGGAGCTATCCTAAATACACAATTCGGAATAGCATTTCCCAACCAAAACCGGATCCAAGCTATTCGAACATTAATTGCAACAGGACCAAACATACATAGTAAGAACTGTGATGAAACTGTTCAGAATGATTGCATCTTGTATTGCCATAGTGCCTCATGCCAGACTTCATATGTGTCCTCTTCAACAGTGTCTCGCTCATCAGTGTTCTCAGGCACAGGGTCAAATGGAAGATCTAGTGTTGTTGGACCGCCAAACTTATCACTCTCTACATTGGTGGAATACTGCAAACCTTTTAAAAGGGCGGCCCTTTGTAGACCGTGTGTCTCCAATTACTCACAACAGATGCCTCAAACAACGGGTGGGGATCACATCTCCTCAACTTAACATTTTAGGGAATATGGGACAACGCTCACCGGTCTCTTCATATCAGTTATCTCGAACTTCAAGCAATATTTTTGGCAATGAAAGCATTCCTACCACAATTGCAACACAGAACGGTGTTGATACGTACAGACAATATGACTGCCATGTACTATCTCCAGGAACAGGGGAGGACACAATCTCAACAACTGTCCCAGCTAGCACAATCTCTGTGGAAATGGGCGATTCGTCACCATATTCACATAGTGACACTATCTCCTGTGCACAGACAACCATTTATCAGACCTGCTAAGCAATACTTCACAAAATGGGGGAACATCTCAAATAGATCTGTTCGTAGCAAAACAAAAATGCCAAAACTTCGACCCCAGGTACCCACACCCTCAGTCCAAGGGCAATGCTATATGGATGAGTTGGTCAGGGATATTTGCTTACGCTTTTCCATCTCTCCCACTTTTACCATTCCTAGTACGGAAGATAAAAGAAGATTCCCTCAACATGATCTTAGTGGCCCCTACTTGGGCACGTCAACCATGGTACACAACACTTCTGGAACTCTGTTGTTCCTCATCAAAAACATCTGAACAGACCAGATCTTCTTCGGACACAAAAACAGGGACAGATAAGACATCCAAATCCCCAATCACTCAACCTAGCGATATGACTCCTGAAGTCATAGAATTTAGATATTTACATTTAGCACAAGAAAGTATGGATATCCTAAAACAAGCACGCAAACTTACCACTAGACCTTTCTATGCAGCAAAATGGAAACGTTTTGTTTATTATTCTCAAACAAAAAACATTGAGCCACTACACTCCCATTACAATACATTTCCTGGAAAGTGGCATTCTTAATTGCGGTCACATCTCTCAGGCATGTTAGTGAATTCCAGGCACTAACTTTAGAAGAACCCTTCTTTCAGGTTCATAAAGAAAAGATTGTATTAAGAACAAATCCAAAATTTCTTCCGAAAGTAATTTCACATTAATCAAAAAATAGCATAGTCAAATGCATTCAAACTTGCTATACTAAAGCTGAGACAATTACCTGTACCACCTAGAGCGCATTCCACTGGGGAAAAAAGGTGCATCTATGGCCTTTCTGGGTAACATACCTATGGCAGACATTTGTAAAGCAGCAACATGGTCTACACCACACACCTTTACTAAACATTATTGTGTAGACGTCTTTGCCAGACAACAGGCAAATGTTGGACAAGCTGTACTTGAAGCACTTTTGCAAACAATTGCAACCCCTACACACTAGCCACCGCTTTATGGAGGGACTGATTTACAGTCTATGCACAGCATGTGTATCTATAGCTACACACGTCATTGAACAGAAAATCTACCAGTAGACATCTGTTCGTGGCATGTAGTGCTTTAGATTTGCATGTGCCCGCCCTCCTCCCCAGAAGTGTGTACATATATGTAAATAAATCGCATGGACATCTTTTATATCCTACTATACTCTTTTCACTACTTCACTGTCCTGCCTGCGGACAAACAATCTAACAAACGACTCGATGCCCATGCGCAGTGTTACAGAGAGGAGGAGCCACTTGATCCCGTGACTTGAAAACTTTCTTCGAACAAAAACAAGTTGTACTACTCCAAATCCAACACTAGATGGCGAGCTTATGCACAGCATGTGATTCTACAGCACTACATGCCACAAACAGATGTCTACTGGTAAGTAACATTTTCCATACATACACGTGTGTGTGTGTGTGTATATATGTAGTTATGGTTAGGACTTAGTTTCCATAGGTAAAGCATTTTTTGTTGTGCTAATAACTTTCACGCCATTTAATAAATCGTCACAAAATTTTAAATACTACAAAGTTACTCCAGCTGCAGTCTGGAAAGTTCTTGGGTGATTCGTCAAGCAGGGGCCAAGGGGAAGAGGGTTTGCTCATGGAATTTTAGACATGACTGCTGCCAGAACCGCTGGACGGAATTACAGCAAATTTGGCAGAAAGCTAGATTAGGTGTAGAAAGATCTAATTTAGTAATTTGGTATGAATCTGTTCAGTAGTTTTGGAGTTATTGAAGAAAAAATATTTGTTTATCTAAAATTGCATTTCCACGCACCAATAGCAATGCCGAGATTGGATGGCCTCACCCTAACTGAGTGTTGGCCGCCATTTTGTGGATCAGCACTTGGGAAGGGTAAATATAACTTTAAAATGAAAGACGTCAGGTAGAGGTATCCTCACCACATGGAACTATCTGAGGGTTCTCAGGGTCTCCTCACAGGAAAGAAATTGCCCAAAAATGTTGTTTTTTGGGGAGCACAAGGATTCGCTGGTCTATTGCAGTACTCAGTCGGCCAGCTCCCAAACCCCCTAGGAACCTTTGGTACCCATGCCCTTTCTATTGTTTTTCCTGCCCACACTGATGTGGGTATGCTACTGATTAACATACAGCTTCTGCCAGGAGGGAGCACCATAAGTAGCAATGCCAGCTCCTGCACTATACGTGGGGCTGCACCTCACACACCCTCAAAAGAAAAAAGGCAAAGCAAGTGTATTTTGTCCAGTTGCACGTTGAAAAACAATGGAAAATCCTTGATGGATATGCATGCATCGTTGATTTGTTGGAGCGCAATGTCTTCTGTAGGGACTGTCCAAGACGAGCGAGTTCTTTACCCTTGTCTGTAATCAGAGTCCATGGTTCTCCCTTTTAATTGCTGCTGAGTATGCAAAGGTGCCGAATCATCTACATGCTCACCTGTTTAGTCCCGCCCCTTCCACATGAGTAGTATGCAACAGTGTTCCTGCCATTTTCCAGGTCAATTTTGATGGGGGTGTTCTTGATGCATAGGACTGTGAGGACATCTCTGTAGGAAAGAGCCCTTTTCGACAGTCACCCCCATTTTTAGACACTGGTACTGAGGTTTTTCGACTGAGCGTGCAGTGGGTTCCCCACCTAACCAGGTTGCCAGTGCTCTTTTCCTAAAACAAGGTAATCTAATTGTAACCCAAATGGCTCACACTTTAGCATCCCTGTAAGTCCTTAGTAAATGGTACCCCTTGTACCTGGAGCATGGGTACTAAAGAGGGTTCATAAGGGCTGCAGCATGTATTGTGCCACCCTAAGGGACCCCCATAAAAATTGCACACAGCCTGTCATTGCAGACAGCGCATCATGGTGCAAGCCATATGTGAAAACACTCAATGAGACACTCGCTCTGTGCCACGCCAAAGTGACTGCATACAATATATGTAAGGCACCCTATACAGCAGGCCTTTAAAAGCCCTAAGGCAGGGTGCGTTATATTTTATGTGTGGACTAACCTGCATGAGCATATATACCCCTATGATGTCTAGTTCCATTGCTAGATATTGCAGGTGACCAGGCAGTCAGCTTAAGGACTTATACTGGACACTGGTCTTCACGAGTACCCCAGCTTACATGATGGCTGCAACGAAAATAATGGTATTTGGTATCAAGCACCTTGTCCTAATAAATTCATACGGATTCCAGTATTGGATTTATTACGACTTGCACCCAGAGAGGTCACCTTAGATGTGCCCCCTGAAAACCCTCTAGTGTACTGGTTGACTGCTATCGGCCAGCCTGCCACCACAGATTAATTTCTGACCCCCTGGAGGTGAGAGCCTATGCTCTCTGTGGCCAGAAACAATGCCTGCTTCCGGAGGAAGGTGCTCACACCTCCACCAGTAGGATGGCTAGTAAATCTGCATACCAAGGCCTGGGACTTCAAAGTTCCTGCTGCCTTTGATATGCGACCCGGGCTTCCCCCAGACCTGGGAGTTGAAACCCCTGCTCTGAAGCCAATTTGGCACCAGGGCAGGCAGAAAATTAGCTACGCAAGAAGGTGTGTTGCACTACCAGGCTAGTCACACCCCTAAGATGGGCTGCCTGATGTGCTCCAGAAGGATGGTTTCCACCATTTTGTTTTTGGTGAAACAAGCAACTCTCTGACAGTGTTATGGTCACTTCCCAGGGGAAGTGTTTTATATAGATGGTGAAGTCACCCCAGGGGTAAGTAAGCCATTGGCTACTACCCTTCGCTCACCTAAACACCCCTACATGTATTATTTAGGTGGCCCCTGACACCAGGAACTCATATTCGACTAACTAAAGAAGGGCTAAGAAGAGCTGACCAGCACGAGAACTGTTGACCAACCTGGACTTTTCACCAACCAGACAGCATCTCCCCTGGAGTGGAGGAGCCACTTCTGCATACACAGACCACATTGTCCGGTCCACAGATGCAGCAGTCCCCCAGAAGGGGGTCATCATGCCTCTAGGAAGACAGACTGTCTTCCTACCAAATTTGGAGATGCCAAGATCCCCAGGAGTTGCCCTACACCAATACCCTGGGGTCCCAGAGCAGTTGCAAGCACCATGGCTTGTTTGTGTCTAGGCCAGACACCACTGCCGCTAAAACAGATTTCACCACAAGAGTGGCCGTGCTGTTTTTCCTTCCCACTTTGCAGGTATGACTAAGAACCGCGAGCAGCTTCGACGCACTGGAATAGCTGACCAAAACCCTCCATGCACTAGTGCCCTGTACTGAGTCCACAAACAGACTTGCCCCCCTCCCCCCCCCCCCCCCCCCCCCCCCACAGTACAGGTTTCTTTCTCCATAGGAAAGCAATAGTGCTAAAAGCGCATTTGTGACATTTTTGCCTCATTGTAAAAACTCGACAGGTACTTACCTAATTCTGAAGATTTTGGTGTGTAAAATAATATACAAATCCATGCTATTTTTGTAAATTAGTCTTGAGTTTCTTCTTGAGTTTGTGTCTGATTAATTGACTGTGGTCAACAAATGCTTAGCACTACCTTGTGAGAAGCCTAAACTGCTCTCCTACCCTACCATAAAAGAGCGTTTAGGTTTATTAATTTAACTCCTGTAAGCCACTAGGGTCGCCTCTACTGGCTGCATAGTGTACCCCTACGTTCGGTACCCTGCAGAGATAGTCAGCTTCCTGCAATTCTCTATATGAGGATTAATTTTGTCACTGATTTATGTATGAAGATGCTCGAGGAACAATCACATTGCCAAAATTACAAGGACACTAGAGACATTACATCGTCATCCTTTATTGTTGAGTATGCACTAGACACCCACCCAATGAGGTAGCATTCACTAAATTAAGTAGTAGAAAATACTCCAGTTGGAGGGCCGTTTAATTTAGATTTCGGCCCCAGAGGATGGGATCCCGTGGGGCCTACTTAGGCTCAGGGAAGGGGGGCCTCCCTCCCTTTATTAATTACTTGGCCCCAGGGGTTGGGAGTTCCTTGGACTTAAAAAGGTTTGGGGAGGGGTGATGCACCCCTTTCTCCTTTGATTTACATTTTGGCCCTGGGGTTAGGGTTACCAGTTCCTAATTATGCTCAGGCAGGAGAGCTTGCATGCCCCCTCCCTCTTTTTATTGGAACTGGCCCTGGAGGGATTGGGTCCCCGGGCCATTTAAGGGTTGGGGAGGAGGCATTAATGTCATTTGAGATGTAATCAGTGATGTTGTAAATTGTCATGGAACATGTAATGAGTGATGTAATATGTGAGGTCATAAGTAGTGTGTGACGGGGCACAAGTTATAGTTAGCTCTGCTAACTGTAACTGGTGAATTTCTGTGGTTAAAATTAAAAACTTTAATGTTGTCACTGATGCATTAACCTACCTATCAAGTTACTTTAACATGATTTTTCAGTGAATGTGTGTGTGTGTATATATGTATGTGTGTGTATATATATATATATATATATATATATATATATATATATATACGTGTATATATATATATAGTGTGTTCATGGGTGGGTTTGCTTAGTATAAGGGCTTGATTTCTTGAATTGTAGGAAAACTATTTTGCAGGACTACAATCTGGAAAAAAAAAAATACATTTTTCCTTGATCTGATTGTTTTTGTTTGCTCAAAGTGTTGTTGACCATACGTGGTATCTATAGTATGAGAAGAAGTTTGCAATAATGATTACTAAAGCCAAAGGAGCATTTCAATCTGTTATGTCCCATACATTGTGGCATAGTGTCCAAAAGCATTTTGCCATTTTCCCCACGTTGGAACTGGTTTGCCAGGTGAAGTGAGAAAGAATGGTGGAGTGGTGACGTTCTGCATCTTCAGTTTGGGGAAGGTTTTCACATTTACACTGAGGCTATTTCAAACAGAAAAATAAAATAGAACCAGAATGCAGCTTCCTAGAATATCATTATTATATATAACAGCAAATTGGTTAGTAGAGCACAAATTTATCCAGTATTGGATCTTTCATAAATTTACATGCTTGAATCATCCCCGTCGTCGAAGTGGGAGTCCCACGGTACATAAAATAGCAATAGTTAACAAATACATTTGAAATACCAGCCACTCATATAGCCTATCCAAGTCCTTTGGTGAAAAGGACCCAAACCTGCCTGCTGGCCAATCAGACACCAGCACCCTCTAGAACACTCTCCAGAGAAGCTCCTTCCCTCAGATTTTCTACCGCACGTCGTGTGAAGGGAGTCTCCCTGAGCTCTGCTCAGTTTTTCTACTTCTTCAGAAGCATTTTCCCTGAGAACTCAAAAAATGTCGGATTCTTCTAGAAAAGTCCTTTTCCGTCCTTGCAAGACCTGTGGAAAGAATCCACATAAGAACTGCTTGTATTGCCTCTACCCACAACACCAGTGAAGGACTGCAAGATATGTTGTACTTTCTCCACAAAAACCCTCCGAGACCGTGAGGGTAGACTCCTGACATGGTTACAGGCAAAATCATGTACTTCAGGTGAGGAGAGTGGGTCAGAAAGGCCACACAAAAGTTCCAAATCTGTGGACCTGGGCCAGGCAGAAAGATCTAGAAAGAGGCAGAAATTACATCATGGAAAGGGAAACTGTTTACATCTACCGTCTCCACCACCTCGTTGATGAGACCATCGTCAGCGGCGACTACCTCAACGTCAATGGTAAGGGCTCCTATTTCCTCTATCAAACCTCCGTCGATGAGGATTGCAGAACGGAGTGCGTCGTTAACAACATCGACTCTTTCGTCGACGACAACACTGTCGTTAACAGTCAACGAAAGCCCCGTCGACTACAACACCACCAACGACGGCGTCGTCGGCTGTTTCACCGTCGATGAGGCCGTCGTCGACGAGACCATAGTCAATGGAAAAATCATCCCTCATAACAATACCGTCGACGGCACTATCATCATTGACACCATCTACTTTGCCATTGGTGCCTGTGAGACACAGAGGCTATTCCTACCTCTTCCAGGTCTCCTGATCTTCGGGCCATGGTCAAGATCACATCGCTGCCCAGATCGGAGATTTATCCTACAGACACGTCACCAAGCAAAGTGTCAACTTTATTACCCAGTCATCTACTGGACTGGGAGGAATCGGATGAGGGTCCATTTGGAGATGCGTACAGCCCATCAGTTACACATTAAAAACCAGGAAGAGGACGACGACGATGCGTTTGATCAATACCAACCATATTACTCACATCAAGAATATTACCAACCACCTCAGCCAAGAGACCCTATACAGATGCCTGCCTCCTTAATCCAGGACTTACAATCAATGTTGCAGGATTATAGGAGGAGGTTCCCAGTTACAGAAGATCAACCACCACCGCCAGCTTCTCCTGTTACACCAAGAAACGTCCCTCCACCTCCAGCTACTCCCAGGATGACACCTCATTTCCGTTTTAGCTGCCCCCACCCCCTCCCCTCCCGGGGATGAAGGTTCCACTTCAGGGGAAGAAGAGGAAGAAGGAGAGATATCTACCCCGTAGCATCCCACTGAGGAATGGGATGACTACTTAGCCCCCACTCCTTCTCCACCCCCTCCTTGCCCGTCAGATCCTCCACCCGAAGATATAGGTGGTTTCCACAATCTAATGGACGGGGCTGCTGCACGCTTCCAACATCTCGCTCTGTCGGAATGCGTCCTTCATGATTTTAAGGAACAGTCAAGGAAGTCTGTAAGGTCCATTCCCATTATTGACTTTATATGGAGCAAGGGTACCAAGATCATTCGCAACCCGCCAACAGTCCCACCAGGGCCGCAAAAGTTGGACAATAAATACAAGGCAACTCAGGACTCTCCGGCATGTCTCACTGGTCACCCAAAGCCTGACTCTGTTATTTCGCAAGCGGCTCAAAGGCGTTCTAAGAACCCGTTGACGCCTATCTCTACTCCTCCAGACAGAGAAGGAAGGAGATTAGATAATGTGGGCAAAAGATTCTCCTCCATGTTAGCAATTACTGTTAGAGCAGCAAATTCCTTGGCAATCCTGGGTCGTTATGACCGGCAAATGTGGTCGGATATGCAACCTTTCATTGATCTCATCCCTGAAAGCAAGCAAGCAGAGGCACGGAAGATCCTCCAAGAAGGTGAGCGTACGTCGGAGGAGATAATCGACTGCACTCTAGAAATAGCCTCCACCGGCTTTCGTCAGCTGGCTGGTGCTGCGGTGTTAAGCCGCCAAGGTTGGCTCAAGGCCACATCTTTCAGACCAGAAGTGCAGTCCAGAATTCTCGACATGCCTTACGAAGGGGAATCTCTCTTTGGCAAGCACGTAGATTACGTGCTGCAGGCAATAAAGACCATCACGGACACTGCCAAGTACCGGAAACAGCCCTTTCGGGGTGCAAGAGGAAGAGGATTTACCTCATTTCGAGGTTCCTTTCACAGGCAGTACCAGCAACCCCAATATAGGCCGTCCTATCAATAACCGTATAGGCAACCATCCACGGCCTCATACGCCAGACAGGGAGGAAAGAGAAGACCGGGTTCACAAAACAGAGATAAACCCAAAAAGCAATGATAGTCACCAGGCACCGGCTATGCTTCCCCCAATGTTCACACTAGCAACAAATAGGAGCAAACATCTCCAATTACATCCAGGAGTGGAAGAACATAACATCAGACAAATGGGTGCTGGATATAGTGACAAGAGGTCATACCCTGGAATTCATACAAAAACCACTGCATCATCCACCAAGAACATCCAGACCGTTCCATCTTCGTCTGCTTCAGCAGGAAGTATTCCTTATGCTTGCCAAGGGAGCTATAGAAAAAGTTCCAGTTCAGCAAAGAGGTCTTGGGTTCTATTCCCGTTTCTTCTTGATAAAGAAGTCAGGGGAATGGAGACCGATACTAGATCTCGGGAAACTCAACAAGTTCCTTCGGAAACAATCTTTTCGGATGATCACGCTGTCGGATATCCTGCACCTTGTCAATCCTGGAGACTTTGACTACAGTGGATCTCCAGGATGCTTATTTCCACATACCAATACATCAGAAACATCACAAATATCTCCGCTTTACTGTAGCCGGTGCCCATTATCAGTTCAAAGTTCTCCCATTCGGTCTGAGGTCATCTCCACGTATCTTCACAAAATGCTTTGCCCCAGTCGCAGGTTTTCTCCGCAGCAGGGGTTTCCAAGTGTTTCCATACCTGGACAACTGGCTCATAAAAGCTCCTTCTCCACTACTAGCCTCCAGGGCTACAAACGCTTGCTTGAAGTTATTCCGCAGTTTGGGGCGAACAGTAAATCTACAGAAGTCGGTCATACTCCCCTCATGCAGAAGAGTCTTCCTGGGTGCAGAATTAGACACCATCAAGAACAAAGCATACCTCACTCCGGCACAGCAGCAGAAACTAATCAACTTAGCTGTCAGAATTTCCACAAAATAGTTTGTTTCTGTGCGACTGTTCAAATAGCTTCTGGGCATGATTTCCTCAGCCATCGTCCTAGTTCGACTGGCAAGGCTGAGAATGAGACCGTTACTAGAAGAATTACAGCTCCAATGGACCCAGTCGCAAGGGTCCTTCGACTTAATAACTGTCACGCCAAGAATTCGCCAGGCGTTGAAGTGGTGGTCTCAGACCAACCATCTCTCCCAAGGTCTTACGTTTCTAACACCAATGACAGACTTTATCATAACCACAGACGCTTCCTTGGAAGGCTGGGGAGGCCATTTACAAGACATGCGCATTCAGGGAAGATGGTCGAATCTTCAGAAAGGAATGCACATAAACCTGTTGGAATTGAAGGCGATCCACCTCGCGCTCAAGGGTTTTCTTCCATGCATCGCAGGGTCCTCAGTGTTGGTCAGGACGGACAACACAAGTATGTTTTACATCAACAAGCAAGGAGGAACAAGATCACTCTTCCTCTCAAGGGAAGCTCAGTCTCTTTGGGACTGGCTCATACTGCACAATATTCGCCTCAGGGTGGAGCATCTGCCAGGGGTCAACAACGCCCTAGCAGACTCTCTCAGCAGGATGGACGACAACTGCCGCGAGTGGGAACTCAACCAGAAGATACTCGACGGCATCTTCAAACGCTGGGGTCAACCGATCCTAGACTTGTTTGCCACCAACCTGAACGCCAAATGCCAGTTCTATGCCAGTCGATACCCACTCCTGGGGTTGTGGGGAAATGCTCTTTTGATGAGATGGTTCGGGATCTTTGCCTACGCTTTTTCCCCCATCCCGTTGATCCCCAGACTCCTCAGGAAAATGAAGTCTGAATGCTGCAGGATCATTCTCATAGCGCCCAGATGGCCCAGACAGTACTGGTACACGGAGCTTCTACTCCGGTCCGTAGCCAATCCGGTCCGCCTTCCCTGGCACCACGACCTTCTCACGAAGAATCAGGGTCAAATTCTTCATCCCGATCCAACTTCTCTTCAATTGCATGCTTGGCTCCCGAGTTCCGAGAGTTTCAGGGTATGAACATCGATCAGGAATGCAGATTGATTTTATCTAGGGCACGGGCAGAGAGCACAAATAAGATGTACAAACTCAAGTGGAAGAGATTTTGTGTTTGGTGTTCTCAGAACAATTTCCACCTGTTACAAATTAAGCCTGAACAAATTCTCTCGTACCTTCTCACACTCTCAAAGGCTGGTCTTTGCCATGCATCCGTCATGATTCACCTAGCAGCTATAGACTCTTATAGGCGCTCTGCTGAGATGCCTTCAATCAGCTCATCCAGAATCATTAAGCAGTTCATGAAAGGCCTCTTCCGCACTTTCCCTCCGGTGCGTCTACCTCCGCCAGAGTGGCATCTCAATATAGTCCTGTCCCAGCTCATGAAAGCTCCTTTCAAACCTATTCACAGGCCGGAACTCAAGTACATCACATGGAAGGTGGCAACCCAGCTTGCTCTCACTTCCACCAGGAGAGTCAGTGATATACAGGCTTTTACTACTCAAGAGCCTTTTCTGTTTTTTTCTGATGACTTCGTTATGCTCTGGACCAACCCGAGATACATTCCCAAGGTGCCATCTTCATTTCATCTCGATGAGCCGTGATACTACGAACCTTTTTTTCCAAATCCAACTACAATCGCAGAAAAAACTCTGCATTCTATGGACATCAAAAGATGACTCAAATTTTACCTTCAAAGTACCAAACAAATCAGGAAATCAGATCAGCTCTTGGTATCTTATTCTCTTGGAAGACCAGGAACAGGGGTCACCAAGGCCACTATAGCCTGGTGGATTTCCTCTACAATTCAGTTCTGTCACACCAAAGCAGGAAAACCGTTGACTAGGCGCCCGAGAGCCCACTCCATGAGAGTAGTCTCCACATCGGCTGCTTTGTTTCAGGGTATTGCCCTGGATAAGATTTGCCAAGCTGCGACATAGAAGACTACGCACTCCTTTACGCGGCACTATTGTTTGGAGTCCTCGCAGAGAACTGACTCTAGTTGGACAAGCTGTTCTACGTCATCTCCTTCATTAAAGTGAGACCTTTCCTTGGTTGTGTAGAAACTGTTTGATAGGCAAATAGTCCATAATTGCTATGCAATATACTTTGACATGCTTTTATATATGTATGTAGTTATATATGTATATATATATATATGTTCGGTGGCATGTGTAGCTGCAGATACACATGTTGTGCATAGTCCGCCGTCTGGTGTTGGGTCGGAGTGTTACAAGTTGTTTTTCTTCGAAGAAGTCTTTTCGAGTCACGAGACCGAGGGACTCCTCCTCCTTTGTTCCATTGCGCATGGGCGTCGACTCCATGTTAGATTGTTTTTTTTCCGCCATCGGGTTCGGACGTGTTCCTTTTCGCTCCGGGTTTCGGGACGGAAAGATAGTCAAAACTTCGGAAAACTAAGTCGGTATTGTTTCGTTCAGTATCGGGTTAGAATAGAATCGACACCGAATCGTGAAGAGCTCCGGTAGCCCTTCGGGGTAATTTCGATCCCCAGTCGGGGCCTGGTCGGCCCGACCGCGTGTAAGATCGACACTGATGGAACGGACCCCGTTCTGATTCTGTCCTAAATGCCACAATAAATATCCATATACAGACCAACATTTGGTCTGTAACTTGTGCCTGTCGCCCGAGCACAGGGAAGAGACGTGTGAGGCCTGTCGTGCATTTCGATCCCGAAAAACGCTCCGTGACCGGCGAGCCAGAAGATTGCAGATGGCGGCCACGCCGACAGGACAAAGAGGTTTCGAGGAACAAGGAGAAGAAGAGGAAGCCTTCTCCATTCATGAATCGGACTCGGAAGAATTCGACGTCGAAGAAACCGTGAGTAAGACGTCGAAGCAAGCACCACACAAGAAAACAGACAAGGCCCAGGGGACGCCACTGCCAACAGGCCATGGCTCAACCCATAAAAAAGGTGACCGTCCATCGGCACCGAAAAAGGCCGAAGCGGTGCCGAGATCGTCCGACTCTGGTCGAGACACAGGCACGCAGCAATCTCGGGACCGAGACAGTGCTGTCGAAAAAGATCGACGCCGAGACAGCGGAACCGAAGCTGCTCGACGCAGAGACAGCGGCACCGAGGATGATCGACGCCGAGAAGGCTCGACTCCGAAAAAGAGGAAATTCGCCTCGGAGCCGAAAACAAGCAAAGACACAGTTTCGGTGCCAAAACGACCGGCAACCGAACCGACTGCCAGCTCATATTCAGAGGAACAATCACTGTCCTCTCAAATGCGCAAACACAGATTTGAGGAAGAGTTGCAGTCCACTGACGTGGACCACACACAAAAGCGGATCTTCATACAAAGTGGGACAGGGAAAATCAGCACCCTTCCCCCCAATCAGGAGAAAAAGGAGACTCGAGTTCCAAACACAGGAACAAACACCACAAACAAAAGTGGTTAAAAAGGTAACCCCGCCACCCTCTCCTCCACCTGTGACTCATATATCACCGGCACAGACTCCGTCACATTCACCGGCTCATACCACCATGAGCCAAGATGACCAAGACGCTTGGGACCTATACGACGCCCCAGTATCAGACAATAGTCCTGAGTCGTACCCTACCAAGCCCTCACCACCTGAGGACAGCACAGCGTATGCACAGGTGGTAGCTAGGGCAGCAGAGTTCCATAACGTGTCGTTACACGCAGAACCTGTCGAGGATGACTTCCTTTTCAACACCCTCTCTTCCACCCATAGCACCTACCAAAGCCTGCCTATGCTTCCAGGAATGCTAAGGCACGCAAAGCAGATCTTCAAAGACCCTGTCAAGAGTAGAGCGATAACTGCAAGGGTGGAGAAGAAATATAAAGCACCGCCTACGGACCCTACTTTTATCACCTCACAGCTGCCACCAGATTCAGTCGTGGTAGGGGCAGCTTGCAAGAGAGCCAACTCGCACACATCAGGCGAGGCACCACCTCCGGATAAGGAGAGCCGCAAGTTCGACGCAGCTGGGAAAAGGGTCGCAGTACAAGCTGCAAACCAGTGGCGCATCGCCAACTCTCAGGCGCTCCTAGCGCGATATGATAGAGCCCATTGGGATGAGATGCAGCATCTCATCGAGCATCTACCCAAGGAATTTAAAAAACGGGCAAAACAAGTGGTTGAGGAGGGACAAAACATCTCCAATAACCAAATACGCTCCTCTATGGACGCAGCGGACACAGCTGCAAGAACAATAAATACCGCAGTAACCATAAGAAGGCACGCATGGTTGCGCACATCTGGCTTTAAACCGGAAATACAGCAAGCGGTGCTCAATATGCCGTTCAATGAACAACAGTTGTTTGGACCCGAAGTCGACACGGCTATTGAGAAATTGAAAAAGGACACTGACACAGCCAAGGCCATGGGCGCACTCTATTCCCCGCAGGGCAGAGGCACTTTCGGCACCTTCCGCAAAACAACCTTCAGAGTGGGGTTTCGGGGTCAAGCCACACAAGCCAGCACCTCAAACAACACAGTCTACATACCAGGGACAGTACCAAAGGGGAGGCTTTCGAGGCCAGTACAGAGGAGGACAATTCCCTAGAAACCGGGGAAAATTTCAAAGTCCAAAAACCCCTCCAACCAAAGAGTGACTCACAAGTCACTCAACCCCTTCACACAACACCAGTGGGGGGAAGACTAAGTCAGTTTTACAAATCTTGGGAGGAGATAACAACAGACACTTGGGTCTTAGCAATTATCCGACATGGTTATTGCATAGAATTTCTCCAACTCCCTCCAAATGACCCACCAAAAACACAGAATATGTCCAAACAGCATCTAGACCTTCTAGAACTAGAAGTTCAAGCATTACTGCAAAAGGACGCAATAGAATTGGTACCATGTATACAAAAAAACACGGGAGTTTACTCACTGTACTTTCTAATACCAAAAAAGGACAAAACACTGAGACCAATCCTAGATCTCAGAACACTAAACACCTACATCAAATCAGACCACTTTCACATGGTCACGCTACAAGAAGTGTTACCACTGGTAAAGCAACAAGACTACATGACAACCTTAGATCTAAAGGACGCGTATTTCCACATACCGATACATCCCTCGCACAGGAAATACCTAAGGTTCGTATTCAAAGGAATACATTACCAATTCAAAGTGTTGCCGTTCGGTATAACAACCGCACCAAGAGTATTTACAAAATGCCTGGCAGTAATAGCTGCACACATCAGAAGGCAGCAAATACACGTATTCCCGTACCTAGACGATTGGCTAATCAAGACCAACTCCCTAACAAAGTGTTCACACCACACGGATTATGTCATACAAACCCTCTACAAACTCGGTTTCTCCATCAACTATACAAAATCTCACATTCTGCCGTGCAAAACACAGCAATACTTAGGAGCAACAATCAACACAACAAAGGGAATAGCCACTCCAAGTCCACAAAGGGTTCAAAATTTTCACAAGGTTATACAAGCCATGTATCCAACACAAAAGATACAGGCAAAGATGGTATTAAAACTCCTAGGCATGATGTCCTCATGCATAGCCATTGTCCCAAACGCAAGACTGCACATGAGGCCCTTACAACAGTGCCTAGCATCACAATGGTCACATGCAAAGGGTCACCTTCTAGATCTGGTGTTGATAGACCGCCAAACATACATCTCGCTTCTATGGTGGAACAGTATAAATTAAAACAAGGGGCGGCCTTTCCAAGACCCAGTGCCACAATACGTGATAACAGATGCTTCCATGACAGGGTGGGGAGCACACCTCAGTCAACACACCATCCAAGGACAATGGGACGTACATCAAACAAAGCTGCATATAAATCACCTCGAATTGTTAGCAGTATTCCTAGCGTTGAAAGCATTTCAACCCATCATAACCCACAAATACATTCTTGTCAAAACAGACAACATGACAACAATGTATTATCTAAACAAGGGGGAACACACTCGACACAGCTGTGCCTCCTGGCACAAAAGATATGGCAATGGGCAATTCACAACCACATTCGCCTAATAGCACAATTTATTCCAGGGATCCAAAATCAACTAGCAGACAATCTCTCTCGAGATCACCAACAGGTCCACGAATGGGAGATTCACCCCCAAATTCTAAACACTTACTTCAAGATTTGGGGAACACCTCAAATAGACCTATTTGCAACAAAAGAGAACGCAAAATGCCAAAACTTCGCATCCAGGTACCCACACAGGCAGTCTCAAGGCAATGCTCTATGGATGAACTGGTCAGGGATATTTGCGTACGCTTTTCCCCCTCTCCCTCTCCTTCCATATCTAGTAAACAAATTGAGTCGAAACAAACTCAAACTCATACTAGTAGCACCAACATGGGCAAGACAACCTTGGTACACAACACTACTAGACCTGTCAGTAGTACCCCATGCCAAGTTACCCAACAGGCCAGATCTGTTAACTCAACACAATCAACAGATCAGGCATCCAAACCCAGCATCGCTGAATCTAGCAATCTGGCTCCTGAAATCCTAGAATTCTGACATTTAAACCTCACCCAAGAATGTATGGAAGTCATAAAAGAAGCTAGAAGACCATCCACTAGACACTGCTACGCAAGCAAATGGAAAAGATTTGTTTGCTACTGCCATAATAAGCAAGTTCAACCATTACATGCATCTCCAAAGGATGTAGTGGGATACTTACTACATTTACAGAAATCAAATCTAGCCTTCTCTTCCATAAAAATACACCTCGTAGCAATATCTGCATACCTGCAGATTACCCATTCAACTTCACTATTTAGGATACCTGTCATTAAAGCGTTTATGGAAGGCCTAAAAAGAATTATACCACCAAGAACACCACCTGTTCCTTCATGGAACCTCAACATCGTCTTAACAAGACTCATGGGCCCACCTTTTGAACCCATGCACTCTTGCGAAATGCAATTCTTAACGTGGAAGGTTGCATTTCTCATTGCCATCACATCTCTAAGAAGAGTAAGTGAAATTCAGGCGTTTACTATACAAGAACCTTTTATTCAAATACACAAAAATAAGGTAGTCCTAAGAACCAATCCTAAATTTTTACCAAAAGTTATTTCACCGTTCCACTTAAATCAAACGGTAGCACTACCAGTGTTCTTCCCACAGCCAGACTCAGTAGCTGAAAGGGCACTACATACATTAGACATCAGAAGAGCATTAATGTACTACATTGACAGAACAAAAGAAATTAGGAAAACAAAACAACTGTTTATTGCATTTCAAAAACCTCATACAGGAAACCCAATATCAAAACAAGGTATAGCCAGATGGATAGTTAAGTGCATCCAAATCTGCTACCTCAAAGCAAAGAGAGAGCTACCCATTACACCAAGGGCACATTCAACCAGAAAGAAAGGCGCTACCATGGCCTTCCTAGGAAACATTCCAATAAACGAGATATGTAAGGCAGCCACATGGTCTACGCCTCACACATTTACTAAGCACTACTGTGTAGACGTGCTATCCGCACAACAAGCCACAGTAGGTCAAGCCGTACTAAGAACTTTATTTCAGACTACTTCCACTCCTACAGGCTGAGCCACCGCTTTTGGGGAGATAACTGCTTACTAGTCTATGCACAACATGTGTATCTGCAGCTACACATGCCACCGAACTGAAAATGTCACTTACCCAGTGTACATCTGTTCGTGGCATTAGTCGCTGCAGATTCACATGTGCCCACCCGCCTCCCCGGGAGCCTGTAGCCGTTTGGAAGTTATCTTCAACATTTGTACATTTGTAAATATATTACTTAAACCTTATTTGGTACATACTTATTCAATCCATTGCATGGGCACTATTACTAACATACACAACTCCTACCTCACCCTCTGCGGGGAAAACAATCTAACATGGAGTCGACGCCCATGCGCAATGGAACAAAGGAGGAGGAGTCCCTCGGTCTCGTGACTCGAAAAGACTTCTTCGAAGAAAAACAACTTGTAACACTCCGACCCAACACCAGACGGCGGACTATGCACAACATGTGAATCTGCAGCGACTAATGCCACGAACAGATGTACACTGGGTAAGTGACATTTTCAATATGTGTATAGATAGATAGAGATAGAGATAGAGATAGAGATAGATAGATAGATAGATAGATAGATAGATAGATAGATAGATAGAGATAGAGATATATAGATATATATAGCTGTTCAGTATGTTTATGTACATAGATTTATGTATATTTGTTTGAAGTTCACAATACAAGATTTATGAGCTAGCTATTTGATACAGGTTGTAAAGGATTTCTATGCTTGCACCCTCCATCCACTGCGAGTATGTTTATCAACAGTACTGCTGGCTATTCAGATTCAAGCATGTGAATTTATGAAAGATCCAATACTGGATAAGAAAACAAGTTACTTACCTGTAACTACAGTTATCCAGTATTGGTATCTTTCATAAATTCACATGCGACCCACCCTCCTCCCCTTAGACGCTCGCATTTCCTCTCAGGCTATAATCTTTTCACTCTAGTGCTGGAAAATCTGAGGGAAGGAGCTTCTCTGGAGAGTGTTCTAGAGGGTGCTGGTGCCTGATTGGCCAGAAGGCAGGTTTGGGTCCTTTTCACAAAAGGACTTGGATAAGCTATAATGAGTGACTGGTATTTCCATTATAGCCTATAGGAAATAAAATGTATTTGTTAACTATTGCTATTTTATGTACTGTGGGACTCTCACTTCGACGGGGATGATTCAAGCATGTGAATTTATGAAAGATACCAATACTGGATGACTGTAGTTACAGGTAAGTAACTTGTTTTCTTACCAAATTAAGTCAATATGCTAACATCAAAAGATAATAGTATCTTCCTGATAACAACTAAGGAGCTATAATGGAATCCTTAACCAGTGCTCTTGGATAACCTGAGTGGACCTGCAAGAAAAACAAAAAAACACATGCCACACAATCCAATGGTAAAGTAACTTCCACGTGTTTTTGAGATTCTACTCAAAATGTATCACCAATATATATGTAAAAAGTCTGGCACACAACAATTTTTCATTTAGCTCAGTAAAATTAGAACTGAATGTGTTGAAATTGTAAGAATTCTTTTAAAACAAGTTTAGACACATTCACTGCTCCAAATATTTCCTCTCTGTAATTCTGTGGTTTGTTCTCCCAAAACCCCCCAGAAATTCAGAGAATGGGTTCACCAGGTGTAAAGTGGCCCACAGAGTAGAAGTACCTGAAGGGAGTGATCTGTTTCTAAAGAGTCCCTTTCCAGTTCCCTGTTTTCAAGCAACATGTGTTAGTCAGACACCCTTCTTGGTTTGGAAATAAGGCTGCATTCTCTGGCGTCTCAAACGTCGAACATGTTGAAAAGAGCTCATGCTCAGTCGACAGTTTAAATTTACTGGTACAGGTGCTCACAAAATGTAGGCTAATATCACTTATGCATACCAGAGCCACACCAACGTAACTGACTGAATGAGCTGCAAACACAACACTGCTTAAGAATACAACTGCAGCATCAAAAGCAGTTGTAACAAAGTCTTGTCCTTTTGACCAATTAAATCAGTACATACAGTCAACCAAATGGTTTGCAATCCAGAGCTCTACTAACCAGACTGTTGTGCCGAAGTTAGGGCAAAACAACGCAGTCTTAAAATGGCACTCAAATGGTGGGAGTCTGCCTTGCGATGGTGAGGAATTTGAGACTCACATTTGCTTTTGTACTCCACGATTGTCACCAGTGTACAAATGCAAGATAGTGTTGTGTGCTTCCAGTTTTGGTAATAAGACTGCGTGTTTAGGGAGGTGGCACCACCGAGTGTGGGAGACTGAGTCAACCCCAAACCACTTGGTAGCTGATGGTCTAACTCCTGGCTAGCTTGCAGTGTCTCACACCACCCCATATGGGGAGAGGTGATTTGTGTCAACCTAAACTTGACACTGACTCCTCAGGGAAGTTGTGGTAACGGATCATACCCTTTTCACTCAGTTACTCAAACATGCTAAGGCAGGACACAAAATGCAAACTGGATTTCAATGCATTTATTCAAGCAGTTGCATCCTAGTATAAAAAGCATGTGCTGCAATAATAAGGCAGATGAAACATAACACAGTATTTATTATTACAACCAAAGTAAAGAAGGTGGCCAACCCTACCATGATGTGCGGTTCTAGGAAGCCTTGGGTTTCTAGGGATTGCTTCCCAGCCTTATGTCTAGATCTGAGAGCATGGTGGTTGTAACCCTTCTGCCTGGCCAGACCGTGGGGAGTAGCCCCAGGCTTATAGCTGAATAGAATAGCAGGGATCTGCCTGTTGTCTGGGTAACAATCCTCTCGGGAAGCTAAAGAGTCCGCACCAGTATCGGCAAAGCTGTCTGCAGTGTTGTACACGTCCCAATACGGTCACAACCAAAATGCCCTCTGCCCTCCTTAGGCCTATGTGTTGCTTATATAATAACCCATACAGAGTTCAGAGAAAGGGCCTTACACATTGGTGCGTCTTGTGGATAGGAACTGCCTCCTGGGCTGGCAATACCGTTTGGCATAATCATGTACCATACATTGCTGCATTGGTACAGAGCTAATTTGCACAAAGGTTGATAACATGTGCAACAAGAACTCTGCCTTCCATGAAGAGAGATGGAAAAATATATCAAATAATTACTAAAAGCAGGCTTGCTGAAAATATGAAGAAATATGAATAAAATCGGTAGGAGTAAAAAGGCGGAAGCCGTGAACCTCAGATGGGTGTCCATTCTCTGTGCTAAAGAGTCCCTACAATAATGGCTCCCATGAGAGAGGACAAGTTGGTGAGAGGTTGTTGAAATATTAAGTTCTCTTCCAGGGGATCCTCATCAAAGTCATAAACATTGAATATTCCCGCCCTTGTGCGGGGACCCCGGAGCATATATAAAATACACACATATAAAGTATGAAATATGCACGAAAAATATATATATATAGCATTTTTAGTAGACGTATCTTTCATACTAAAGCCATATATACATGTGTAAAACAGCAATGCAGGCTATAATCATAAACAGGCTAAAATGCTTTATTTCTATGAAGTTATTTTTTTTTTTTTTTTTATCATTATAAAACTACAATAGAGAATAAATATCTACCCAAGCCCCCAAAACTGGGCTTAGGGAAATAAGCAGTAGTAATCACTAGAGAAAAAAGGAAAAAACTACAGTGAAAAACAATGGAGCATTCTTAGCCAATAGGCTGCATGCAGGTTAACAAAGGAGAACCATAAAAACTTTGGCACCGTGCCTTTAAGACCCTGAGCACCTCCAGTATCCCACCATGCCTCAGGGGTGAAGGAGAGGTGACAGTTGGTTCACAGTTAGGTCAGTTCTTTTTTCCGGCTTCTTCTAAGAGGATCCTGGAGCATTGAGCACTCAGTTTTTCTGAGTTTTTCTCAGAAAAATACTTTAAAACAGCGTTTTTTCCTGTTTTACTCGACATCTAACATCATTGTCTGAGTTTGGCAGTTTTTTCCTGACAGTAAAATGCCTTCCCTTTTTGTCGAATGCCCTTCTTGTGGGAAGAAGACCCAGTCAGATCCACACACTCTTAGTATTGTGTGCCTACCTCAGAGTCACTGCCCTGACACTTGCAAACACTGCAAGAACATGTCAAAGAGGACTCTGAAGGACCGAGAAAAGATCAGGCTTCATGGGCTTCACAAGAGGCAGAAAACATCATCCTCTCCGCTTCCCAGGCAGCCAACAAGCCACTCAGGAAAGAATGGCTAGGTCGACGTCAGCAGGTAGGAAAGTACCTGTTTGTTCCCCGTCGTCGCTGCCGCCATAGATCGCCGTCGACCCGCCCGACGTCGAAGGATACGGCGTCGAGGGAACATGGCCATCGCAGGGGCATATCTCCGTCGACGGCAGCCCGCCGATCGACGTCAAGCCATCACCGGCGTGCCCGTTCCCCGCCGAAGGCCTCACGCCCCCCGACGTCAAGAGACACGACGTCGAAATCGCCACGGCGGCAAGAGCGTCATCCGCCGTCGGCCGCCCACTGCTCGACGTCGAGGCACACGACGGCGAGCAGGTCGAGGTCCAGAGATCGCCGTTTGACGTCAAGGCACTCAACGTTGAGGCAAGAACAACCGGCGGCGCGCCCTTCGACGTCAGCACAGACGTCGACACAGGTTTTACCAGTCTCGCAGGGAGTAGAACATCCCCTTCCGCCAGCAGATAAGGCCGCCCCATCTCCAGTGGTCTCCATACGGAGCGGTTCATCTCGGTCGAGAGCGGCATCATCGGGGCATGTTTCACCCATCAATTTGTCACCAAGATGGTTGGAGAGCCTTAATAGACCAGCGGCCTCCCTGGATTCGCAATATTCACGAATGTACTCTCCTACTGCCTCTCTCCCGAGAACACCGACAGCGCGGGCAGGACGGGCTCGTTCTGCTTCTCGTCAACCGACCACGAGGCCTGGGCGCTCTGTTACAGCGTCTCGCAGCAGGTCACGTTCCCAGCGACGATCTAGGTCACGATCACGACACAGAAGATCACCCTCTTGTTCGTCGTCAGGGTCATCCGTCGGACGTTACTCCCCCACCTTAACAGATTCTCCACCAGCTAGAGTATCACCGGTGGATGACATCACTACTTTTAATGAGGTACTTTTCACATAAGTTAAATATAGAGGTTCCAGAACCATCTACCTCCTAGTCAGTCATTTTTGAGACTCTGCAACATAGAGCAGTTTCGAAAAAGCTACTGCTGCTAGTGCCTGGTCTGTTGCAGCCAACCATGGACACTTTTTTAGCGCCAGCCACCCTCAAATCTGCTCCGGCTAGGATTTTGAAAAAATATAAAGCGTCTGAACAGGATCCTTTATTCCTAAGAACAGATCCGCCACCGGACTCAGTAATATTGGTCGCAGCCCGAAAAACTCACTCGGTGGCATCATCCTCCACGGTCCCACCGGACAAAGAGAGCAGGCATCTAGACTCTCTGGGGAGAAAAATGTGCAGCACGGCGGCATCTATACTGAAGGTCTCCAGCGCGTCTGCACTCCTGGGCAGGTATGACCGTTCTCTGTGGGACTCTCTCAACAGGTTCACAGAAAAGTTACCTAGGGAAGACAGACAGGACTTCCAAGATATCCTGCAAGAGGGATGTCTGGTATCCAACCAAGTCATCAGCGCAGCGGCAGATGGGCAGACTTAGCTGCACATGGGTACGCACATGGAATCTGTACAAGAAGGTCTTCCTGGCTGAGACTGACTGGTTTAAAACAGGAAGCACAACAGCGCATCCTAAATCTTCCATTTAACGGGAACTCGCTGTTTGGTACCCATAAGGATGAAGAAATGGCACGCATGAAGACCGAAGTAGATACCTTGAGGGCAGTAGGAATGGAAAGGAAGAAGGACTTCAGGTGGAGGTATAGGCCTTATGACAGGCGCCCTTTCCAGCAGAGGGTTCAAACCCCTCACTGGTCCCAGAGGCCACAGCAAAGGCAGGGACGCCCTCTTTTTCAGGCTTGTAAGGCCACAAGGGAACGAGGGTCAAGTAGACCTCAACAGTCCACACCAAAAGCGCCGGCCAAGCAATGAGATCTCGCTTCCCTCGACACTGTGCACCACTCCGGTGGGGGGGGGGGGGAAGTAGTATCACAGATTTTCTTCACGAGTGGCACTCTATCACAAAAGACAAATGGGTGCTCATCATTGTCGAAAATGGCTACTCTCTTCTTTTCAAACAACCTCCACCGCACTTGCCACCAGCCAAATGCAATCCATCTCATCTCAGCCTACTGCGCAAAGAGGCTCTCGCCCTCTTACGAAAGAAGGCAATAGAAAAGGTTCCACTTGCGCACAGAGGAAAGGGGGTTTACTCCTGTTATTTTCTGGTGGCGAAAAAAAGCCAAGAGGGCGTTTTCAGACCGATTCTGGACTTACGGCTTCTGAACAAGTACATAAGAAAACAGAAGTTCAGGATGCTGGCTCTTCACCAAATTTTCCCTCAGCTACATCAGGGAGACTGGATGTGCTCCATCGACCTGCAGGATGCATATTTTCACATCCCGATAGCTCTCAAGCATCGAAAATTTGTGCGCTTCCAGATAGCCTCACAGCACTATCAGTTCAGAGTGCTACCATTCGGCCTGAAATCTGCCCCCGCCTCTTCTCAATGTGTGGCAGTGGTAGCGGCACATCTTCGAAAACAAAAAATCTTCATCTACCCATACCTAGACGACTGGCTACTGAAAGCTTCCTCTCCGGATCAGGCGAGAAACCATCGGGACATTGTGCTCAAGGTTTTCGAGTCTCTAGGTCTTCAAGTCAACTACCAAAAGTCCACCTTGATTCCAACACAGAACCTCCACTACCTGGGAGCTATGCTAAACACAGAGCTCCAAAGAGTGTATCCTTCGGAGGAACAACTATTATCAATAAAAAGGAAGTGTCAAGACCTGTTAAAATCCGACGCACCTACGGCCCGTCAGGTGACATCTCTGCTGGGCTCCATGGCATCATGCATTTTCACTGTCCCAAATGCCAGGCTGCACATGAGGCCCCTCCAAGAGCTGTTGGAGAACAACTGGAGCCAAAGGACAGGTCGCTGGGAGGACAGAGTGCGGCTACCGATAGCAGCGCGTCAGTCATTGCAATGGTGGATGCACAGACCTCACCTGTCAGTAGGGGCTCTGTTTCACCAGGTAATTCCATCCGACACTCTGGTAACTGATGCGTCTCTTCATGGATGGGGAGGCTCATCTAGGTCCCCTTCAAGCTCAGGGCCTGTGGTCCGACAACGAAAAGAAGTACCACATCAATCTGCTGGAGCACAGAGCGGTCCATCTGGCTCTCAAGTCTTTTGCTCCATCAATTCAGGGGAAATCTCTCCTAATACAAACGGACAATATAACCACAATGTATTATTTGAACAGACAGGGGGGGAACGAGATCCCTTCCCCTATCTCGGGAGTCCCAAACAATCTGGCATTGGCTCCTGGCCAGAGGAATGTCACTTACAGCGGTTCACCTACCAGGTCAACAAAACGTGGAAGCAGATTTCCTGAGCAGACACCTAGAGGACGCCCACGATTGGGTCCTACACGGCGAAGTCGTCAGACATCTTCGCTCAATGGGGTCGGCCTCAATTGGATCTCTTCGCAGACGAAGTAAACAAGAAATGCCCAGACTTCGCATCCAGGTTCTACCGTCCGGGATCTCGAGGGAATGCCCTGTTGATCGACTGGTCAGGGATATTTCTCTACGCTTTTCCACCGATTCCCCTCATACCGGTAGTGATCAACAAACTTTACAGGTACACAGATCTCCTCAACCTATCGGAACAACCTCACAGGAGGCTGCCGTGCAGACCGGATCTTCTGAGCAGGATGGAGGGCAGGGTTCTGCATCCCAACCTACCCTCTCTGAGCTTGACAGCATGGCTCCTGAATTCCTGCAGTATGGGCACCTAGGGCTCTCGCAGGAGTGCATGAACATCTTGAAAGAGTCCAGACGACCTTCCACGCGGCGTTCTTACGCGTTTAAGTGGAAGAGGTTCTACATATGGTGCTGTCAACAAGGTCAGAATCCCATACGGGTTCAGGAGGATGTCCTATTGTCTTACTTACTTCATCTGGCAAAGTCCGGTCTGCATGTATCATCTATTAAGGTACATTTGTCTGCCATTACAGCCTATCGTAAGTCACCTTCTCAGGAATCCTTCTTTACGAAACCAGTAGTCAAGGATTTCTTAGAAGGTTTGAAAAAAGTTTTTCCGCCCATTCGGAGACCCTCTCCTCCATGGGAACTGAACATAGTATTGTCAAAACTTATGGGCCCTCCTTTCGAACCTATACACAAAGCCTCTTTGCAGCACCTTACGTGGAAGACGGCTTTTTTGGTAGCCATTACTTCCGCGAGGAGGGTCAGTGAAATTCAGGCTTTGTCTTCCAAAGAACCGTACACAGTTTTTCACGACAATAGAGTGGTTCTGCGAACTCACCCATCATTCCTACCGAAGGTGGTGTCCGAATTCCACATCAGTCAGACTATCTCTCTACAGACTTTCTTCCCCAATCCAGAGACTCCAGCGGAGAAAGCGTTGCACTCCCTAGATTTGAAAAAAGTGCTGAAATTTTATTTGGATAAAACAAAATTGATTAGACATTCCAACCACTTGTTTGTAAATTATGGTCATTTGAGGACAGGAGAGGCAGCATCTAAACGAACAATATCAAGATGGATAGTTTCTTGTATTGTTAATGCTTACAAGTTGGCTAACAAACAACTACTAGCTAGACCTAAAGCACATTCCACAACGGGAAAAGCGGCTACTGCTGCCCTCCTTAACAATGTTCCAATATCTGAGATTTGTAAGGCTGCTACATGGAAGTCTGTACATACATTTACTAGACATTACTGTTTGGACTCAGATGCAAGAGCAGATGCCCAAGTGGGGCAAGCCTCTCTGAGAAATTTGTTTGCATGATACATATCTATTCCTGCACTTCTATTAGACAGTCCGCAGAGTTTAGGGATAGGCTTGCTAATCTATTCAATGTTTATGACTATTGATGAGGATCCCCTGGAAGAGAAGGATAAGTTACTTACCTGTAAATCCTAGTTCTCTTCCAGGGGTATCCTCATCAAAGTCATAAACAACCCACCCTCCTCACTGGACGCACGTCTCCTAGAAGTGCAGGACAGACTATCTTTCGAATCGGTTACACAGATTGTCACCATAAAAAAGTACTGACCTAACTGTGAACCAACTGTCACCTCTCCTTCACCCCTGAGGCATGGTGGGATACTGGAGGTGCTCAGGGTCTTAAAGGCACGGTGCCAACGTTTTTATGGTTCTCCTGTGTTAACCTGCATGCAGCCTATTGGCTAAGAATGCTCCATTGTTTTTCAGTGTAGTTTTTTCCCTTTTTCTCTAGTGATTACTACTGCTTATTTCCCTAAGCCCAGTTTTGGGGGCTTGGGTAGATATTTATTCTCTATTGTAGTTTTATAATGATAAAAAAGCATTTTAGCCTGTTTATGATTATAGCCTGCATTGCTGTTTTACACATGTATATATGAGTTTAGTATGAAAGATATGTCTACTAAAAATGCTATATATATATTTTTCATGCATATTTCATACTTTATATGTGTGTATTTTATATATGCTCCGGGGTCCCCGCACAAGGGCGGGAATATTCAATGTTTATGACTTTGATGAGGATACCCCTGGAAGAGAACTAGGATTTACAGGTAAGTAACTTATCCATGTATGGCCTCATCCAATGTAATGCTCCAGTGCAGAGCTACTCCTGATGTAACCCACTCTTAAAGAAAATGCCCTTACCGAATTCTCATGACATGACTGACTGCATTTTCTCTAGCTCTGAATGTTCTAGCCCTCGTGGTCCTAATTCATGATATATTGCAGCACTTAGCTTCACTAGCATCAGATGTAGGAGCTGGAATAATTTTCTTCACTTTCATTGGTGTCCGTGAAGTTGATTGTTCAATAGCTGGGATATTAAGAGCTAGCTTTTTTAGCCAGTGTTGATTAACACTGCACTTGGTCACATCCTAGCATCAGACTTCCGCTAATGTAGCACTATGACATGCGGTTCTGCTCTAGGGTTGGCAGTCCTTTACCCTTAGCTGCTTAGGCAGAATGTGTATGGAATCTAAGCCTGACTTATGTTTTCTACAGACACTCTGGAATAAAATATACTCTTGGAATTTGCTAAACTCTGTAATTTGTTGAAAATAACCATCACATTTTGCCCATTAAATGGTGCACAGTATGTTTCCAGATGAAATTGGCAACTGCATAAGTTGGGAGGTGGAGTGCCTACTGCTGTGATCTGCACAATTGTGTGATGGAGACCTGAAGACTTTTTCTTGTTTGACTCCACCCTTGTCTCGCTTACACACTGGACAGAACTTGAAGTTATTAGAAGAGTGAACATTTTAATTGACCACTATAGGAGGCTGGCTCAGTTTATGGTGTACACTTCTGGTGTGGCACCCTATACTGAGCCCATGCAAACTTTAGTGATAGTGAATGGCTGTCTAGATACCAAAAACTCTCTAGGAGAAGCTGAGATGAGCAGCTGAAGCTTATCCAGGAGGAATGTAACGCACTTGCAAAACCACAGTAGCCAGACAGTAACTTACTCACAAGAAAGAACCACACAAGTGTTGCAAAAATAAAGAATCCTTTATTACAGCACTACTACTAGACTAGCATTGGTATACCTCTCTTTGGAGATATCTGCACACAATATATACACAAACTAACCAACAGAAATAGCATAAAAATGTACAGGGCCCTATGGGGGCCAAACTATATAGTAAGTAAGTGGAATGCAAAATAGTGAACCCAACCAATTTAAGTGTGGTAGTTGGCATGTAGATTAATTCACCAGAGGTAAGTGTCCCCAGCGACTAGGTACAAGGTAGTTATCTGCCAAGTAGTCCCATTGACTAACACAGGGAGTAGTGGTTGGAGTTTGTGTGATTCAGGCCCCCTCCCAGTAGACCCAGAGGAAACCAACAGACAAAAGGAGGGTTGGAGGGTGCCCCCACCCGAGAGGATACACAGAAGGCAGGAGTACCTACACCAGGGGACCAGAATGCAGATGGGAGAAGGGACTCTCTGAAGTCAGTGACAGTCTCGGATTGTCCAGCTGCTGTCACGACCCGTGGACCAGGCCGGTGGAAGCCAGGGACAGATTCTGGATGTGGAGGACTTGCAAAGGAAGGGGTCAGAGTCCAGCACCCTTGGAGGTTCCCACCCTCCTAAAGGTCAAGTTCCTGCGAGTTGGTGGAGGAAAAAGTCCAGCTTCGGGGTCCAGAAGCTGCAGAAGATCCCAGGAGTTGCCTACGTATTGCCCTTTGATGGTCGCCAGATTGCAGGACGGTCAGTGATCAGCCAGGTCGGTCACCAACAACCACTTGCAAATGCAAGCAGAAGCTGACAAGGTATTTGCAGAGTTTTGAGGACAAGCCAGGTCCAGAAGATTACTCCCTTGCTGGGGAGTTAGGACTGGCCCCTTGGCACGCAGGAAGCCCAGCAGAAGTCGATGGAGCCCCCACGAGTGACCCACAGGTGATGGACACAAAAGTCCCAAGTTGGCCTTAGCAGCACAACAAAGCAGAAGTCCCAAATTGCAGGAGTTGCAGGAAATGGGCTGATCTTAGAGTTGCAGAGTGCTGGATGCCGGGCTTCTTGGTGCCTGAAGATCTCCTGAGGGAAGAGTCAACAAGCCTTGACAAGAGCAACAGTTGCAGTGCACAGGGGTTCCAGTCCAGTGGCAGGAGCAGGGGCCCACAGTCTTCCAAGTTGGTCAGAAGATGAGCAGGACCCAGAGGAATCCACAGACCCACCACCTGTGAAGCAGAACCTTTTGATGTTCATGGAACAGCAGACCTCACCAGCATGTCGACAGTGTCTTGAAGTGCCTACGGATGCAGGGGAGTGACTTCTTCACTCCAAAGGAGATTCCTTCGTGCTTCCAGGTGCCAAGTCCTTGCAACCCTGCAGAATGAACAGGCTTGGATGTTACAGAATTCTTGCAGGATCGAGAAAAAAGTTGCAGTGGGAGCCTTCCCACCAGAAGCAGATGTTTTTTGGTTACAAAGCAGACCAGCAGCTGTTTCAGAGGCCAGGGGCAGAAGATGTCTTGCAGGGAGTTCTTTGTAGAGTCTTCCTCAACAAATCTGAGGGCACACCACCCGGGGGAGCCCTTAAGTAACCCTAAAAGGGTGTTGGCCACTCTCTGAAGTGACCCACCCATTGGAGTGGGTCAGAGACGTCATCTACCTGACCTGACTGGTCAGATGCTCCCAGGAACTTCTGCCCATCTTGTTTCCAAAATGGTAGAATCAAGTGGCCACCTGACACAACTGTGTGCACCTCCGTAGGGGAGGAGCTGGAAAGGGGGGTGGTCACTCCCCTGTCCTTTGTGCACTTTCATGCCAGAGCAGTAACCAGGGGTTCTTGAACTAGTGCAGACCGGATTATGCAAGAAGGGCACCAAATGTGCCCTTCAAAACACTGTTACTCAGAGGCCACCCTACCCCATCCCTTAGACACCAAATACAGAGGGGTAGGTGGTCATACCTCTCCCTTGCAGGAAATCCTTTGTTCTGCCTCCATGGTGTGAGACAGGCTCGCCAGCAGGAGTGCAGAACAGTGTGTGTTGGGTCAGCAGCAGCGTGGGCTGGCAGCTAGACCATGTAAGGCTGCACAGGTAGAATTGGGGGATCCTCTAAGGAATCCCCCAGAGTACATGGTATCCTGCAACTGACACTGGAATCAGTGTAGTTGCATGATTCCAATATGTTTGATACCAAACCTGCCTAGGTTTGGGGAAGCCATTATGTAGTTGGACGACTCCTGGGCTATTTAGGGCCTCCCTCTTGGGTGGGTTCCCAGATTCAATGTGTAAGATTCCAACAGGATTCCTCTGCAATGTTTACTTCACCTTCTGGCCACTGGAAATGCAACCAGACCCTCCAGGAACCGACATTCTGCATCTACATCAATGATTCCCCTCTGCAACATTGTTTCTCCGTCTCCTTCCAGAAACTTCAACATTTCCCTTGCTGTGCATCCTCTGAGGGCGATGAGTCTTCAGCCTGCACAAGAAGGAAGGAGGAATCTCCCTTGGAGTGAAGGAGTCACTCCCCTGCATCCACAGGTACCAACTGCAACGACAACTGGCTGCGTAGATCTCCCTTCCTCGAGAGCTGTGTGGATCCTGCTTCTCAGATGGTGGGCTGGAGTGGTCCCCTTGGTCCTCTCTATCAGCTGTCCAACTTGGGAGACTGTAAGCCCATGCCTGCCCATGCAGGCCAGTACCCCCCTGCACGGTCTCTTACAACTACCAAGGCTTGTTGGCATCTCCTCCAAGGGATCTTCAGGCTCTGTGTAGCCCAAGCCCCCAGCACTCTTCCCTGCGATGCACAGCCTTCTGCGTGCTTCTCCTGCGACGTGGGACTCCTTTCTAGGTGTGCTGCATGAGGCTCACCACGACTCCTGTGCTTTCTGCCTGTGGGTCATCTGAGGGGGCTGCCTCCTCTTTCTGAAACTCTCCTCATTGCTGAGGATCACCCAGAACTCCCTCCATGGGTTGAGTCCTCCTGGACCTTGCTGCTCACCGGCAGCCCCACGTTCCTTCTCCAGCAACATTTACCTTTGCCAAGACTTGTTGGTGGTTTTTTCCACACCACTCACCAAAGTCAATCTTCCTTCCGGTGTGGGACGTCGACCTAATCACTTCCGGAACTCTTCAGCTGCTCCAGTGCTGCACCGTTGACTGCCTTTGTTCACCATCTTTCTTCACTGGCCCTGCATCCACAGACTGGTGGGTAGTGGCTCCTGTCACGACAGGCACTCCAACATGAACTGGACTTGCTCCCCTTCCTTTACAGGTCTTCCTCTGCCAGGATCCACCTTTGGTTTCTTGCAGTCTTGTCTAGATCTTGCAAAATCCTCTTCTGAAGTCCATTTGGTGGGTTTTGCGAGAACCAGTTACTTACCTCTCATCTCCTGGTCACTGGGGGGGTGGGCACTCTGGTACTTACCTCTTGGGGTTCCTAATTCCTCCAGCTCCCCTCTACCAGTTCCACTTCCTTGGGTGGGGGGCCTGACTTTTATTTTATTTTTGTATCACACTGTGGTTCTTTCATGTGTGTAAGTGCTGTTTGACTACAGTGGTACACATAACCTTTGCATGTTCCCTAGATAAGTCTTGGCTGCTCATGCACGGTGACCTCTAGGGAGCCCTGGCTTCCTAGACACTGCCTACATCTCACTAATAGGGGATACCTGGACATGGTGTAAGGTGATAACACCATAGGTGCTCACCAAGCAGGCCAGTTTCCTACACTAGGGACTTGCTTAGGTGCACCAGTATGCTAATTGTGGGTGTAAAGTTTACCAGCAACCAAATTTAGAGGAGAGAGCACACACTGTGGTCCTGATTAGCAGGATCCCAGTCAGCTATAGGCTAAGCATACTGACATCAGGAAAAATGTAGAGGTAACTATGCTAGAAAGATGGCACTTTTCTACAATCACTTAGAAAAGTGAGACAGGTAGTGCAGACCAGCCTATTAAAAAGGTGCATGTTCGGAGTTATTTTCATTGCATAAATTTTGTTTTTATTAAAATAAAAACATTAAAGTACATTGAACTAAATTTTGTAGTGTGTGTAGTTGGTTGTGTATACATTAACATTCAGCAGCACTGGTCGGGCAGTTGCCTCCTTTAAAAAAAAATATATATCCTTGGACAATGCCCTTTGTTGCACAAAAATAAGCTTTGTCACCTCCTATTACCAACAGTTTCTTTAACAGCGGCATTTTCCTACTGCTTCAAAGAATTTGCCAAAAGTGGTTTATTTCCCTCACAACTTCAGCTAAATGTTTGACCAAATGGTGCAAGTGGATAGGAAGCCAGACGCACTGGTACAGTGTAGTGAGTCAGAGCACACTTTCACCAGTAGGCAAATTTATAATAGGGGAACATTTTGAAGTGTCAGCTGATGGTGGTTTTGTTTGCTTTTTGCTCTAGTGTGATGTTAAAAACTATAATGTACCTGTCCATCAATAATCTCATAAGTGTCTGCCTCCCGGAGCTTTGCTAATTAAATATTCCCATAACGTGTTGTGGGCATCTCTAAAAATTACTTCTTATTGGAAAGTTATGTTTTTCTTGCTGTATAGTAATAATAGAATTTCTGACCCTTTAACGTCCATTGCTTTGCACCTGCTGCTACCCAAAGTTTGAATTTCCCAAGAGAATCCGTGATAAACCTAGTGCATAAGCGCCATGAAATCCTTTGGGGGCAGTGGCTCCACTTTATAAGATGTCAGCTCTTTATACATTGTGCTTTGTATCCTGATTTTAACAATTAATCTTTCTAACCTGTAAGTAAAAATCATACTCTTCATTGATGATAAAGCACTGTGTTTAAGTTTGAATGTTACTTGCTGGGTCATGCTATATTTGGAATAATACCACCTGCAATACTATAGAGTGAACTGTGACAGCTCATTTTCGTAAACCTTGGAGTTTCAGTTGGCCACAGGGAGCAACTTAATTATATAATTGGGGCACAGTAGTTTTGTTAGCCCTGGGACATCACAAATACCCGTACAGAATGTTTCTTAGCAACTTATGACTGAAACAAGCGTCTGTACTTCTGCGAGTCGATTGTTCCTCTGTGCTTTTTTTCCCTTGCTTGTCTTTTTATTATGTAAATATCCTCTATATATATTTTGCCATCTCCATAATGGTTTGTGTACCTTTTTTTTTTTTTTTTTTTTTGTTTCTTACTGTGCTAGTGTTTTTATATTGCACTTACATTTCATCTTGTGGCCACTTCAGAGAGGTAGGGCCATCATTTCATGCGTTTGTGGTTGTGAGGAAAGTTCTGATGCATAAGGAGGTAAATGAATAACAATGCAGTTATAGTGTCCCAGAGACTTTCTGAAGAATTTGTGAGTCAACATGCAGTGCTTTAAGAAGTACATTTATACATAGACAAACTTTTTTATGTTTCTTTTTTTTTAGATTCCTAAAGAGCAGCTACTGGTATCCATACCTCTCTTAATTAACTATCTCCAAGCAGAGAGCATAGTTGTGCATACTTATGCAGCTCATGCTCTTGAACGGTTGTTCACTATGAGGGGATCCAACAACACTACCTTGTAAGTTTATACCCTTTTTGTTTTTGTTAATTTTCTGCAAAGGGCTGAAAAAGTGTATAAAGATAGACGGAATACATTTGTAACTCATTTTGCATAGTTTGTATACCTTTGTTGCTTTTATACATTTATTATATGTAATGCCTATTTATAGAGGCCAGCTGCTGACCACATCACCCTTTTAATTGCCCCCTAAACTGGAGTGTAGACTTGTAATGCTTAATACACACACCTAGTTTATAGTATGTTGGAATTTAAAGGGAGATCTTTTAGTCTGTCTGTTCTTTTGGCCTCTTTAGAGAATGCATGGATAGCAGTCTGAAAGCAGTATTAGTCAGTCAGTATCTTTATTAAGCTTTGCCATACTGGTAACATCTTATTCCCACAATTGGCATACTTCCCCCCCCCCCCCCCCCCCCCCAATAAGTCCCTAGTATATGGTACCTAGGTACCCAGAGGATTGGGGATCCCTATGGACTGCAGCAGTTATTCTGCCCCCATAGGGAGCCCATGCAAAAGGTTCTGCAGGCCTGCCATTGCAGCCTGCATGAAACGAGTGCATGCACCCGTTTACACTGCAGGTCACTACACCAGATCACTGTTAGTCACCCCTTTGTTAGGCCCTTTCAGCCTAGAGGGCAGGATGCAGGTACGTGTTTGTGAGGGCACCCATGCACTAGCAGAGGTGGCCCCACAAACTCCAGATCCATTTTCCTGGATTTTGGCAGTGTGGGAACCTCCTTTGAAGTGCTGTGTGGGCCTCTTCTGTGACTCCTATGTCCCTGTCCCTTCGGACTCCTATGGGTGCTGCCTCTGCTCCTGTGGACTCTCTGCGACTCGTCCTCCTGGGCCTATCTGGTCCCCAGCAGCACCACTTGTCCTCTAACTGCGAGTTTGCCTTTGCCAAGGCTTGTTGGTGGAATTCCTGCACCAACACCCATCTGCAATCTTCCTTCCAGCGTGGGATATCATCTGCATTCTTCAGGAACTCTTCTCCGGCTCCAGGGCTGCAGTGCTGACCTGTTCATCACCTTCGATCAACTCTTGCAAATACAGCTGGGTGGGTAGTAGCTCCTACTCCTCCTCGCCTCCACTGTGACCCTTGGACTTGGTCCCCTCTCTCCACAGATCTTCTTTCTTCAGGAATCCACCACTGGTTTTCTTGCAGTCTTGTCTGGGTCTCTTTTTTTTTTTTTTTCTCCCCTCCTTTTGGGTAGTTTGGGGAAAATCCAATGATTTACTCTCCATTTCTGGACGCGTGGGCATGTGGGGGGGTATTGTGTTACTTACCTCTGTCGTTTCCTACAACTCCCAGCTCCCCTCTACACATTTGACTTACCTAGGTGGGGGTACCTTATTTGCATTCCATTTTTTTAGTATATGGTTTGTGCTCCCCCTAGGGTCACTATTGGTTATTGCTATATGCACTGTTTTCTAACCTTTTCTGTGCCTGTTTCTGATTACTAGTGTATATATTTAGTGTATTATTTACCTCCCATTGGTGGGTTGCCCTTCTAGTATTTTGTGGTATTGTGTTCCAAAAATAAAGTGCCTTTATTGTTGTACAACCAAGTGTTTTCTATCTTGTGTGTAAGTACTGTGTGACTGTAGTGGTATTGCATGAGCTTTGCATGTCTCCTAGATAAGCCTTGGCTGCTCATCCACAGCTACCTCTAGAGAGCCTGGCTTCTAGACACTGCCTACACTTCACTAAGAGGGAATACCTGGACCTGGTGTAAGTACCATAGGTACCCAGCACACACAGGCTAGCTTCCTACAAGAATACATCAGCAATCTCAATACTTGAAACATTTAGCATATTTGAAAGGCAACAGGAAAGTAAATTGAATATCTGTTAGAGACTTTATGAGAGAAAACATGACATGGCACTTTTATTGTATGCTATGCTTGAATCACTGCGTCTGTTTGTGTAAGTCACGGCTACAGCAGACCCTAGAGCCCTAGGGCAGGGTGCATTATATTGGATGTGAGGACTTCATGCGCATATGTCCCTATGATTAGTTTGATTACCAGATGTCGCAAGTGAACAGGAAAGGCACCTTGAAGTATTTACTGGACACAACTCATTACTAGTTACCCAGCTACAGAATGCCTTCACTGAAACCACTGATATCAAACACCTAATTTTAATAAATCCAGCCTGATGCCAGTCTTGGTTTTATATTGACATGCACCCAGGGGGCACCTTAGGGATGTCCCCTAAAACCTACCAGACCCCTTGTGCGCTGGCTGATTGGTATCGATCAACCTGCCACCACAGACAGGTTTCTGATCCCTTGGAGGTGAGAGCTTGAGCTCTGAGGCCAAAAACGATGCCTGCTCAGTAGGAAGGTGTTTTCACCTCCTCTGCCAAAATGGCTAGTGAATCTGCAAACCAAGAGCAGGGACTTTAAATTTTCCTCCGCCCTTGATATGCAACCCTGGCTTCCCCTAAACCTGGGAGTCGCCACCCCCTGCCCTGAAGCCCTTTTGGCACCAGTACAGACGGAAAATTGATTATGCATGTAGGCGTGGTGCACTCTGTCTTAAGGTGGCTGTGTACTGGTTTTGAATTGTCAGTGCCCACGCTAGGAGTTGGTAGGTTTTTCAGGGGGGCATCTCTAAGAGGCCTTCAGAGTGCATGTATTAATAAATCCATCACTGAATTCAGTGAGGGTTTATTAATACAAGATGTTTGACACCAGACAATCCTATTGTCAGTGAAACCCTCAGGTAGCTTGGGAACTCTTAATGACCAGTGTTCATCACATGGACTTAAAATTGATTCACTGTTCAATTACTATGTCTGAGAATCAACAAGACATAGCAGGGACATATCTGCTCATGCAGGTATGCCCTCACATGTAGTATAATGCATCCTGCCTTTAGGGCTGGAAGGCCTGCTAGAGGGGTGACTTACATATATTGCATGCAGTGTAAAGGGGACAGGGCACACAGGCTGTGTGCCAGGTCATGTTTTCATTTTAGTTCTGCACTAAGACATGAAGTCTGCAAAAGCAGCACTGTGTGCACTTAGTAATGGTGTCCCTGAGGGTGGCACAGTAAGTGCTGCAGCCCTCCGGTGTCTTCCTTTAGTACCCCATGCCTTGGGTACTAGGGGTACCATTTACTATAGTGGTAGCTAAAGGTTGTTGTGCCAATAAGGAAAACTGCAGTTTCTGATGGATACAACTACCTGTGGATTCCTCACCTAATGAATACTCCCATGGCGCCAGCATTCGACGGAAATCTTCTTCCTAGTCTCTGCACGTCGACGAGGACGTCACTCTAGCCCACGCGACGCCGTCTGACGTCATACAGGCAATAAGAGGTCCTCAACGACGTGCCGACGTCAGTTCCCTTTTTTCCGTGCATTCGAAACGGTTATCTTCGAGGGAGCAACTGTTACTTTTGTGGTTAGTGTATTTTTTGCTGCGTAGTCCTTCTCTGCAGTAATAATGTCGCAGAGAAAGTCGGGTTTCAAGCCTTGTCGAGAGTGTGGGGGCAAGATGTCAGTTACAGATCCTCACTCCGACTGCCTTTGGTGTTTGAGCTCCGACCACGACGTCTCAACTTGCGATTCATGCCAGCACATGAATCCGAAGGCCCTCAAGGAGCGTGAGGCTAAGTTGTTTATGGCGAAGTCGAAGAAAGAAAAGCATCACAAGAAGTCTTCTTCGGCAAGGCATCGGCGTCATCGAGACTCCCGGCGCCGTAGAGATTCATGGCGCCATTCAAGCAAGGAGACTCGTTCCAGGTCGCCTTCGGATCGGCGCCGGAGGACTTGGGAGGTCAGTCCCACGGTCACGCCGCATCCGTCGACGCCGTTGCCCTCTCCGGCGTCACCGACTTCACCTGGGCAGGCGTCGGTGATTGAGGTGATGCAGCCTCTTGTGTTGTCTCCGGCGTCGCAGACGTCGAGGCCGGCGTCTGGGTCGCCTTCGATACAGGCACCCCAGTATCCGGCTTTTCCCACCCCTGTAGCCGATAGTACCGCATTCCTAAATGCGATGTATACCATCTTCCAACAGATGGCTCCAGGGGGTGCTCCGGCTGGTCCTTTGGCCTTTTCATTGGGTGATCCTGCGCCTCTACGGCCGGCACCCTTTATGCCCTTTCTCCCTTTTGGGAACGTGGGCTCGGTGTCGGCGCCGGTGGCCGCTCCGGTGGCTTCAGAGGGATTGGCCTTGGAGATTTCCATCCCGTCGACGTCGTGATTTCGTCCTGTGACTCCGGTGGGTCCATCTGCTCCAAGTTCTCTTCGTCCTGCTCTTTCATCGCGTCGAAGTTGCCTGTGGCACCGGACGCGGCGTCGGTTGCTTCTGGGGATCGGCGCCGATCTTCGACTTCGGCGGAGGCCATGTCGACTCCGCGTATCGAGCAGAGGCTACATTCGAGGAGACGGGCTCTTCGTCTATTGGAAGAGCAGGAGTACCAACGAGTCCTGGAGGAAGGAGAACTGGAGGACTCTGGTGATGGGCTGCATGGTCTGGATACAGCCAGTGGGCTGGACACTTCCCCTGAATGGGATCTTTCGTCTCCAGGGGAATATACGGAGGAGGCGGCTTCCTTTCACGCTGTAGTACGGAAGGCAGCTAACTTTCTGGACCTGCCTTTGCCGGTGGCAGAGGCGAAGCAGAATCTTCTAACGGAGGTGCTACATCCGGCCTCTGCTGCAGCGGAGCCTCTCTTGCCGTTTAATGAGGCTTTGCTTGATCCGGTGCTAGAGGTGTGGAAGAGGCCAGTATCTTCCTCAGCGGTTCATAGGGCTGTGGCCAGGAGGTATCGAGCTGCGCCATCTGACCCTGGCTTTCTTTCTAGACACCTTACACCGGAGAGCTTGGTGGTGCAAGCCTCCTGTTCATCAAAATCAGCGCCTGGATCTTTCCCGACGGTGCCTGGAGACAGGGACTCGAAAAAGCTGGATGCGCAGTCCAAGAATTTTTTTTCATCCTGCAGTCTGGCGTTGAAGGCCACCAACGCAACTTGCATTCTGGGGAGATACATCCATGCTCTTATGGATGACATTTCGTCATCATTTATGGAGCTTCCCCAGGGTCTTTTGGATGTTGTTTTGGACGCCCAGGCTGCCGCGACCCAGATTATTCAGTCTGGGCTGGACACGACCGACTCGGTGGCTAGGGCAATGGGCACGGCTGTGGTGGCAAGGAGACAGGCCTGGCTCCGTAATTCGGGGTTTTCTGCGGATGTGCAGTCAACCCTATTGGACCTCCCGTTTGATGGGGACAAACTGTTTGGGGCCAAGGCAGATTCGGCCTTGGAGCGATTTAAGGAGAGCAGGGCCACAGCCAAATCGTTAGGGCTCCAAGCTCCTTCTTCCTCTGCCTCTTCCAGATTTTTCAGGAGGTTTCGTGGATTTGGGCGTGGCTCTTCCTCCTCTTCCTTTCGGGGGAGATTCCAGCAACCTGCCTCTTTCCATCCCTATAGATCTTTTAGAGGGAGAGGTAGGGCCCGCACCAGAGAAGCCTCTCAGCAGCACTCTGCCTCTTCCTCGTCCTCTGGAGGGGTGCAGCAGGGAAAGCAGCCTTAGGCTTCCACCATTTCCCACTCACTCCTCTCCTGTAGGGGGAAGATTACAGCATTTTCTCCGCAAGTGGAAGACTATTACAACGGACACTTGGGTTCTCAGTATTGTGGGAAAAGGCTACACCCTTCCCTTTCGGGAGTTCCCGCCCCCCATCCTGCCTCGCCCATCTTATTGTTCAGAAGAACACCTCTTGTTGCTAGAACAGGAGGTACAAGTCCTCCTTTCAAAGGGCGCGGTGGAGTTGGTCCCAGAGCAGGAAAGGGGTCGAGGTTGTTACTCAAGGTATTTCCTCATTCCCAAGAAGGATGGTCGGTTGAGACCAATCCTGGATCTGAGGATCTTGAATTGGTTCCTCAAACAGGAAAAGTTCAAGAAGCTGACCCTAGCTCGGGTGCTTTTGGCGTTGAACAAGGAAGATTGGATGGTGTCTGTCGACTTGCAGGATGCTTACTTTCATATCCCGATACTCAAGTCACACAGGAAGTATCTCCGGTTTGTGGTAGGATCGCAGCACTATCAGTTTGCGGTCCTTCCGTTTGGTCTTACTTCAGGACCTCGAGTCTTCACGAAGGTGATGTCGGTGGTTGCGGCAGAGCTCAGAAGGAAGGGGATAGCAGTATTCCCTTACTTGGACGACTGGTTGATCAAAGCCAAGTCTCCGGAGCTTGTGTTGCATCATCTGCAGTCAACGACTCAGTTGTTGTTCGACCTGGGCTTTTCAGTGAACGAGCCCAAATCTCACCTGGAGCCCTCTCAACGCCTCCTGTTCATAGGGGCAGTACTGGATACAACATTGAGTCGAGCCTTTCCTCCGCCTCAGCGGATTCAAGATATTCAGGAATTGGTTCCAATGTTTCGAAGTGGAGCGGTAGTTCCAGTCCTCAAGGTCCTTCGTCTGCTCGGTCTGTTTGCCTCCTGCATTCTGTTGGTCACGCATGCTCGCTGGCACATGAGGGCTCTTTAGTGGTGCCTCCGAAGGCAGTGGTCTCAACACAAAGGAGATCTAGAAGGTGCTGTCAAGATCTCCAGAGATGCTGCTGTGGACTTGAAGTGGTGGATTGCGAGCAACAATCTTTCACAAGGAAAGCAGTTCGCGCAGTCGCCACCAGTGGCCACGGTCATAACGGATGCTTCCACTCTAGGGTGGGGAGCTCATCTGGGGGATCTGGAGATCAAAGGCCTTTGGTCTCCAGAGGAACAGATGTTTCATATCAATCTGTTAGAGTTACGGGCTGTATGTCTGGCTCTCAAGGCCTTCCTCCCTTCCCTTCGGGGTCAGTCGGTACAGGTCCTCACGGACAATACTACCACGATGTGGTACATAAACAAACAGGGAGGAGTAGGGTCGTACCTTCTCTGCAGAGAAGCTCTTCGACTATGGTCCTGGGCAAATGACCATCAGATTTGCTTGGTAGCAAATCATCTGGCCGGGGTCTTGAATGTACGTGCGGACGGTCTTAGTCGCCAATTCTCGGCAGACCACGAGTGGAGTCTCCATCCAGATCAAGCCCGTTTGATCTTCCAAAGGTGGGGGTTTCCTCGGGTAGATCTGTTTGCCACTCTGGAGAACGCGCATTGTCCGTTATTCTGCAGCCTCCAGTATCCGATGCAGGGAGCGTTGGGGGACGCGTTTCAAATAACCTGGTGCGGCCAGTTGCTTTACGCGTTTCCTCCCATACCCTTGATTCCTCGAGTATTGAGGAAGATTCGCCAAGACAGGGCGCTAGTCATTTTAATAGCTCTGGATTGGCCAAGGAGGGTGTGGTACTCCGACCTTCTCCAACTCTCAATGTGCCCTCCGCTCCGTCTCCCTTTCAGGGCAGACCTCCTCTCGCAGTCGCAGGAGCAGGTTTTACACCCCAACCTCCAGAGTCTGCACCTACATGCCTGGAGATTGAACGGGGCAACCTGAGTTCCTTCTCTCTTCCGCCTGATGTAGTGGATGTTATATTAGCGGCCAGGCGACACTCCACTAAATCTATCTACGCTAATAGGTGGTCTAAATTTGTTGCGTGGTGTGGAGAGAGGCAGATTGATCCCTTACATGCTCATCTATCGGACGTTTTGTCTTTTGCTCTGTCTCTAGCGCAGAAAGGTTGTGCAGTGGCTACCATTAAGGGTTATTTGTCGGCCTTGTCAGCCTTCATTTGTCTTCCAGACCAACCATCGTTATTTAAATCCCCTATTGTTATCAGATTCTTGAAAGGTCTTCTAAATAAATATCCTCCAAAACCATTCGTTATGCCGCAATGGGATTTGTCCTTGGTCCTGACTTTCCTTATGGGGTCCCCTTTTGAGCCTATGCATTCTTGCCCCTTAAGGTATTTGGTTATAAAAACAGTTTTCCTGGTAGCTATAACATCTGCAAGGAGAGTGAGTGAGTTGCAGGCCTTATCGGTAAAGCCCCCTTATACAACTTTTTATGGGGATAAGGTGGTGTTGAGGACCAAGGCTGCTTTCCTCCCGAAGGTTGTTTCACCGTTCCATTTGGCTCAGACAATTACTTTGTCCACGTTCTTTCCTCCGCCTCATCCTTCTAAAGAGGAAGAAAGACTGCACCGTCTGGACCCAAAGAGGGCGTTGAGCTTCTTTATTGATAGAACAAAGGATTTCAGGCTGGAGGATCAGCTGTTCATCGGGTACGTGGGCAAGAGGAGAGGAAAGGCAGTCCACAAGAGAACACTCTCCAGGTGGGTTGTTCTTTGCATTAAAATCTGTTACTCTTTGGCAAAGAAGGATCCTCCTGAGGGCATTAGAGCTCATTCCACCAGAGCTAAGTCGGCCACTTCGGCCTTGGCCAGAGGTGTTCCTGTGGTCGACATCTGCAAGGCCGCAACTTGGTCGTCCCTTCACACTTTTGCGAAACATTACTGTTTGGACTCTGAGGTCAGAAGGGACGGCCATTTTGCACGGTCAGTGCTGCAGGATTTCTTGGTTTGACCATTTAGGCACCCGCCACTGGGCGTGGTACTGCTTTGGGACTCTATTCATTAGGTGAGGAATCCACAGGTAGTTGTATCCATCAGAAGAACGAGTTACTTACCTTCGGTAACGACTTTTCTGGTGGATACATTAGCTACCTGTGGATTCCTCACGGTCCCACCCGCCTCCCCGTTGCCTTTCTAGTCTTGCCAAGTAATCCTTGAGTGCGCTCCTCTTGGTCTTCAAGGTTGCAATAGATGTTGTATATATGGATAATTGTGTATATTTATCTATATATATATATGTATATATCTTTGTGTATATACATGATTTGCATATATTTGTTCGTTTAATAAAAAAAAAAAGAGTTATATTAAATTTACAGCTATTCATTGCAATATTGTGTATTTTACAAGGTTATGGGATGTTGCCTTGCTCTTTCGTTGCATTGGGTTGTTCTCATGCACGTAAAAAATGTTGGTACTGACGTCGGCACGTCGTCGAGGACCTCTTATTGCCTGTATGACGTCAGACGGCGTCGCGTGGGCTAGAGTGACGTCCTCGTCGACGTGCAGAGACTAGGAAGAAGATTTCCGTTGAATGCTGGCGCCATGGGAGTATTCATTAGGTGAGGAATCCACAGGTAGCTAATGTATCCACCAGAAAAGTCGTTACCGAAGGTAAGTAACTCGTTCTTTAGGGCAAGAGATCTGGCACTGTGGAACTGTTTTTTCAGTCGAAATTGCATCAGTAACCAGTCAAAATGGGAAGGGGGGTGGTCATGTAAAAAGAGGCACTTTCCTACACCTTCTTTGAAGTTTTTCTGGTGTTGACACATTCTATAAAAGTAACCATTTTTCTAAACATTGGTCTCGAGTTTTTTTTATTTTTTATTCAGTGTCTCGTTTATTGACTGTTCAGAAAATGCTTAGCACTATCCTCTGATAAGACTAAACTGCTCGCCCACATACCACAAAAGAACATTTGGGATTAGTATTATAACACCTGTAAACTAAGTTATCTGCTTACTGTCCCCTTACATTTGTACACTGCATATATAGCCAACTTCCTATACTTCCTCAAGAAATAAGTTTGAAATGCTCATGTTGACTGAGGTCTTGTCTGCCCTGGACCCAGGAGACTGGATGGTAGCATTGGACTTGCAGGACGCTTATTTTCACATCCCAGTCCTACCTGCCCACAGACGTTACTTGAAGTTCACAGTAGACCACAAGCACTTTCAGTTTACTGTACTCCCTTTTGGCTTTTCCAGTGCCCCTTGATGTTCATCAGGGTGATTGCAGCTCATCTGCAGAGTTCAGGGATATTGACCTTTCCCTATCTTGACTGACTGTTGAAGCCAGGCACGCCCCAGCCTGTCGTTTCGCATCTCCAGACTACGGCGAACCTCCTGCATTCGCTGGGGCTCACTATAAACGCACCAAAGTCTCACATGATTCTCCCTCTCAGATGCACCCTTTCATCTGAGCTGCTCTGGACATGATGCAGTTTCTGCCTTTCCTCACGGATATGTGGGCTCTGCACTGGGACTTGTAGTTCCAGTAGGTGCAGCATCAGGAGACTCTGACATGGTCCAGATCTCAGAGGGAACTGCAAGAGACCTGTAGTGGTGGTTCACAGACCGTGTTTGGGCCAGAGGCAGATCTCTCTCTCGTTCCCCACCCAGATCTCATAGTAGTGATAGATGTGTTAATCTTGGGATGGGGCGGCCATCTGGGAGAGGTGGAGATCAGATGAATCTGGTATAGGACGCTGGTTATCAATGCAGTGACTCAAAATAGGGGGGCACACTGCAGATAGTCCAGGACGACCCTCATTGGTTTAAGTAGGTGAAAAGGACAATCCCAAAAGCTCTCATTTGTGGTGTTGTGGGCAAGCAGTTAGGCTTATCAGAGAGTAGTTTAAGCATTTGTTGGACATGCAGTCAATAAATGACACACTCAAGAAGCAACTCGAGACCAATTAGTTAGAAAAATAGTTATTTTGTATTATATATAAACCCCAGAACATTTGCAGAAAAACAAATACGGTTTCAGTTCTTAGGATGATTTGCGAGTAACACTTTTGATGATAAATGTGTCTTTACGCAGCACAGGTTTCCAGAGTACTATGGCAGCATGGAAGTTTTTTTCTTACTTCTCGGGATCCCCTGAAGGTAGTGAGGTGCTTGGCATGCAAAGGTATTAACAAGACCAACAGTGCAGGTTTACCTACCCAAGAGCGTCTGGGTGCAGTGATGTTGGTCGTGTTGGGTTCCTGCACACCGAACACTTGGTGACGGGGGGGGGGCCTCCTGTAAAGTGAATGCAAGGGAGGACTTGGGACAAGTCCCTGAGCTCCCAACAGGGGGACTAGGCCGGTGGGTGTTCAGCGAGCAGAGGGCACTGTTGGAAGTCATGAACCTGGGCCGGGGCGCTCCGGTGCAGTGGATCCTTACTGGTGGTGCTCCTGTGTCAAGGCACACTCAGTTCTTTGGGAGACCAGCAGAAGGAGAGACCGAACAAGGCAGCCGGACGACTGAGAAGCCTGTCCTCTGCAATGCTGAATTCCCTCGCTGGCGGGACTTCAGATCTGCTGTTGGAGTCCCGAGTGGGCTTCAACAGGCCTTGGTTGGTGCAATGGGTCCAGTACCCCAGATGTTGGTGAAGCTTGGCTCTGGTGTGGATCCTTGGGTCTTCTTACTTTGTGGGGAGACGGGTCTGACCTCTTGGAGCACTGAGAACTCCTCCTGAGTGGCTGCAGCAACGGTGGACCTGGGGAGCAACAGGTCGGTGAACTGGATGTTGCGAGTGGTGCCTGCAAGAAGCAGGAAAGTGGCTTTTTGAGTCCCCACACCTCCAGAACAAGTCCTGATGTCACGGTTGTTGGGACAGTGACACATAAGCAGGCAAGGTTTTGTGTCAAAGTTTACCAGGCACCCACAGTTCTCACTCTTTCGTGTCCTCTTCTTGTTAGGGGAATCTAGTTTCTGGTGTCGGGGAGCCACCTAAGTACAGAATTTATGGGCATTTTAGGGGTGTGTAGGGTGGTAGCCACAGGGCTACTTACGTTGGGGGTGACTACACCCCTTCTCTTCCAGGGGATCCTCATCAAAGTCATAAACATTAAATATTCCCGCCCTCATGCGGGTACGCCGGAGCATACATAAAATACACACATGTATAAGTATGAAAATATACGCGAAAAATATATAGCATTTTTATTAGACAATTTTCATACCAAACCCATATACACGTGTACAACAGCAATGCAGACTATAATGATTAACATGCTAAAATGCTTTATTTCTATGGATTTTTTTTTTTTTTTTTTTTTTTAAACACTCCCTTTCAAATTTACAAGAAGAAAAGACTTTCCAAAGCCCCATAACTGGGCCCAGGGAAAGAATGAGTAGCAACACCAGTCAAAAAAGAGAAAAAACTACATTGAAAACAATGGAGCATTATTAGCCAATAGGCTGCATGCAGGTTAACACAGCAGAATCACAAAATTGGGCACCGTGCCTTTAAGACCCTGAGGACCTCCAGTATCCCACCATGCCTCAGGGGTGAAGGAGAGGTGACAGTTGGTTCACAGTTAGGTCAGTTCTTTTTTCCGGCTTCTTCTGAGAGGATCCTGGAGCATTGAGCTCTCAATTTTTCTGAGTTTTTCACAGAAAAATATTTAAAAACAGCATTTCTTTCTACCTTCACTCGACGTTTTACACCTTTGCCTGAGTCAAGGGATTTTTTCCTGACTGGAAAATGCCTTCTCTTTTTGTGAAGTGCCCTTCCTGTGGGAAGAAGGCCCAGTCTGATCCACACTCTCTCTGTATAGTGTGTTTACCTCAGAGCCACTGCCCTGACACCTACAGACACTGCAAGAACATGTCAAAAAGGACTCTGAAGGACAGAGAGAAAATCAGGCTTCATGGTCTTCATGAGAGGCAAAAGGCATCATCCTCTTCACTTCCCAGGCAGCCAACAAGCCATTCTCAGGAGAGACAGGCTAGATCAACGTCCGCTGGTAGGAAGGTGCCTTTCTGTTCGCCGTCGACAGCTGCCACCGTCGCATCGTCACAGATCGCCGTCAACGGCGACCCGACCGACGTCGATGGATACGACGTCAAAGGTACATAGCCATCATAAGGGCAGATCTCCGTCGACGGCAACCCACCGATCGTCGTCAAGCCAGCACCGCCGTGCTCATTTGCCGTCGAAGGCCTCACATCCCTCGACGGCAAGGAAGACGACGTCGAGATCGCCTCAACGGCGAGAGCAGAGACTTCCGTCGTCAGCGGCCCATCACTCAACGGCGAGGCACACAACATCGAGCAGGTCACGTTCAATGGACCACCGATCACCGTAGAGGCGCTAGACGTCGAGACCTGAGCAGCCCACAGTACTCCCTTCAACGTCGGTACAGGTGCACCCTATCTCGCAAGGAGAAGAGCGTTGGTTACCACCGGCTGATAAGAACATCACTCCAACGAGTCCAGTGGTCTCCATAAGGAGTGGGTAGTCGAGACGGTGGAGAGCAGCATCGTCTGGGCACATCTCGCCCATAAACCTATCGCCAAGGTGGTTGGAGGGTCTTAATAAAACACCTGCTTCTCCAGACTCTCAATACTCTCGAATGTACTCACCGTCGGCTTCTCTCCCGAGGACACCATCACCGCCAGCACATACAGAAGAGGCTCGTTCTGCGTCTCGCCAGTCTACCACTAGACCTCGGCGCACTACAACAAGATCTAGGAGCAGGTCACGCTCCCAGAGAAGATCAAGATCGCGCCGTCATAGGAGGTCTCCTTCTTGGTCCACATCGTCTGGGTCTTCAGTAAGAGGGTACTCCCCAACTCTAACAGATTCTCCACCAGTGAGAGTTTCCCCGGTGGACGACATCACAACTTTCAAAGAGGTGCTTCTCAGGGGGGGCACAAAAGCTGAATATTGAGGTCCCAGAGCCTTCAACCTCCTCGTCGGTAATCTTTGAAACCTTGCAACACAGGGCGGTTTCAAAGAAATTGTTACCGCTGGTGCCTGGTCTTCTACAACCAACCATGGAGACTTTTTTTAGCACCAACAAACCTCCATTCAGCTCCCACTAGGATCTTAAAGAAATACAAGGCACCTGATCAAGATCCTTTGAGTCTGGTGGGGGATCAGCCCTGAGAAAGTCATATTGGCCGCAGCCCGTAAGACACATTCAGTGGCGTCATCCTCTATGGTTCCACCGGACAAGGAGAGTAGACACCTGGACTCTCTGGGGAGGCACGGCGGCTTCATTGATGAAGGTCTCCAGCGCCTCCGCACTCCTAGGCAGATACGATCGCTCACTCTGGGACTCACTGAGCAGGTTTGCAGAAAAGCTGCCTAGAGAGGACAGACAGGATTTTCAGGAGATCCTTCATGAGGGAAGTCTGGTGTCCAATCAGATCATCAGTGCGGCAGCGGATGGTGCAGACTTGGCAGCACATGGTTACGCGCATGGGGTCTGTGCGAGAAGATCTTCCTGGCTAAGACTCACAGGATTAAAACAGGAAGCGCAGCAGCGTATCTTGAATCTTCCGTTTAACGGAAACTCGCTATTTGGGACCCACACGGATGAGGAGATGGCGCGTATGAAGGCGGAGGTTGACACCATGAGGGCAGTGGGCCTCGAGAGGAGGAAAGACTTCAGGCGAAGGTACAGGCCTTACGACAGGCGCCCGTTTCAACAGAGGGTTCAAACCCCTCACTGGTCTCAGAGACCACAACAGAAACAAGGGCGTCCCCTCTTCCAGTCTCGTAAAGCCACAAGAGACCGAGGTTCGAGCAGACCTCAGCAGTCTACCCCCAAAGCCCCTGCAAAACAATGAGGATTTGCTTCCCTTAACACCGTACACCACTCCGGTTGGGGGAAAGTATCACAATGTTCATTCACGAGTGGCATGGCGTAACAAAAGACAAATGGGTGCTGAACATTGGAGAGCGTGGATACTCTTCTTTTCCGCCAACCTCCTCCTCACTTGCCACCAACCAAATCCATTCCTGCTCACATGAGCTTATTACGCAAAGAGGTTCGTGCCCTGTTACAGAAAAAAGCAATAGAAAAGGTTCCAATCGCACAAAGAGGAAAGGGGGTGTACTCCTGCTATTTTCTAGTAGCAAAGAAGGGTTGGGAAGGAGTGTTCAGACCGATTCTAGACTTGAGGCTGCTAAACAAATACATAAAGAAACAAAAGTTCAAGATGCTGGCTCTCCACCAGATTTTCCCTCAACTGCATCGAGGAGACTGGATGTGCTCCATAGATCTGCAAGATGCAGATTTTCATATCCCGATCATTCCCAAACATCAGAAATTCCTATGATTTGTGATAGCCTCCCAACACTATCAGTTCAACGTGCTCCCGTTCGGCCTAAAATCTGCCCCTCGCGCGTTCTCCAAATGTGTAGCAACGGTAGCGGCACATTTAAGGAAGCAGAAAATCTTCATTTATCCATACCTAGACGACTGGCTACTGAAAGCCTCCTCTCCGGAACAGGCGAAAAACCATCTGGACATTGTGCTCAGTGTTTTCCGATCTCTAGGTCTACAGGTTAACTTCCTAAAGTCCACCCTCATCCCAACACAAACCCTCCACTACCTGGGAGCAATACTGAATACAGAGCTCGAAAGAGTGTATCCTTCGGAGGAACGACTGTTATCAATAAAGAGGAAGTGTCAGGACCTTCTGGGTTACCCCGCGCCTACGGCCCGTCAGGTGACATCTCTGTTGGGCTCCATGGCCTCTTGCATTTTCATTGTCCCGAACGCCAGGTTGCATATGAGGCCTCCAAGAGGCTCTGGAGGAAAACTGGAATCAACACATAGGCCACTGGGAGGACAGAATGCTTCTTCCGGTAGGAGCGTGACAATCATTACGATGGTGGATGCACAGACATCACCTGTCAGTGGGAGTTCCTTTTCATCAGCCAATCCCGTCCGACACTCTGGTAACGGATGCGTTGCTTCAGGGCTGGGGAGCTCATCTGGGTTCCCTTCAAGCTCAGGGCCTGTTGTCCAACAATGAAAGGGCGTACCATATCAACCTGCTGGAGCTCAGAGCGGTTCATCTGGCTCAAGTCATTTGCTCCCTCGAATCAGGGAAAATCTCTCCTCGTACAAACAGACCACACAACGACAATGTATTATCTGAACAAGCAAGGAGGGATGAGATCCCTTCCCGTGTCTCGGGAATCTCAGGCCATTTGGCATTGGCTCATAGCGAGGGGAATGTCTCTGACAGCAATTCACCTCCCAGGACGGCAAAACGTGGAGGCGGACTTCCTAAGAAGAACCCTCGAGGACGCCCACGATTGGGTTCTTCACGACGAGGTCGTCTGACATCTTCGTGCAATGGGGTCGGCCTCAGTTAGATCTCTTCGCAAACGAGGTAAACAAGAAATGCCCAGACTTCGCGTCCAGGTTCTACCGTCCGGGGTCTCAAGGGAATGCCCTGTTGATCGACTGGTCAGGGATATTTCTTTACGCTTTTCCACCGATTCCCCTCATACCTGCTGTGATAAACAAACTCTACAAATCCAGCACCAGAATGATTCTCATAGCTCCACAATGGCCGTGTCAGTTCTGGTACACGGATCTCCTCAACCTATCAGAACAACCGCACAAGAGGCTGCCGTGCAGACCGGATCTCCTTTGCAGACTGGGAGGCAGGATACTTCACCCCAACCTTCCCTCTCTGAGCTTGGCGGCATGGCTCCTGAATTCCTGCAGTATGGGCATCTAGGCCTCTTGCAGGAATGCATGAACATCTTAAAGGAGTCCAGACAGCCTTCCATGAGGCGCACTTATGCGTTGAAGTGGAAGAGATTCTACATATGGTGTGATCAGCACGGTCAGAATCCTATTCTGGCTCAGGAGGAGGTCATATTGTCTTACCTGCTCCATCTGGCGAAATCGGGTCTGCAAGTGTCCTCTATTAAGGTACATTTATCTGCCATTACAGCCTATCGTAAGTCACCTTCTCAGGAATCCTTTTTTTACAAGGCCAGTAGTCAAGGATTTCTTAGGTTTGAAGAAGGTTTTTCCACCCATTTGAAAACCCTCGCCTCCATGGGAACTAAACATAGTATTATCTAGACTCATGGGCCCTCCTTTCGAACCTATCCCCAAAGCTTCTTTACAACACATTACGTGGAAGACTGCTTTTCTCGTAGCCATTACTTCGGCGAGGAGGGTCCGTGAAATTCAGGCTTTGTCCTCCAAGGAACCGTACACGGTTTTCCATGAAAATAGAGTGGTTCTACGAACTCATCCTTCATTCTTACCGAAGGTGGTGTCGGATTTTCACATTAATCAGACTATTTCACTACCAACTTTTTTCCCCAATCTGGATACTCTGGCGGAGAAAGCTTTGCACTCTCTGGATTTGAAGAGAGTACTAAAATTTTACTTGGATAAGACAACATTGATTAGATTATCTCACCACCTATTTGTAAATTACGGTCATATGAGAACAGGCGATGCAGCCTCTAAACGAACCATATCTAGATGGATAGTTTCATGTATTGTTACTGCATATCAATTTGCTAAAAAACAGTTATTGGCTAGACCAAAGGCTCATTCGACAAGAGGAAAAGGTGCTACTGCTGCCCTCCTTAATAATGTTCCAATCTCTGAAATCTGTAAGGCTGCTACATGGAAGTCAGTACATACATTTACTAGGCATTACTGTTTGGACTCAGATGCCAGAGCAGACGCTCAGGTTGGGCAAGCATCTCTGAGAAATTTGTTTGCATAGTGTATATCTCTTCCTGCACTTCTATTAGACGGTCCGCAGAGATAAGGGATGGGCTTGCTAATCTATTCAATGTTTATGACTATTGATGAGGATCCCCTGGAAGAGAAGGATAAGTTACTTACCTGTAAATCCTAGTTCTCTTCCAGGGGTATCCTCATCAAAGTCATAAACAACCCACCCTCCTCCCCGGACGCAAGTCTCCTAGAAGTGCAGGACAGACTATCTTTCTAATCTGTTGGATACATTGTCACCGTAAAAAAAAAGTACTGACCTAACTGAACCAACTGTCACCTCTCCTTCACCCCTGAGGCATGGTGGGATACTGGAGGTGCTCAGGGTCTTAAAGGCACGGTGCCAAATTTTGTGATTCTGCCGTGTTAACCTGCATGTAGCCTATTGGCTAATAATGCTCCATTGTTTTCAATGTAGTTTTTTCTCTTTTTTCACTGGTGTTGCTACTGCTTCTTTCCCTGGGCGCAGTTATGGGGCTTTGGAAAGTCTTTTCTTGTAAATTTGAAAGGGAGTGTTTAAAAAAAAAAAAAAAAAACTCCATAGAAATAAAGCATTTTAGCCTGTTAATCATTATAGTCTGCATTGCTGTTGTACACATGTATATATGGGTTTGGTATGAAAATTGTCTACTAAAAATGCTATATATTTTTCACGTATATTTTCATACTTATACATGTGTATTTTATGTATGCTCCGGGGTCCCCGCACGAGGGCGGGAATATTCAATGTTTGACTTAAATGAGGATACCCCTGGAAGAGAACTAGGATTTACAGGTAAGTAACTTATCCATTATGACCACTTCCTGTGGAGAGTGGGCGTATCCCTATCCCTGAAGGCTGCCTTCTGACCAAGATGGTGAAACCCTTCTTCAAGTGTCCACCTCGGTTATTCCACCTTAGGGGTGTGGTTAGCCCGGGGGTTGTACACGCCTACTGACTAGCTAATTTTCCCACCTGTCCTTGTGCCAAATGGACCTCAGGGAAGGGGATGGCTCCACTCGGTATTGGGGAAATAGGGGATTGTGCGTACCAAAGGCGGCACGGTCTTTGAAGACCCTGGCCCTGCCTTGTTATGCAGATCTGCTAGCCATCCTGCTGGAGTGGGTAGTAACAACCCTCTACAAGCAAGCATTGTTTCTGATCTCTGAGAGCGGGGTCGGAGGATGGTGCCAATTGTACACTGTAGGAAGCTAGCTTGGTGTGTGGTGGACACCAATGGTGTTGGCACCTTATACCAGGTCTTTCTAGTTTGAAATTGGCTTGCAGACCCGCTGTCATGGATGGATTTGCTTTGGTAAGGAATCTGCAGCTAGAAGTATGTCAGATGGACAAGTTACTTAACTTCGGTAATGCCTTATCTGGTAGAAACAATAACCAGCTGCTGATTCCTTGCTGCCCCACCTATCCTCCCTGCGCTGCAAATTGATTTTTAGGGACAGGGACTTACCTTTCATTGCCCTCGTTTTGAAACCAGTGGTAGTGTTTTTCATGCCTCTGCGCTTCTTGCATGGAAAGTCGTGAAAAGGAACTGGCATCTGCACACATGGGTGGTGCCTATATGGGAACTGCAAAGTCATTTCTGGTGTGGAAGACGCCAATGAAGGATGCAGAGCCGATCAATGCCACCTGCCAGCGTGCAGGGGGGTACTGCTCATGAAAAATCTGGAGACAGTCTGACGCACGAGGAAGAATTCAAAGGTAAGGGAATTTGCAGTTAGATTTAGTCTCTACCAGATAAGGCGATACAGAAGGTAAGTAACTTGTCTGTTTGAATGTCAAACATACAGCAATACTGCTTCACATGATCTTTTGGTTGTTTTTGAAGTAGTTGCCAAAGGTTGCAAATCAAGACTGCTTAGCTTCCTGGTGAAGTGGATCGGGAAGTTGAATTTATAGAGGATGGTGTATGATGGAGCATATGTTCGGGGCTAGTGCAAATTGTTTGGACACAAAATCCAGCAAAATAATTCTGAGCATGGTATTGAAACTGGAGAAAAATATCAGGATGTCCTTATTCCCATAACCTTTCACACCACTGTGGGTAAACCTAGGTTTACATCTGAGATGGGGAATGTAGGGGGAGGATGGAGGGATACATAATACTAAGCTATATGTTTGACAACAGGCAACTTAAAGGGCTTGAACTGAACAAGCATGACTATGGACTGTTGAAGGGAAAAGCAATTTAGATATACTTTGGCCTGACATTGGGTACTTCAATCCCGAATGAGATCTGGATCAGGTCACACACTTACCACAATGGAAAAGTACATATAAACTTTGGGCTCATCTTCTCGGGCAGTAACTTCACAAAGTACTAATTTCAAATGGATGGTGGGTGGGGTGCAGAATCGGCATGCCTTGTTCTGGAAGGAAGGACCCGCGTATAATTGAAGAATGTCAAATGGCAGGATATTTGTAAGACATAGACTAACTTAGTTGTTCACTCGTGATGCAAGAGAACAATTTATAAATTCAAGTGTAGGCTTCACTTGATCCCAGCAATACTGCACAAATTGAAACATCCAGGTATATTCTACAGGGGCACATATAACACTCCTACTCTAATTTGGAACGGTTCTGGGGCAGCTTTTCACGTATCTCATGGGTCACAGGGAGCCATATAGCAAGTTGTTTTGAATTACTGCTGATGGGGACCTTTCAAAAGAAATCTGTTTCAAGCTCGTATCACCTAAACCCTTAACAGTGAAACAGGAAATTAAAACAGGATAGTGTAAAGTAGAAGCTCTCATAATAAAGAATAGGATGATATGAATGTTGTTCCTTTTAAGGAAGGAAAAGCCAGTGAATAGCACAAATTGTAATGGCAAAAAATGAATGATGTTTTGAAGCCTACTGGTGACCTACTTGGGTAATGACTACCAGGAGTTGACCTGCCTCAAAAGATTGTGGATCTAAAGCATCTTAGACCAAGCCGTAAAGTAGGAGCTCAGTGTATGGTATTAAACCAGGCGCAGAGAGAGGGGTTTCTGGACCCTTTAATATACCAGTTCCAAGGTCTCATGAACTGGGGAATGGACCTGGATGAAGCCAGTAGACTGGATACTTCCCCCCTACCGTGGCTACGGAGGAGGGTGCTTCTGATTCAGCGGTGGTGTGGAAAGCAGCCGAGGACCTGGACCTTGAGCTGCCTTCGGTGGCAGTCAGTACTAACCTCCTGACAGAGGTGCTTCAGCCTGTGGCTTTACCCTCTGAATCCCTGCCCCCATTTAATGAAGCCCTTATGGGTGTTGTGCTGGGTACTTGGTCCAAACCCTGCAGAGGGTCTGCTGTGAACAGGATTATTGCCCGTCGCCATTTCCCCAAGCTATACTTTCCCAAGCAGTTACTGATGGGAGATGGAGGAAACTACCCTCTTTTTGGCATGGTTACCCCCACTTTTTGCCTGCTGTCAGTATGTTTTGACTGTTTTCACTAGGATCCTGCTAACCAGGACTCCAGTGATTGTGCTCTCTCCCTCTAAATTTAGTTGCTTAGGAAGTAGCACACCCCACAATTGGCAGGATGTTTCCCCTGGTCCCACTATTAAACTAGTTAATCAACAAATGCAAGCAATCACCAATGACACTGATACTCATTACCCCACAGTGGATGAGACAGACCTGGTTCTCAGACTTAATAGAAATAGCACAAGACATCATACAGAGACTACCGGGTCTACAGGATCTACTCTTACTGCAAGGGAGGAGAGTTCTCCAAGAGTCAAAACCCCCAAGTCTAGCAGCTTAACTTCTGGCAACATAGTTTGGGCACCTAGGTCTACCAGAGAGTACAATGGTGGTCTCAGGGAAACAGAAAGACCAATAATAAGAAAATTGTATACAGCCTAGTGGGAACCTCAAGTTGGTGGCAAATATTGGGCTTATAATACGAAGGACACAACAGTCTTATAATAATTTAAACATCCGCTAGTCAGCAAACTGAGTTATGATTCATTTAAAGTACATTTGTCAGCAGTAGTGGCCTACACAAGGGGTCATATAGGAATGAATTTCTTCACAACCCGGGTAAACAAAAGATTCTTTGAGGGAGCAAAAAGATTAGCACCTCCAAGAAAAGTATTAGCTCTGACATGGAACTTAAATCTAATGTTAACACAGCCAATGAAGAAACTTTTCAAACCACTTAAAGCGTCATTAAAAATGGTCAATTTAAAGACTGCTTTCACACACACAATACAAATGTGTCATGAAACATCAGGAATACAACTCCAGATCAAAGCAAGGGAAGGCTTTGCTTGGAAAAAAGGGGCAACAATAGACTTTCATGCAAATACCATTACAGGACATTTGCAGGTCAGCTACTTGTTCTTCAGTGCACACTTTTATGAGGCACTACTGCACAGACATTCAAATGAACAAGGAAGCTCAAGTCGAACAGAGTGTTGGAATATTCATTTACAAGCGCAAACTCACTTTCAACCTAACCACCACAAGGTTAGAAACCACTACAAAATCAATGCACTGCATGTGAATCTGGAAAAAGTCACGCTGCAAAAACAAAATGGTTTCTTGCCTGTAGGAGTAGTTTTGCAGCTTGAAAATGTTTCTCAGTTCACGTGCGACCCATCTACCTCCCAAGAAGAATAGTGAACAATACCAAAATAAAAATCTGAAGATGGCAACCGTAACGTGGAGGCTTTCTGGGAGGGCGAATGATGTTGGGAGAGGCTGGATCAGACACCAAATGGTGGGACAGTCAGTGCCCAACCAAAAAAAGATAAAAAAAGCAAACTGAGAAGTACTACTACTATACAGAGGAATTTCAGACCCAACGACTAGATGCACAGCATGTAAATACAAAAAAATCTTCAAGCTGCAAAACTACTCCTATGGGTAAGAAACCATTACTGGCCAGGGGAAAACAGGAACTCCATCCCTTCTTAGAAACACCCCAATTTCTCCACTTTGCAGGGCAACTAACTTTGAAATTATCCACCTGCCATTAATGCCAAGACTTAGATTCCAGGCCAGTTGCCTAGTATGACAAAGGTTCTCTGGAAAAATAATTGCTTGAAAGTCAGTGCCATTGTTGGTGTCGACCTGTTTCTCGTTTGATTGTGTTTCATGCTAGAGTAATACTGAAGATTTCTCTTCTATTCCGTGTCCATGAATATTGGTTAAGATGTTATATGGTGCATTAGATGGTATTTATGTTATCAGTTTACATCCTCGCAATCTTCAATAAAATAACCTGCTCAACTCTCTGGGAAACCGGGAGTGTGAATGTAGATGGAACACCCTCCATTAAGATCCCAGTACTTTATTCAAATACTGAAGAAATGCTAGTAAGCTGCCAAAGCACAGTACACAGAATGGACCTTTTTTTCTCCGTAAAGCTGTACTAGTTATCTGACTTTTGTTGCTTGAGAAAAGCTGAAACGTTAAGATGCTGCTTCAGTGACGCTCCAAGTGCTTAAAAAAAGTGGTCACTTGCAAAGTTTTTCAAATTACTGAATTTAGAAAGAAACGTTTGCGTCCGTGAAGTCAACTATGATTTCCATGATTGATTACGAGTCCTTTTATCTTTGAACACTTTTGTAGGCCTGTTAGGTATTCTCTGTAGTATGGAATCCAGTCCCTGGAAAACAAGCGAGTTGTTGCTACAGGTGACAAAGATCTCTTGTACAGTTAAAAAAAAAATTGAACTGCCTTTAAGGAGTGTCCTACAGGAGCTTGGCTTAATTTGGGATCTTGAATGTTGAGATAGTGTACTGGTTATTCTTCACTTTGACATCTCTCAACTTTCAACGGGTAGTGCTGCGTTTTTGAGCTTGGATAAATCTTTGCTGCACTCAGGTTTTTTCTCTGCATAGGCGCTTCACTACATCTTGTGTGGCAGTAATATTTGTGTAAAGGTTGGGCAGTTTATTTTGGGGTACTGCCTCCCTCAAAGGGAGCAAATCTGAGATGGTTTTTAATAGAACTGAAGGTGCTTGATTCTAGAGGGATTTTTTTTCCCTTATGGAAGTGGGAGTAATTTGTCGCTGTACTTTCTACTGTAATTGATGGCGGTTTGTAGTTAGTATGTTTCTGCCCCTTCTCACCTTCTCAGAATATTAGTATTTTGTGAAGTGTCTAAGATAATGTGCACATTGGCTAAAATGGGTATCAGTCTAATAGGTAGAGTAAGTGTTTTTCAAAAATCCAGATTGTAGTAGGAAAATTGAACTGTAAAGCTCATTGCTTAGTCGGTCTTAAACTTTTGAAGTGCCTTGTATATTTGTTTTACACTTCTACTTTGCTTTCACTTTCAGGATTACATCGGCAGAAATGTTACCAGTTGTGGAAATTCTTTTAGCTAACCTATTTAAAGCACTTTCCTCTCCTGGCTCCTCTGAAAATGAGTACATTATGAAAGGTAAAGGCATTAATTGCTTTCACAGTAGCTTTAAGTGATTTTGTTGATAAAAACTAAATCTCATATGAATTTGAGTATATTTGCTATTTAAATGATCTAGAGGTAGAAACGCGAGTCAGGCTTTTTCTCCCAAACAATGAAAACGCACTGTTCTAATTTTTTAGACTTAGTTTTGACAGCAACTTTTATTTTTACTGGTCCTAGTCAGTGCTTAACTTATATTGATTGTCTAGTTCAGTGTTATTTAAATTAATGACTAATCTGGGTTTGGACTCTACCCAATATGTTACCAAATTTGAAGAAATGTTTTTGTTACAAATCATATTTTTATGCTCCATGATGCAAGTTTTTATCGTTCTCTGTTTTGCCACTGTATGCCACTCCACACGGACACTTGATGTAATACATCTGAAACAATGAGTTGCAATCTGCGGAAGGTTCTAATTTCACAACCTTCCCTGTTATATAGTGGTTGATGGTATTTCCGGGTATGGCGTTATTGCAATGAATACAATTATGACACTTTCTCATCCCGAGCCATTTAGTGGTAGAGAGAGTTGTAAGGGATGATCAAATTGCTTTAAAATTTTTGGATCTGGTGTATGTTAAAAATGCTTTTCTTGCCCACTAGAATAAGAGCCTTCTGCTCTCTGGTGGCCCCGAACAAAAGCCTGTCTGGGAATAGGGTGCAACACCCCATCCCACAGGATGACCTCCTAATAAACCTTCCCAAGGCGGCAAGCCTCAAAGGGCTGCCACCTTTGAAATCCAAATCAGGCTCCCCCTTACAGGAGAGTAAATCATCTACCCCCTCCCCCACCACCATCCAGAGCACACTTGGTTCCTGGAGAGGCAGAAAAATGAGCATGTCAGGTAGACTTGCCACTTCCACGCTAGTACCACCCCTAAGGTGGGCTAAGCTGAGGCGAACACACTTTTTCAGAGGTAAAGGTAACCATTTTTTAGATGGCATACCTAGGAATTCTGGGACAGGTTTATGCCCACTTCCCACAAGAAGTGGCTGTATAGGGGAAATTGTGTCCCCAAGGGTCAGTAGCCCATTGTCTACTATCCTACACGCCCTTAAATTCAGTATTTAGGGGACCCCTAGCACCAGTAAAGGAGATCCTGACAACCTAAGAAGACCAAAGACACTGAAGAGCTGCAAAAGCAGAAGTGGTGAAAATAAGCAGCTGAACTGTTACCAATCCTGCCAGCCTGTCTGCATCTCTCGTTGAACATCTGCACCAAAAGCAGACTCGTTCTGCAGCTGTGTCCCTAGAAACCTAGGAGGACTGCATGCCTTTGAAAAAGACTCAAGTCCTCGTGTGAACAGCAGACCTGTTCGCCAGTAAGCTCCAAAGAATGGACTCTGAAGCCTCTGGAACTGCCAAAACCCGACACCTGAAGTCACCACTTCACCTGCCATCTCCATCCCAAGTTGAAGTGGACCGCCGGTGCCAACAAAGTTCCCCAGCCCTCCAGAGTCCGAGGCCATCGTGGTTTCACCCTTCCTGGACTCCCCGATGACGTCTGCAGCCTCTGCACGCAGCCCCTCCTTTACCATGACTGCTCCAGTAAGGAAAACCTTACACCTAAAGACACCTCTGTACCCATCGCCTCTGAGCTGTGAAGAAGAGGACCAGAGGGGCCTACCTGTGCCTGAGCATTGTGAGCCCTGAGTGTTGCTGTTGGTTCAGCCGGACTGGCTTCCTGGCTAGAGCCTGCAGCCTCTGTTCGCAGTGGCCAATCTCCACTGTAACACATAGGGCACCAGATGCTGTTTTGCACCCTACACCCCAGCTGCCCCCTTGTCACTGCTGGTGCTGCCTTGGACCTTGCCCACTGCTTACCTTAACTCCTGGAGATTGGTCTTGTAATTTGCTGTACTCTACCTCTTTGCAGAACTTTTTTCCTGCCGTATGATAACATTGCAGAACTCAGAAATTGCAGTGTCTAATTTTTAAAGTGAAAATAATTCCTATTTAAAAACGTACATACCTGAGCGATCTTTCTTTGATGCCTAGACCTATATAAAATACCTACTATTTTTATAAATTGGTGTGGATCCCTTTACGTAGTCTCATTTATTGACTATTGTGTGCATTTGTGGATGTCTTGCACTCCTCTGTGTTAGGCCTAAGGCTGCTCGCCCACACTATCTCCAAATAGAGCACTTTGGGGTTGCATAGCAAGCCCTGCCCACTCACTGGGAACCGCTGGACCCCTTACACAGTATTGACATACCACATAAAGGGCCAGCTTCCTACGACCCTCATCTTCTTTAAACCCTAAGGCAAAAGATGAAACTGGATCACAGACAGACATTTGCCTATGGTGATTCTGCCTTTTAGCTGTATGTAGGAAGCTGTCTATCTATGCAGTGTACCAAAGAGGGTTACACTATCCAGACAGTACAGGAAACCCTTTTTGGCTTACAGGGGTTAAAGTAATAACTCTAAATTCTCTTTTTGTGATAGTGTGAGCAAGCAGTTTGAGCTTATCAGAGAGTAGTGCTAAGCATTTGTTGAACAGTCAATAAATGAGACACATTCAAGAAGAAACTCTATACCAATTTTAGAAATATACAACACTTTTACATATTTTTTCAAAACCAGAAAATCTTCAAAGCAAGTCAAGTACTGTTGCAGAGTAATTCTTCACAGTGGGGTAAGTAAATACATCAATGCGCTTTTACGCTGTAGTGACTTCCAATGGGTAAAGTACCCTTTACTGCTTAGGGATCTTTACAGACAATCTCGGGGGTTCCCTTTAAGTCGTAGGATGCTAGGGGGACAAGGTCACAAGAAACCCCAGCAGTTACGTTTTACCTGCCCTGGGGCATCTGGATGCAGAGCTCCTAGATGGCTTGGTGCCTTGTACACGCCACGGTTGGCGAAGAGGGGGAGGTCTACCTCAGCAGGCTGCAGAAGGGGACTTGGGGGGGCAAGTCAAGGAGTTCCCAACAGGGGACTCGGTTTGTGGGGGTCGTGGGAGCACCGTCGATTGTCCTGGGGTCAGGAGCTTTGGTGCAGAGGGTTTTGGTTGGCAGGTGCTTGTGTGTCAAAGGCGCCCATGGCTTTCGTGTGGCACTGCAAGAGGGGGACAAAACAGGACAGCTGGGCCACTCTTGGTGCTGGCCTCTACGTCCCTTGTTGGCTGGTCAGTCTTTGTGGTATTTTAGTCCGGATTGGACTCAAACAAGCTTTGGTTGCTGCAATGGGTTCAGTCCCAGAGTATCTATGCAAGGCGCCTCTGTTGGGGCCCTGGTGACTGTCACATGGTGTTGAGACAGATCTGGCCTCCTGGAGCTCGATGACCTCCTCCTGGGCGGCTGCTGTGTCAGTGGACCCAGTGGGCAGCAGAACAGTGAGTCGGACGTTGCGATTGGTGGCTGCATCGAATTGGCTTCTCCACTTCAAGGGAGATGCTGACAGCTTGGCGAAAGCTTTTGGAGGATATACAGCTGTTGACCTGGCCCATATGACTGGGTCATCCCCAAACCTTTTGCCTTCCTCCTCCTATTTTTTTCTGATCCTTTTTGTTGACAATAGGACTCTGGGTACTTTACCACTGCTGATCAGTGCTAAAGTGCATGTGCTCTCCCTTGTAAGCGTGGCATGATTGGCTTAAACCTGATTGGCACATTTAATTTACCTGTAAATCCCTTGTCCAGTGGTATCCCTATACTCGGGGCCTGTAAATTAAATGCTACTAGCGGGCCCGCAGCACTGCTTGCGCCACCCACAGAAGTAGCCTTTCAAACCTGTCTCGTGCCTGATAGCACAGGGCCTGCGCGTGCAGTTTACTGCCAAAAGGAGCTGGCATCTAAACTTACTTTCAAGGACTGGAACTACCCTTTTACCACATGTCACCCCTAAAGTAGGTCCTAGCTAGCCCTATGGGCAGGGTGCCATGTATGTAAAAGGCAGGACATGTGCCTAGGTGTGTGGCCTGTCCAGGTAGTGACAAACAGCCTATTTGGTTTCTCATTGCTGTGGATGCTGCCTTTCTCTTAGGGTTGCATTGGACATGCCCTACCTTATATCTAGGGGGTATTGTCTGATTTATGAGGGGTAGCATAGGTATGTTTGGTATGGTTGTAATGGTAGTGAGAAATTCTGCTTACTGGCATAGGTGGATTCAATATTACCATTATAGAAATGCCAGTTCTAGAAAGTGCTTAGGAATCTGGTGTTTTGCAGCTTGACTCCAATCCACGTCTTGGGCGGAGTGACAGCTGGACTTTGTGCATACTTTTCAGAAAGCCTGCACACAGGGAGGGTGGAGGTGTCCCAGAGAGGCATCTACATATTGAATGGCCTTCCTGGGCTGAGGGAGGGAGAGGCGGGGCACACCTGCATTTGTAAAAGCTGTGCCCTGGTCTCACACAAAGGGCTTGTTTACCCCCCACTGATGTCTGGAGCCTGTGCTGGAGGAGAGGGGACACTCGTGGAACCAGTTAAGACTGGTTGGATCCCCTTCTCCCCCTTTTGTGGAGACTGCGCACAATGAGTATAAGTACAGGGGGCTTCCCCCACATTTTTAGAGCACTTTTGGAACTGGGACTGAACTTCTGTCAGAGGAACTGCTGGATGGCACCAAATTACTCATCTGCACTGCTCTTCTGTCTGTTGCCGTGCTGCCTGGTGTCTGCTGGGTGGCACAAAGGACCCATCAGGATCGCATATCTGCTTGTTGCCCTGCTGACCAGCTGCCCCCCAGGCTTGGGATGGACTGGCATTGTTGGACTGGTTAAAGAGATCGGCCCTTCCTCCCTGTGGGGTGCTTGTCTCCCTGTTCGCAGCTGCCTATCTTTGTCCCCCGAGTGCCTCCAGGGAGCCTAGCACAGGAAGAGTGCTGCTTTTCTGCTCCTTGGTATCCCCTTGTACCAGCGCGTGGTGAGCGCTGCGTCTAACTACTCTTGTGGTGCAAGAATAGCGCTACAATTACCTGATGTTAGTTTGAGCCCAGCGCAGGAGAAGGGCTTTATGAACATCTGCCCGAGCACTGGAAATGCGCTCCTGACCGTGGTAGTTGTGCCCCCATCCCCTTACGAAGAACGGAGAGCTAGTGCGCCTAAGCCCGCTGTGGTTGGGGCACAGGAGCACAGTGGGGAGTGCCCCCGGGGCACTGGCCGTCACCTGCTTAGGTGCATTCACCAACTGTGGCCCGGGCCAGCTATCAGGAGAAGCTCATGCACCAGGTCGCCTGCGGGCGTATCTGGCTGGCAGAGGAGCAGCTACCTGAGAGGGAAAACCTCATCGGAAATCCCTTGTTGCTGCTGGCCTTCCTCCCGGTGATTGCGGCTCGTGGGTGGGAAAACCTCGTTGGAGGTCCCCTGCTCCTGCAGGGCCCCCCTCGTTGCCATCTGAGCTCGTGGGCGTAAACCTCATCGAAGGTCCCGTGCTCTCGCTGGGCCCCCTTACTCTCGCTGGGCCCCCTTACTCTCGCTGGGCCCCCTTACTCTCGCTGGGCCCCTTACTCTCGCTGGGCCCCTTACTCTCGCTGGGCCCCTTACTCTCGCTGGGCCCCTTACTCTCGCTGGGCCCCTTACTCTCGCTGGGCCCCTTACTCTCGCTGGGCCCCATGCAGCAGGCCGCTGTGGCAACCCTCGAAGGTGGACCCCGGACCTGCCAACGATAATACTGCCTCACCGCAGGAATAGGAATCTGAGCAGGAGCTCCACGAATGGGACACGGATGTCCGTTTTCACACGCCCATCATTCCTGGTGTGGTACCTGGGGTCGGCAGCAGACCGTACTCGTTCTGTTGAGAGAAGAATACAGTGGTAATTGCATGCCCTTTAGTGCCTCCTAGGTTACTGTCTTGGACTATTTTCATGTGCCTATTGCGCCATGTGCATTCTGGGTGAGGTGTCATGCCCTGCTCATCTACGATAATATTTTGGCAGTTATGATCAAATGTGTTACCATGATACATGTTTTCTAATGACAGTGTTACCTGACTACTGCTTATGTTGCAGGACAACCAGTAACCTATGTGTTTATGTAACTACTGCTGCCTTTTGCAGAGTACAAGTAACTGAGTAATGTTATGACAACTGCATATGTTGCAGGTGTTACTGACATGTGTTTGGTCTAATGATGTTTTATACAATACATTTTTTTTTCTATATAACTTGGTGTTGGGTTTCTTTTGTGGTGGGGTTAGTGCGTCACGTGTGTTGTGGGTGTGCTGTGCAGTCGCTTTACACATAGCCTCTGAGCTAGGCCTAACTGCTTGTGCCCAGCTACCAAGGGGGTGAGTAGGGGTTATCCTGGGTGTATAACCCCCTTGCCCTGAAAGAGTAGGTGGGTTCTGCCTAGCTTAGGTGCATACCCTAGCCAATCAGAAACCCCATTTCTAACAAAAGCTGTAGAACAAATTGGTTGTAGCGATTGTTGTGACAGGAGCAGTTGGCAGGCAGGGTGTGACAACAAAAGTCCACCAGCACTCCGCAGTTCTCACTTCTTTGGCTCTTCTTTGTCCCCTTATTTCTTCTGTCAGTTGAATCGGAGTGGTTCCTGGTGTAAGCAGGGTACCCAAATAATGAATTAGTGGCATTTAGGGTCGTGTTGGATGGTAGCCAATGGACTACTTACTCATGGGATGACTACAACCCCTATATGCCACGTCCTGTGAGGAGTGGACATAACCCTGTCCCAGAGTTCCCTGTTCATCCACAAACAAGATGGTGAAACCCTTCCTTTGTGGAGCATATCAGATAGTGCACCATCTTAGGGGTGTGAATAGCCTTGTAGTGCAACACGCCTACTTGCGTAGCTAATTTCCATCCTATTTTGGTGCCAGATAGGCCACAGGGTAGGGGATGACATTCCCCAGGTCTGGGGGAAGCCAGGGTTGCATGTCAAAGAGAGGCAGAGGCTTTGAAGCCTCCAGCCCAGATATGCTGATTTACTGTCCATCCAGCTGGAGGAGGTGATAACACCTTCCTCCAGAGCAGTTATTGTTTTTGGTCTCTTGAGAGCTCAGTCTCTCACCTCCAGAGGGCTCAAACATGTATGTGGTGGTTTCAGGGGGCACCTCTAAGGTGCCATATGGGTGCATGTCATAATAAATCCCATACTGGCATCAGTATAGATTTATTAAGACGAGGTGTTTGATACCAAACACCATAGGTTTCAGTGAAGCCATTCTATAGCTGGATAACTCATAATTACCATTGCCCAGTACACACCTTAAGATGGTTTCCTTGTTCACTTGCAATATTTAGCAATAGAAGTAGACATCCCAGGGGCATATTTGGTCATGCAGATATATCCTCACATGTAGTATAGAGAACCTTTGCCTTAGGGCTGGATGTAGGGGAGAATTCCATACAGGACATAGTGTATTTGGGCATTTGTACACAGGGTGTGTACAATGTCATATTTTCAGACTAGTTTGCACTGTTTCATGCATTCTGCAATGGCAGTCTGCATGTGTTTTAGTGTGGGTCTTTTAGGGTAGCATAATACATGCTGCAGCCCCTAGGGGACCCTCTTTAGTACCCATGCCCTAGGTGCCAGCAGTACCATTTATTCCGGACTTACAGGGGTGCAAAAGTCCTTGCTAGTTGGGTTACAATTGAGCATTTCGTTTTTATGGGAAAGAACACTGGTGCTGGAGCCTGGTTAGCAGGCTTCAGTGCTTTGTCAGAGTTGAAAACCGGCACTCAGTAATTCAAATGGGGCCAAAAGGTGGGAGACAGCTGCAAAGAGATGTCCATTTTCCTACAACATAATAGTCCTGAGTGATCTCTGCATGACTGAAGGCAGATCATATCCAGGAGTATGTAAACAAATTACTCACCTTTCCTGTACAGATCTTTTAAGAGCAGGACTTGGCACTGGTCTCCAAGTGGCTACTCTAAAATCAAGCCTTGAGAACCTGTTCTTATCAGCTGGACACCCAGCTATTGATACAAATACACATCCAGACACTGGTACCAAAGCCCTGCAAACAACCAGTTGATACCATTTAGCCATTGCCCTTGCTTTTTAGGCAATGTTCCTTGAAGAGCAAGTGCACCAGCTGGGTAATCAGGACATAGTTGATCTAGTGGTGTCCTCAGCTCTTTCAATGAAGACTTCTTACTTTTTAGCCCGCATACATGAACGGGCTCAGAAGAGCTGCAACAAATTGTACACTTAGTCAGAAATCTTAGTGTTTGGAAATAAATTCAGGGCTCCCTAACGCAGCTTAGATGATGCAGCTCAGTCTAGTAATATGCATTTCACTGATAGGTAAACAAAGGAATGTACCAGTCTGCTGGTCACTCACTCATACAGGCCTATGCCGCCATGCACCCTGTTTAGCTAGAACTCTGCTGCAGTGGCCGTCAATTCTCATTCTCAATCGCTGTGGAATCCACACCCAGTTTTACAGTGGAGGTGGGGTGGAACCTGGCCAGAGGTGTTGCATAACTACCTATGTTGGATGCAGTTATTTTTTTTCACTCCTAGTAGCCTAAACTTCTTTACATTAGCAACACCCTCCTGCCAACTCCACCCATACGCTACCAGCTAAAAAAAATATATCAGTGTTCACATGAACAGGTGAAGTTGCTATCCAGTGTACAGCTCAAGCGTGCAAGTGCCTTACCAGTATAGCGCTTTTTCATCCAGCACAACCTGTAACATGCACAGTTGCCTTTTAGGAAGAAGTCTGGTCCTAGGACTGCATGGAAATATTCTTATTCCTAACTACTCAAATATCAGAGTTATGTACAAGTTCAAATGTGGCCATTCTGTGCTTGAATGAGGTACTTCGTACTGTTATTCTGGTGGTCTCACACTCCATATCTGCAATAATTCTGTTACGGAATCTCGTTGAGAGGTCTTAGACTTGAAGAAAGATGGAATCTGTGCAGAGGATTTCAGATCACTGCTGTTTCTCGTGCATTCTTGCATTCATCATTATTATTAGTAATAGCATTATTTGGATTGTGTTCTATGATGACACGGGCCCTCAGATTGTTCTGAGAAGTGGGAACTGGTTGACATTAAGGAGTTTGTAAGGGTAAACTACAATGTTGATGTTTTTTTTGAGGATTGAAATCAGTAAGGAGAAACAAATTCTTTGAAAAGCAAAGAGTCATCCTTTCAGTTCTGTCAAGTGCCCGTTCCTAGAAAAGCTATAAATACGAATGACCAAGGCAGTGTTCTGTGCTGTGGATTATTGAATATGTTCTTGGTTGGTGGTGTTTGGGCTACAATTTGTCTCTAATTATTATTGCTACATTGAACATTTTGCTCTGTGGACATAGCAGGAGAAAATTAAACATTAGTACCCATTTTATAGAAACTTACAAAGGCTTATTTCTGTCAATAATTTTAGGTGGCTGCTTATCCCTTCACCAAGTTTCTATTTCTGTAATATATTTTTGTAATTGCTGTAGGTAGTTGATCTCAAGATGCCGTCTTCATAAATCCCCTGAGCTGTAATGGGAAAACCTATGGGAAAAAAAAGGATATAAAATAAGCATCAGTGTGTATCAAGGGTTTCTTGCATCATTTAAGATTGTATTTTCAGTGTTGTATTTTATTACATGATGTAATTTGTTTGCATGAAAATGTGTAAATTTGTAGGTTTTTACTGATTATTTATAGTTTACTATATCAATTTACTTTAACAGCAATTATGAGGAGTTTCTCACTGCTTCAAGAGGCAATCATCCCATATATTCCTTCTGTGATATCTCAGCTTACACAAAAATTGCTTGCTGTCAGTAAGGTAAGAGTGCTACACTTAGTGAAAACTGTTCTGAGAAAAAATATTTTTCTTTCCTGACTGCAGCACTAATTAGCATATTTGTCTTGAAAGTACTGGCCTTTAGAACATGAACCTTGCTTTATTTTGTTTAAAATGTGTAGTGTTTTTAGGATTTTAATAGGATTCAAAGGCAGGACTTTTGCGGTGTTTTGTAAAGGGCGGTAAGGTTTGTGCAAATGCAGACTACTACATTCTTTGGTGCTTTGCACACACGCCAAATGAACTAAAGCTAAAACCACACTGGCTTTCGTGGATTATTTTAACGTTCCTTTTTTACTGTTACTCTAACTGTCTGCTGCTCAACTTCAAACTAGCTAACAAATCCTCCAACATCTCTAGTGCAATTCAAATCTAATCACTGACTGCCACACCATGTCTCCCATTCAGTGTCCAGATTTCTTGTAAATCAAAGTACTTTTCCCTATGCTAATCAAGTTCCCTCCCTACTGTTTATTCCATCACTCTATAGAATCTCAAGGCCCAAAAATGTGTATGCTTTTTGCCATTTTTATCTTCCTCCTTGATGTAACTTTGCGTTCTAGTACTGCTAGGCTTTGAGGAATAAGGAACAAATTAAATGGCATCATTGTTAATTAAGTGGCTTTGCCTATACTAGAATGATGGAGTCCGCCTTGGTATTTTAGGTACCCTAAAACACTCTGCAGTGTCAATAGTGCAATCTGTTGAGGGATGCTATTTCTGAGAAGCTGTTGAGTGGACTCAGACTTTAAAAGTACTTAATTATCAAATCTGTTTTATAGCATTCTACCTGTGAGTGCAGCTGTGCTCTCGAGATATAAAGTCAAGAAGCACCAGTTGGTACAGTAATGAACTTGTAACCTGAGTAAGTTCATGTGTTGAAGGCACATTTTGTCTTCTGCTTTTTCACTTCTCTACCACTTTTTCCAAGAATAATAGCAATACCTTGCTGGAAATTTAATACTGACCAGAGCTGAATATGTTCCATTTCCCTGACTGACTGGTAATATTACCTGTCAGAGTGAGGATAGACACTCTTGGTAGGCAAGTGCACTGGGAAGAAAGCCAAATGAGTCCTGCATCTGTTTACCCTTCGGCCTTACCTCTCCTGTTAAGTTTATTATGGGTTTAAAGAGACAATTTTACTTTGCTGTCATTGTAGCTTAGAAATGTTAAAAATTAAGTTATATTTTTGGTGATATATCACTACTAAATTTTAGAGGCCTTTAACATTTAACAATCTTGAGTATTTTGCAGTATTACTCTACTAAAAAAGACATTCTGAAGCTATCACCAGTGCTGCAAAGATTGAAATGCAATAGTTCGGTGACTGCAAAGAATTATAGACCTGTTGGAATACATTTGAGTGTGAAGCAGTTTGGTGGAATTATTGAAGCGTGTTATGCTCAGGTGTCAGTTTGAGGAGGGTAAAAGTTGCCTAACAAGATGGCTCCTCATTTTTTCTTTTAGCTTTAAGGAGTGCAGAATGACTTTGAGTGCTGGTGGCGCAGTTAAGGTTTCAGGAATTGTACATTAAGGGTTTCCTGCATTGCATTGCCTCCTCCAAACTATTCTAAAGGCAAAGTGACAACTTTTAAAGCATGAGAATTTGCTGAAATAAATATTTGTTAGAGCAAGTTACTTAGTAATCGTTGCGACTCTTCTCATTGTTAGGTTTCTGAACTTTTGCTTATTTGACTTCTTCAGGCCTCCAAAAATAGTTTCAGTTGTCCAGTCTTTCACCCTAATGACACATTTGCAGAATAAAATGTGGAATTGCAGTCAATTGTGGGGGTGGCACCTATTGAACAGACTGCTGCAATAATTTCCTTTGAAAGTGATGCCACCAGGAAACTGGCACTGGCTCTTCCTTATTCTGAGCCCAGTCTGCTGCTTGGGACCTGTATTGTAGGATCCTCACTGTGGTCATAAACATAGAATAATTCCTCCCACTGTGCAGAGTCCCTGGAACATTACTAATTATTACATCCAGTACTATATCTTTTATAAAGGTAGGTATCTTCAAAGAGTTGTGGTTTGTCACCTCCATAAGTTAAAGCAGTTCAGCATTCACATATTTTCTTTTCTCCGAAAAAAGGGCATTTCAAACCTAAATTTCAACAGTCACATAAAACTGTAATCCTTCAACATGATTAGATTTCAACCTTTAGCTTACAAGGAGAAACATTAGGGGAAAGATGCCTGCTAAGCCCAAGTAGTTTAGCTCAGATATACTGCTCCTTTAAGGAGACAGGACCTTCAAGCTCCCGGCTTACACTGTACTGGCAGTTGCCTCACAGACTGTTTTTTTTTTTTTCTACTGGCTGGATTACTGGGACATTTAAATCCCTTCAGTGACCTGGATTTAACGGTTATGTCCTCAGCTGCAGCGCTGCTGTGCCTAGGTTGTAACTGTTACATCCAGGGACTGCCCCAAAGGGGGGAGAGGTAGTGCTGCCCCCCCTTGGGCCACCCACACACACACCCCCAATCCCCCACAGCAGGGATGGCAGCGGAAGAGCTTCAGCAGCAGTCCCCTCCCACCCCATACCCCCGGCAACATCTAATGATGTCAACGCGCACTGAGGGCATCAGAGGTTGTATTTGATGCGCTGGAAGCTATGCTTCCAGCGCATCCTCAGAGAAACCTGAGAGTTTCTCCTCTGGGAGGAGGAAGGGAGAGGTAAGAGAGGCATTGAGGGAAAGCAAAGGCTTTTCCTTTACTCTGATGTCTCTTTGAGTGTTCCTGCTGTATGATCACATAGTGGTAGTACAGCAGGAATGCCCACTAGACACCAGAGATTTATTTTTCCTAATTTCACATAAAGGGAGTGGCCCCTTAGGCATGGGTCACTCCCCGTGGGGACATATTACTTTAGGCCATTTAGGCAAATCAGCCTATTTTTATTAGGCCCATCTGTTCCCAAAGGGGCCAGAGGCCACTTAGACACCATGGAGTATTTGTGTTCTGTTTATTTTTATTAATTTTCTATTTTTTTATTTATTTATTTTTTGCAGGAGTTGGGGGGCAGCCCCTTGAGCAAGGGTCGCTCGCCAAATGGGGGCGCACATATCAGTTGGCCATTTCTGCTTTCCTTGGTAGCAGATAAGCCTATTTTTATTAGGCTAAACCACTGGGGACCAGGGATTATTGTGTGGCTGCATGTGTTTTTGCTGGGGGGCGGCCCCTTGGCTGATGGGTTAGTTTACCCAATCCGAACCCCCTGCCCACGGGAGGCAGAAAGCCAACTAGATGCCAGGGATTATTTTGTTTTTTTTGTTTTTAAATAGAGGGGTGGTTATGCCCCCACCCCAACTGAAGGGGGCAACAGTTTTTCAGCCCCACCTGCAAACTAAAGCATCTCATCCCAGTACAAACAAGAGGACAGTTGAGTCTGGGGTTTTGATTTTACTTATGGGCCAAGAGAGCTTGGCTAACTCCCAATATTGTCCCATTTGGTATGGTGAGTAGCTGCACTTTTGGGACTTTGGTACGCTGCCACCTAGAAAAACCTACCAGACCTAGACACATCTGAAAACTAAATGTCTGGATGAGTCTAGGGTTATGGCTCCCCTCAAATTCCAGAACTTTGCAGTGCCAAAATGGGAGGGAAAAGAGCTTTTTTAGCCAAAGTTTGAGATTTGCAAAGGATTCTGGGTGACAGAACCCAATGAAAGCCCCGCAAGTCACCCGATCCTGGATTCCCTTGGGTGTCTAGTTTCCCAAAAACTAAAGGCCAAAATCTGCAGCTAGGCACTTTGCAAAAAACACATCAGTTTTCATGAAAAAATGTGGTGTCTGTGTTGTATTTTGGGGCATTTCCCATCGCAGACACTAGGTCTAACCACACAAGTGAGGTACAGTGTTTATCGGGAGACTTAGGGGAATGCTGGGTGGAATGAAGTTTGTGTCTCCCCTCAGATTCCAGAACTTTGCAGCACTGAAATGTGAGGAAAAGGTGTTTTTTAGCCAATTTTTCAGGATTGCAAAGGATTCTGGGTGACAGAGCCCAGTGAGAGCCCCACAAGTCACCCCATCCTTGGTATCTAGTTTTAAAAAATGTACAGGTTTGGTAGGTTTCCCTATGTGCTGGCTGAGCTACTGCCCAAAATCCACAAGCTAGGAACTTTGTAAAAAAAAAAAAAAAAAAAAAAGTCAGTTTTCAGTTTAAAAATGTGATGTCCATGTTGCGTTTTGGGGCGTTTCCTGTCGCGGGAACTAGGCCGACCCACACAAGTGAGGTACCGTTTTCATTGGGAGACTGTGGGTGAGAGGGGGACACAGAATAGAAGAACAAGTGTTATTGCCAATTGTCTTTCCCTACATTTGTGCCTTCCAAATGTAAGACTGTGTGTAAGAAGGAATTAATTTTGAGAAATGCCCTGTAATTCACATGCTATAATTGGAACCTCTGAATTCAGAGATGTGCAAATAACCACTGCTTCTAAATTCCATATCTTCCATTTCGAAAATACATAGGTTTCCTTGATACCTATTTTCCACTCTTTTTATTTTAACAAATGAATTGCTGTATACCCGGTATGCCATGAAAACGCATTGTAAGGTGCAGCTCATTTATTGGCTCTGGGGTACCTTGGGTTCTTGATGAACCTACAAGCCCCATATATACCCGCAACCAGAAGGTACCTTGCAGACGTAATGGTATATTGCTTTCAAAAATCTGCCATAGCTTGAAAAAGTTGCAGAAGAAAAAGTATACAGAAATGGCTGTTTTTGGTTTCTCTACTCAATTTCAATATTTGATTTTATTTCTCCTATTAATTTCTATAGGAAAACATTGAAGGATCTACGCAAATTACTCCTTGCTGAATTAAGAAATTTGTCTACTTTTCAGAAATGTTTAGCGGTCTGGGATCCACCATTGGTTTTACACCAATTTCTGTCACTAACTGGAAGGAGGCTGAAAGCACACAAAATAGTAAAAATGGAGTATGTCACAATAAATGCCAAAAATGTGGTTTTCTGATTCAAGTCTGCCTGTTCCTGAACGTTGGGAAGATGGTGATTTTAGCACTGCAGACTTTGTTGATGCCATCTGCATGGGGTTAAAACAGATGCTTTCTTCTGCAGCACCCCCCCTCCCCCAAATCTTTACTATATTTTGGCAAATTTCTTGGTCTCCCCCCATAGGAACCCACAAACTCTGGGTACCTTTTAGAATCCTCAGGATGTTGGGGGGGGGGGGAGGAGATGATGCAACTTTGGCATGGATAGCTTATGTGGACAAAAAGTTATGAGTGCCTAGGCGCAAACTACCCCAAATAGCTAAAAACAAAAAATGGTTGGCACAGGAGGGAAAACGTACTGGCAGCATTAGGGTTAAGAAGTTTTTTTTTTTTTTAAATAACTTTTCCCATTCAAATTTTGAGACACCTAAAATTCTCTACCTTAGGTTTCATTTGACCTATTTACAGGTCTTAAATATGAAAAAAACATCCCTTTTCCCACATTTGTAAGGATTTTTCTCTCACAGTGCCTTCACTTTTTTTTTTTTTTTTTAACATGCCCTTCCTGTAGGACAAAGGTTGCTACAGATCACACTGTGTTATCTGTCTTATCTAGCAAAATAAAACACAACAAAACAAAAACACAACAAGCCAGGAAGGAGAACTGGGTTCCTTCTACTGCATATGTGAATTTAACCATGAAGGTCTTCAGAGAAACACCTCTTTCTGTGATTGTGAACGGTAAAAAGCTTTTAGAAGCTCTGGGACATTTACACGATGGACTTAATTCAATGGACAATACAAGTGCTTTGTTTTTTAACAAAGTTGCTCTAGATCCAAGATTTTGACTCTATTGGCTCAGGCAATATGGCAGTGGCTCCATTGCCAGTTCAAGCAGTTCAGTTTCCAGGTATCCAGAATTGGCAAGCAAAATAGCTCAGCAAATGTTATATTGAAAAATCTCAAAAAGGAAACTAGAAGATTGTACTTTGTAAGACTGAGATGATCTTTTTGTTACCAAGCAAAATGAAATAACGTTACTTTAAAATATGAACCAGGATCATTAGTCAGTGCCTTTTTGATAAATTGATCCAACAATTTTTTTGTATTGTTCTCCACAAATACCTCTGAATCCATAAGTAGTAATAAAGCAGAAACAGTCCATTGCCATGATGATTCTCAGTGCTCCAGAATGGCCAAGGCAGTTTTTTTCTTTTCCTGGAGCTGCTTCATATTTCTGTAAAAACTTCACAGAAGAATGATGTGCAGACCAAATCTGCCATTGAGAATGTATGGCACGATAGCCTAACATAAAATGTGTGAATGTGGCTGCATTGCTCGTGTGGTTGTATAATATGGTCCCCTAAATCTGCTTCAAGGTTATATGAATATTCTAAGAAGTTGAACGTTCTTCTGTTTACACTAGAATGTCATAATTTCGAATGGAAAACATTTCTGATTTGAGGTTTCATTAGTCGAGGTCCAATTTGACATCACAAAAATGTAATTTTTCTGCATTTGACAAGATCAAAACTACAATACTCTTTAGTATAAAGTACATCAGGGTGCCATTTGGGCATACAGAGGAAACTCGGGTCAAAATATTTATTTGTCCAAAACGCCCTGATCAGAACTTAATCTAGTACTCTCTAAATTAATAGTTCCTCCATTTGGAATAATCCATACAGCCTTGTTGCACAATTGCAACTGGAAATGTGCTTTTTTGCTGGTGATCAAATCAGCTGGGCACGTCTGTGAAATCCAAGCCACACCTGTAGCAGAGTGTTACGTACTTTCCCATCCCAACAGAATATTGTTAAGAACACCTCCTTAACTTTTGCCCAGAAGTGTTTTTGATGTGCATATTAATCACTCTTTCTCTACCAGTTTAATGTCATAATTTCCTAATCATTCCATTCAAGCGGAGATCTCTACAATCCTTGGATATAAAAGTTTTTTAAAACATAACTTGGACAGCATGAAGATGTAAGGAAAACTAAACCTCTTTGCGTCATTTACAGACCCTTCTGTAATGGGATGGCACCCACAAAACAAACAATATCTTATTGAATAGTTTCCTGAAACTTTATGCTATCAACAAGCTAGCAAACCTCTACAGAGTACACCAAAAGCTCATTCCACAAATGGAAAGTCAGTTACTGATTATTTGAGAACTGTTCCTCTATTAGATATTTGTAGAGCAGCCTCATGGAAATCAGTATATACATTCAATAAATATTACTTTTTGGATGAAGGCACCAGAACAGAGACTACAGTTGGTTAAGCAGTGTTACCAAATCTGTTTAATTTATATATTCTTGTCCTTAAGAATTTCTGGGTATAATTGACATTCGGTTTCAAGAGATAAGCTGGCCATTCTGTTCTACGTTTGACTGAGTGAAAGGTATAAGATGTAGAATAAATGTAATCCTGGTTCTGCATTGTAGGAGAAGCCCCTGAAGTCATGAACAATCCTGCCTCCCCTCCGGATGTCAATTCTAGAAGCAATAGTCTATGAATCAGTCATTAAAAACCTTCAGGCAATGTTGTAGGCAAGCAGCTGGTACAGTGAATACATAATCTGCCAGCTCCTTAAAGGGACAGAACATCATTTTTTTCACTAATGCACTCTAGCCCTAATAGCCCTCGTCCCCTCCATTATCCTTCTTTAAGCTAAAGGTTTAAAGCTTACCATGTTGAAGGATTGTTTCAGCTGGTTGCTGAGGTATAGGTTTGAATTGGCTTTTTCACAGAGAAAAGAACTGCAAATGCTGAACCACTCAAATGTATGGAGGTGACACATTAAACTTTTTAAAGGTGTCTGCCCCCATCAAAGATATATCGCTTAATTCAGTCATCTATGTTCCGGGGTCCTCACACTTGTGGAACTTACTCCACATTTATGAAATCAGTGAGGATTCCTAGGGTGAAGAACCATAGTACATGTAACATTTCCTTCTAGAACAAGTTCCTTCTGATAGTTGCTGATCCTTCTTTTTAATTCCCTGAATTTCATTTTCAGTATTTCACACTTTGGTACTTGGCTATATTTGGGAAGGAGACCCTGATGCTTCATGTCTGATGCATCTGTCCCTTGCAGGGCCGCTTTGTTTGGCGGGCCTACCCTGAACTTTCTTTTGTTTTAACCAATGATGAGTTGTCATCCCGCTCTACTTATAGCATAGCGTTCTTGTCTGGTGTAGAAATAAACAATGGTTTCCTCCATCTTATAATTCTCAAATGCAGTTCAACATTTGATTGTTGAAATGCATGTGGGTTTCCTTCTTGGCATTGTGCGGCAGAGCTAACAAATGAGCAGTTAAGTTGTGAAAATTAAAGTAAAAAAAAAAAAAAAATTGGGAGCGTGAAGAGGAAGCCCTTCGCCCACTCCTTTCTTTATCTTTATATGGTAAATCTGTAGCTGGAGTGTGAAGTACTGTCCTGTTAAGTCTTTTATTCCTCAACCCATCCGCCTTAAAAGCGGGTTGCGAATCATGTTAGCCTATCCTTTGCAAAAGCATTCTTGTCCACTCCACGGGTTTCTGCGATCCTCACACAGAGGACCCCATTTACACAGCTGTGATGTATGTAAGTAAGTGGACAAATATCAATGAATTGTATGCTGGGGAGAATTAGCAATTACATGAATATAGTTTTGGTTAAAAAAAACATAACAAATCTGAATTGGTGATGCTTTGTTCTCCTAATAAGCAATTTGTAACAGTTGGTTTAATTTGATGTTTTTCTCTTTTTGTAGAACCCAAGCAAGCCTCACTTTAACCACTACTTGTTTGAATCTATTTGCTTGTCGATCAGAATTACTTGCAAAGCAAATCCTTCTGCTGTTTCAAGCTTTGAAGAGGCTTTGTTTTTGGTCTTCACGGAGATTTTGCAGAGCGATGTGCAAGGTACCCTAAAATGTGATGTTTTTCTTTGAGTAGGTTGCTGAGTGTTGTCAGGTTTTCTAGGTTATAATCAAGAAGCATAAAGATAATTTTACTGAACCACATACTTTTTAAATGGAGATGTATGGAGATTTATTCAGCTGTCTAACGTTTCTTAAGCAAGAGGGTCATATGTTAAGCTTCCTCTTTTATTGGTGGGTGCAGATGTCCTTTTCATACTGATCAGTTTGAAATTATAAATGCAATTTGGTTTGAACCTTTGCTTATGTTTAATATCAAGAATGCGTTATCAATGAAGATTTTCTCAGTAACCCTTGAATTGACCTAAGGATTATTTGTATCCCCAGTTTATTCAGCACGACAATGTTTATTTTGTATGCAATTATTATTATTTTTTATTTTTTTGCAAACCCACTTCAGCTTATGAGGTACATGAGGCTATTTTGTTATCCTGTTCCTCATGAACCTATCGTCCCAGTCGTAGAGCTCATGCCATAGGGTGGCTGAGAAGTGCGTTTGTTTTATTTCACTGTAGATGCTAGGCTTCTCTTTGTGACTTTTTTGCTTAAATTTACTCCTCGTCATCTTTTTCCCCAGGCATCCTGATTTACCATTCGTATCTTGTTTGATCTTATTTTCTCCTTGTGTTACTGTAGGCATGAAATTTGTATTTCTGATCCATAATCTGCCTTGATTTACAATTGAATTGATATGGTGCTGCTTAATGTTCTTGCTTGTAACTGTGAGCAATATTTCGCTTTACAGTTTCTTTCCTAGATGGAACTAGAAATTTGATTTTCCCACACTGAGCAATTTATTATCAAAGATTGGTTCTAGTTCATTTTTAAAAAAAAATTCACTATCAGTTGGAAAGATTTCGATGTATATTTAGTTTAGAAAAATGAGCTCTTAATTTAAATGTGTTTTGAGGTCTTGCACATTTGAAAATGTGCATCATGTGAGCACTAGCTCAGCTTTAAAGTGTCATTCAACAAAAATGCATACAAAACAATTTTGTTAAGCCAGTAAATACAGTACTTTAAAAACAGAATAGTTGTTACAGTCCATTAAAATTAAATTACCTTGTTCATTAGAAGCATTTTCTATACATTTAAAACAATCGAATATTGGTGTGTGACTTGAATGAAAAAATTGTATGTTCCAGAACATAATTTGTCATGTTGACTAACCTGTATCAAAAGCTTGTGCCTTGATGGAACTAACAAGTTTTCTTTCAGAAGCCACGGTAAAATTCTTGAATTCTGAAATTGTAAACCCACCTGGATCAGTTTATATACTATTAAAAAGAGCATGGGGCTAAAAACCTAATTAGATATTTGAGCAGGCACAGACCCAAGACATCATAATATGCTAATTTCCAAAGTTCGATTATGCTATGGATCGCAAGGTTTTCTTCATCCTATTGATTTCAGATATTGAAAGGAGCCATAATTTAATGCTCTGGCAAACAAATGAATCCATAAAAGCTTGAATTTACAAAGTGCAATCAGAAATACTAAATACATAGTCTTAAATTCGTAATTATTATTCCTTTTTTTTTTTACAGCACTTATTTAATGTGAGAGTCTCAGCTAATTTAAATCATTGTTACCTTTATGTGACAAGGTATCTGTGTTACTGACATGTCTGCGTCTGTTTGAGCTGTTTTCTTTTATGCTTCCACTTCTAGAGTTTATTCCATATGTGTTTCAAGTGATGTCTTTGCTGTTGGAAATGCATAAGAATGACATCCCATCTTCCTACATGGCCTTATTTCCTCATCTACTTCAGCCAGTGCTGTGGGAAAGAACAGGAAACATTCCTCCTCTTGTCAGACTTCTTCAGGCATATTTGGAGCGGGGTGCAGGTGCAATAGCAACCTCAGCATCAGATAAAATTGTAAGTTAAGTATGCAGTGTAATGTGTGTTTCTAATTTAACTCCTAATTATTTGATGACTGTACAAGTTGATTCTTAAGCTAGTGAGCTGCGGAGTCCTGTGGTTGTGTGGTGCTTCTTTCACTAATTTGACAGGGAAACAACTTACCCAGTAATCATTGACTAAGACATTTCCCTATGGACTATATTTTGTTACTGTTTTCTGCGGGTTTTTGAATAATTCCACACTTGTGAAGAGAGATAAATAAGGTTATTTTAATACAGAGTGTTATTTGATAGTCATATGCCAGCTCAGGACCACAACTATAGGCAAAATATCAGATAAGACAACCCAGTGCTGTAACCAGTTAAGCAGACTATATCATATGAAATACCATAAAGGGACCCACGGAACTGATCACAGCTAACAGCATGCTGAAAACCATAACATTGCATGTCTATCTCTTACACTTCATCATCCAAAATATGCTATGCGCTTCATGCTATAATATAACTACGCCTTTGTGGTCATCATGCATGACCTGGAATATCCCACATAGGATCAGAACAAATACAGCATCCTTCCAGCCACAAACTGTACTTGGTGTAGCTTGCTACTCAAGTAGGCAAGTGCTTCTGCGTCCCACATAGAGCTAGTAAACTCTTTATAAATGCTGCAGTACAATATGAATGCTAGTTTAGCACTCTATCCACAACTCCAGTTTAAAGCAATACCTTTCTTGCTGAGGTTTTAACAGGAGTTTGTGTAAGCAAAGCATTCTCATTTAGAAAATATGCGACTGGACTATAGTGACATTGTTAACAATTTTTAATCTGTTAATTATTTTAAAATAAACTATGTACTTATTATTTATGAATAAATAAGATTATTTTCCTCACCTCTTGTCGTCATCCCTCCACAGCCTGGATTATTGGGAGTTTTTCAGAAACTGATTGCCTCTAAAGCAAATGATCACCAAGGATTCTATCTGTTGAACAGCATTATTGAGTACATGCCTCCGTAAGTACATATTGACAATTCTTTTCAACCTTAGCACAGGTTAACTGATATTATTCAGCTTCTTCACATTCCCAAATCATGGAAAAGCTCATCATGATTGTGAAAGCAAAACAACAAGTTTTTTATGATGTTAGGTGGTTATGACTATGAGAGAAGTAGTGAGGTTCTTAGTAGAAGAAGTAGGAGTAAGAGCTCACTTACAGTTTGACCGTAGCAAATGAAAACCCCTTTCAAAGCATGAAAATGAGTTTTGCAGGTCTGGCTGCTATTTTCCAACTCACAAGTTCCCTCTTGGTAATGCCAGATGGGTACATTCCTTTGGAGTCCTGCAGTTTGGTAAACTTTTTGAAACACTAGACTGTTAGGTCCACGTTTGGATACATGCTAATGTATTTTTAAATGTTTCCTAGAAACTGATATATAGTTAGTGAAAAAACTTCAAGGTTGTTTATTTATAACATCCAAATTAGTAGGCCTTTACCTGACTGCCCAGATGGAAACTTCCTTTAGTGTTTTTTTTTTGGTTTTGTAGAGAAATCAATGAGTGGTACTATAAAGAAGAGGGAGGGAGATGGAATTGATCAAATACAAAACTAACATAACTTTCTTTCACAGAAAATTAATTTCATTAGCGCTAATGTGACTATGGATTGAAACATTACCTATTCCCCTAGAACCTATTTGCATTGAGGTTCTAGCAAATACCCCAAACTGTTCATATTGTAACCATGTTCACTGCATTTTAATGTATTTAGGTAAAATTAAATTTTTTGAAGTGTATTAATAGTGCTCTATTGCTGTCCGCACATTACACAATTAAATCTTTTTCATGTGTAATGCTCAACTCTCCTTGAATGCCGTCAGTTTTCTGCAAATAGTTAGAGCCAAAAAATGGTCCTGTGTATTCTTTAGTACATTCGTTATAGAATGTCTAAAAATGGACTATTTCAATCAATGGTCTTCTGCCCCCTTAGTGAGAGGCAGCATGCAGTTCGCTTATTAGATTGTTTGGAGAGAAAAGAATTTAACTAGAGTGGAGAGCGGACTTGCGATTCTCAGCTACAGGGAACTGACTACAGTTGGAGAATTGTGGATTTCATACTGTAGTTATTCCCACCTCCCTCCCATGACCTTCATTCCCGGTGTCTAGGCTGTTTATCTCCCTACCTCCCTTTCACCATCACAGACTTAACTTCTTTTTGTCTTCATAGCTCACAGTTAATGCCAAAAGAACTTTAGGAGTGAATGCAGGGTCCATCTAAATATTAACCATATAAGGATTGTGTGACTCCCCTAGTGATTTAATGCCTGTGATGAAGTCTTGCTGGTTTTTCTAGCACCAGACAAAAATACTAAAGAATACTTAATAATCTCTAAGGAATGTCAATCTAGGGATGACACCTGAAGATGTTGACTGATAATCTGAAACTAAACTTGACCTTAAACACGCACTGACGATGTCTTTGTTCATATTCTTCTGCATGGAAACTAATGCCAATTTAACCACATTTCCTATATTATTTCTAGAGTGCTCTTTTATTCTCAGATGAAAATTCAGTAGGTCTGATTGAACAATTTAATTGACGTTTACTTAATGCTGTGTACAGATCAGCATTAAAAAAAATCCTATTTGGTAAAGCTTTCAGCGATTTCTCCCCCCACCCCCCCCCCCCCGCAGGTGAAATATTCAGTGTTCTTTGAAGATCTAATATAATGTCCATGTGCCTATTTAAATCACGTGTTAGTATTCTAATTCCCTTTCTATTCTAAATCGTCCCTTTAAATAGTGTCTGTTTTTGGTTAGATGTTGTGCTCTGTACATGAGCACTATCGCCCCAAACGTGCTGACATGTACATATCAATACAATTCTACAAACTACATTTATCCATTCACTTGCTCACTCTGGCTTAGATGCTACAACGTTAGATATCTGAAGAGCCTTTCATATGAGCGGACTGTCTGAAGAGCAGGCCACTCAGTAAGTAACCTTATCTAATTACCTGTGTAATTAAGGAATCTATTGAAACTTTTTTACCAGAAGGCAGCAGTTGCAGCACAGTGAACAAGAGTTGAATGTTCGATTCATGACTCTGTTTCACTTTCTGGTGCAACCTTGCTTTCTATCTGGACCTTGGGAGTTCCAAGCAGTTTCTCAACTGTGGGTTGAGCATGACTTCCCTGGGTGTGGTGTATGTTCTTTCTTTGGGTACCCTCTGTTAAAGTATCTATCAGTCCTGAGTTTTCTATTTCACAATGCAACATCATAGTTGGTATACTCTGTTCCATTTCCCTTCAATTGGAAACTAATACCAGTTATGTCTTCAGCTGGTCCTTAGAAACATGAATTGTGTCCCACCTAGAGGTGCCCAGCTGGTGCAGGAGGGTAATACCAACCCTTCTCGGTGATGCTTCCTGAAGTACCATGGACGAAGAAGTGCAGCTGTTGAGTCCAGATGATGTAGGAGGGACCCCAGAATCGCCCACAAGCTGTTCCATGCCAGTTGTCGAATTGCAGAGGGGTCAGCAGTCAGTGCGACCACCAACAAGCCTTGGCAGATACAGAGAAGCGTTGCACAGAGTTTGCAGGAGTTTTGGGGACAAGCAGTCAGGCTGCAGTCCCAGGGAGGCCTCAGGAGCACTGCAAAAGGGATGCCCACGTTGCAAAAGTTGCAGGGAGGACGTCGTTCTTGCAGCTGGAGAGTGCTGCAGGCCGGGGTTTCTTGGAGCTAGGAGGTCTTCGGACTGAAGAGCCAACAACTCTTGGCAACGACGGGTAGATTCAGTGCACAGAGGTTTCAGCCAAGCACTCCCAGTGAAGGACCACAAACTTCCCAGTTGCAAGGAAGATAGATCATACCTCTGGAGTGCTGCAAAACGACGAACTGTGTTGCAGAGCCTTGGCGAATCCGTGGGACAGCAGGATCCACAAGACGGCTGCTGTTGTTGAGTTGCCTGCGGATGCAGGGTAGTGACTCCTTCACACCAAGGGAAATTCCTTCTTGCTTTCCTAAGTTCAGGCAGAGTCCCAGTAACTCTGGAGGATGCATTTCCACAGTGTTGCATATATCTTTGCAGAACTTCTAAACAAAGTTGCAGTAGGAGCCCTCTTACTGGTTACAGTCTTGGTTTTGTTTTCAGCGAAGAACAGCAGCGGTTCTGGTTTCAAGGTTGCAGAAGTGTCTTGCAAAGGAGACTTGCAAGACAGTTCCTGAAGTCCTACAGGTGAATCTAGGGTCCCACCCTCAGGGGAGCCCTTAAGTAAGCCAGGAAGGGGGTTAGACACTAACTGCAATGACCCACCTATCAGTGGGGGTCAGGGAGGCCACCCATCTGGGCTAACCAGGCAGATGCTCCCAGGGTCCGCTGCTCATCTTATTTCCAATATGGCCGAATCAAGTGGCCACCTGGCAGAGCTCTCTGCACCTCCTTAGGGGAAGAGCTGGACTGGGGGCTAGTCACTCTCCTGTCCTTTGTGTAGTTTCGCGACAAGACAGGCAACTTGGGGTTGTTGAACTGGTGTAAACTGGTTTATGCAAGGAGGGCACCAAATGTGCCTTTCAGAGCAGTCTGGTGGCGCTCTGAGGCACCCCCAGCCCAGCGACACCAGTTCCAAGGATGGGGTGGTCTCACCTCTATCCTACAGGAAATCCTTTGTTCTACCTTCCCTTGCCCGAATTAAGTTCAGCAGTTGGGAGGGAAAACAATTTCTGGGGGCAGCCGCAACATGGGCTGGCATGCAGACCCTGCAAGGTTGTACAGGCAGACATGGAGGATTTTCTAGGGAACCCCCAGAGTACCTTATATCATGCAACTAACCCTGGAATTGGTGGTGTTGCATGACTCCAACATGTTTGATACCAAACATACCTAGGTTCGGTGAAGCCATTATGTAGTTGGACCACTCGTGTTCACCTGTGTCCACTACATACCTTAATATGGCCTCTCCGCCCCTTACAAAGCCCCGGGACTGGAGTCTGAAATTTGTAGGGGCACCCCCTGTTTATGGAGGGGTGCCCTCAGACGTAGGACCATGCACCCTGCCCTTGGACTAAAGGGCCTACCTTAGGTGTGACTTACAGGGTCAGAGTGCAGTGTCCATGGTAGAAGGCAACCTTATATCTGGGGTGAAAGGTGCATGCACGATTTCATGCAAGCTGCAATGGTAGGTCTGTAGTTATAGTTTGCATGGGCCATCATTGGTGGCACAATACATGCTGCAGCCCATGGGGGAGCCCTGGTGTACCAATGGTCTTGGTACTTAAGTACCATATACTAGGGACTTACAAGGGTGCCCCAGTATGCCAAATGTGAGGTGTAAAAGTTACCTTACAACTAAATTTACGGTAGAGGGCACTGACACTGGGGTCCTGGTTAGCCAGATCCCAGTGTACCACACTGTAAACACACTGACACCAGGCAAAAAGTTGGGGTAACTGTGTCAGAAAGGTGCTACTTTCCTACAGGAGGCACCCTCCTAAATGGGAGCTGTGGAGGAAAAACAGTGGAAAGAAGCAGCAGGTCTCATCCCAGTAGCAGAGGCTGCTGGGAGTTGTGATCCTTGCAGCGTGAGGGTGGCTGGAGCTTCTCTAAAGTCCCACGATGAGGGATGAGGCACCCTCCTAAAAAGCTGATCTGGAGGGACAAATAGTGGGAAGAAACATCAGGCCTACTCCCGGTAACGGGGCTGCTAGGAGGTGTGGTCCTTGCAGCGCAGGTGTGGCCTGAGGGTCTAGAAGCTGTGAAAGATAGTTGAAGCACCTTGTGTGTTTTTTCTTCCTGGTCATTTTAACTGTTCTTTGTTCGTACTTGTCGTTTAAAGGTGCGCCCCTGGCTAGGCTTTCAGTTGAGTTTTATTTACTGTTTCCTGTACCTTTGTTTCTACCTCTTGCTGCTTCCTAGAATAATTACTACTTGGTCTTGCTACCCCTGCAGAATCCAGTGCCTAAAGGGGATTACTAGGTTATCTATTTGGAATGCAATAAAATTGGTAGTACCGGTACACCATTGGTAAATGATGTTCACACATGACTTCCCAGTAACCGGTCACTGTTTCTTGAATTTAGTGACTAGACACACATATGGTTCACATATGTTCTAGAAGTAAACCTTTTTAATATATCAATATAGTTCCTAAGATGATGGATATACAAGTTCATACATAAGTATCCAGTGATTTACTGTAAACATTAATATACTGTGCATGCTTGATTCTTAAGATTAGGCCAATGAGGTTAAAACTAAAGGATGCCTTCATAATCACCAAGTAGCTACGGAACATCTTGGCCCACATAAAATGAGAGAAACATGCATTTCATTATGGCAAAAAGACTGTTACTTGAATTATGGAAGTATTTACAACTAATGTTTTATGTTTTTCCGCACACCTCTAGTGAATCAGTTGACCCATACAGAAAACAAATATTCATTTTGCTTTTTCAAAGACTTCAAAATTCCAAAACAACAAAGTTCATCAAGAGTAAGTAATTTACTTGTATGTGTCCTCTGAAGTTGTTTTTAAAACATTCTTTAATTCCATCACTTGTCTAAAAGTACTAGTTGTTGGCTGTAGTGTGCCAGGACAAATGGCTTTGAACCAGTTGTGTAGTATCTTGTCACGTTAGACTGCACAGGATGACACTGTATACAGTGGGTGTCTAGATTCTTTGTATACAATTTCAAGCTTGTTTTTGGTGTAGTGTAAGCCAATCTAGCATGAATTACCTGCAGTAGGAGATCTGTTTATTGAACCATTTTAGGAATAAAAAGGGAGGGATTGTAAACGTCCTTGTTTTTGTTGAATAGTATTTGGTCTTGCACAGTTTAGAGATTATTTGAGAACACTTCCTGATATCAGTTTTTGTCTCTCTTGTTAGGTTTCTTAGTCTTTATTAACTTGTACTGCATAAAGTATGGAGCAATAGCACTCCAGGAAATGTTTGACAGCATCCAGCCAAAGTAAGTAGTAGAACTAATGTTTCTGTTGTAGTTTGTTATTGAACTTCAAATCTACCCAAGCTCTTTATTATTCCAAATCCCTTTCAACACGAATGTAAACCTGCATGAGGCAGCAGAAAAAGCATTTGTGTTGATTTTGCCTGGTTAATCCAGTATGTTATCAATGTTAAATTTTCATTTGCACATAAATCACAAGGAATTGTTAATTTTCCTGCAGGAAGTTTTGACCCACGCTTATTCCTATTATCAACAACTAAGTCTTGACCAGCTGGGTGTTCGATTCTTATAAGTGCTTGGCATTGGGAATTCTTTTCCCCAGTGACTGCTTTCTTCTTTGACTGCCACCACAACTTAACAATTCAACTTTGCACTTTTTATTTTTTAATAATGTTCATTGCTCTTTCAAAAGTAAAGCTTGTTTAATATTCATATTTTTCTTCAAACCAGAATGTTCGGAATGGTTCTGGAGAAAATAGTCATTCCTGAAGTACAGAAAGTATCTGGGCAGGTGGAAAAGAAAATCTGTGCAGTTGGGATCACAAAAGTTTTAACAGAATGCCCATCCTTGATGGATTCAGAGTACACTAAGCTTTGGTAAGAATATTCCTTTTTCGTTGGATAGGTGGTAAATGTGCTAGTATAATTATAACTGATCTGTTTTTACGCATACTTCCTCTGGTTTAAAGCTGCCTGTGTCTTAAAATAGATTACCCTGCTGCTTTTAGTCCATAACATGTTGTTGTATATTGCTCTGGGAAATCTATCCCTTGTGTTAAACATTTGTCCTTTCTTGTTTTCTTCATATCTCCCATTTATTGATTTCTTTCTTCATTAAATAGAAAGAAGCAGGTATATACTGCATTTTGTGAGCCTGTAAACATTAGGCACACTTAAACTCTATGCAATACCCATATTCCACCCTTACTACATGTTCTTGGTGTTCCACTTATCAGTGTAGGGTGTTCTGGTGTCCTTTGTGTCTACAATTATAAAGGTTTAAGTAGCAGACTTATCCGTTCAATTACTCTTCAGAACTGGAAGTTTATGGTTGAGGTCCACTCCTAAAATAAATATTCTCAAAACCTCTGAATCAATTGGGAAATTACACAGCAAGTTAAGAATCAGCACTAGCAGTCCTAGAACTGTTTCCCATACCAAGTTACTTATTGGGGGAGAGATGGAAAAATGAGTTCTTCTGGCTGTTAAGCTTTTAGCTTCATATTTATCATGGACATCTAGTATTGAATTTCCATAATGGAGGAGATAACCTTCTCAAGCTTTTGCAGCATTGACTTCAATGTATACTTTGGTATGATTTGCCTGCTTTAGAATTGAGATACTATTTTGTGTTAGCACATAACTTATTGGTTCCATATAGAGCTTAAAGACCGGATTGGTGGTGATGGAACACTCATGCACTCAACAAGGGACTTGGATAGGGTTGGAGAAAGAATTTGCTAATTCCGTATTTTGTGTTCTTTCAGAAAGATAGGCTCTGAACCATTTGAGCACTCTACCTTCAAACCCTCGTCTGTTTTTTTTTTTTTAGGATTTTGAATTGGGTATTTTCATCAACAGTAACAAAGGCTGCAGATTGAGGAGTACAGGGCAAGTGAAATTTCTTCATTGAGGAAAATGAGTCATCCATAGTTTTGAGAATTACCTTTCCTTCTTTGCACAATTGCATTGAACTTACTACCTACCACTCACGGCTCTGTTTATTTTCTTGTATTTATTTTATTTAGCACAAAATCAGCATGATTAACTGGATTTTACCTCTTGCTGGTCCCCTTAGTTATGCTGGTTTTAGACCTTTAACTTTACCCCTGGTAACCACTACTTAAGTGCCTGTGCTCCCCTTTCAACATTTTTCAGTTGGCACATTTGTAACTGGTATATTCAACTTGCCTAAACGTTGCTAGTTTTTAATACAAACTGTACCCAGTCCAAGTTAAATGCTGCTATCGGACTGCAGCACCTACTGTGCCATCGACTATAGTGACAGTGCAAAACTTTGTAGGTGGTGGTGAAGTGTAGTCCTGAGGTGGATTGGGACATTAAAGATTGTTGGAAGGCAAAAATGTTGACCAGCACAATCCTGGTTGCTGTAGCCAACCCACGATCCATTGCTGTCAGCCTTAAATCACACGTAGGGCTCGCTCTTTTGCCACCAGTTAATATCATTGTCACTTTATACTTCTTGGCACCATTCCTCCTTAAAACTTTAAAGTCATAGCACTTGTTCCCTTTATTGGATTTTTGTCATTGTTTATTAAATGTTACTATTTTTCTAATTCGATTTGGAATTGCTATTGTTTTGCATTTTGACTTTATTATTGTTTAAGTACTGCATAGATACTGTACACATTGCTCTAAGTTAAGCCTGTCTACTCTGGGCCATAGCTAACAGGCGGTTGAGCGAATGGTAATTTCTGATACTATCTACAACCTCAGGAGAGCTATTGCTAAATTTATAGCTCTAATCTGATGTCTGGGTAAATTCAAGAGTTGAGAATCTGTGGGTAGATAAAGTATCAACCAAAAAGATCAATGCCAAAGGTAAGTAACTGTCTGGACACTTCTTTCTGCAGATTCCTCATATTGTGAGTATTTCAGAGGCATCAGACTGCATCCAGAGACTTTTAGAGCTGTGCTAAAGCACACCTGTAGGTGGTGTTGTGTAACTCCTTGCTGATGTAGCAAACCCCCCATCTATTAACATGCAGGAGAATTGCTCCAACAGTTTACGGAGTCCTTCTGACACGTGGGGAATATTGACATGGTGTGGAATGTGCCCCGCCTTTGTGTGCGTGCCTCTTAGCAATGTATATCAAACCTTGGACAGCCTGGTAACACCTCCCTTTGCCTGTGACATGCCAGCTTTAACAATATATATTTCTGCAGAAAACTACAGCAATTTAATTTATACTAAACCGCAGTGCAGTATTAAGTGTAGAAAAGTGCAATACAAGTTTTTAAAGAAATTAATTTGAATCCCTGCTGTAACAGCAGAAACAAATAGAAGGAAAGGTGCCTGCCAGGTGCATTTGCCGTACACAAAATACACTGTTACTTTAAGAGCCATAAGCTCTCATTTTCCAGTATGAACTGTACTGGCTCAGTTCCGCTCAGGCTCTATTCGGTTTCCACCTCGTGCTGACTGAATCTCTGAACACTTCTGGTTTTAAAAAACCTTTGTTTTTCTAAGGATTTTTCTTCAGAAATACATTTTTTCGTCTCTTGAAGACTTTAACATCTTCACTACATTTTATCATTTTCAGTAATATTTTTTCCTTCAAAAATGCTTTCACTTTTTGTGAAATGCCTGTCTCGTGGGAAGAAAAGGATTGCTTCTGACCCACATAGCCTGTGTGTGGTCTATCTACTCAATTCTCTTTCTGTAATATTTTTGGTTAAAATATGACAGAGCCCTCTAGGACAGAGACACAATTCACCTTGGAGGGAAGCTGGAAGTGATCATAGCTGCAGGAGAGTGGGAAAAAACTGAGAAAAGTAGGTGCTCTCTACTGCTCCAGCATCTTCCCATGAAAAGGACACCAACAGACCTACAAATAAAAGAAAAAGCTCTGTTAACTACTACTAGTCAGTCTTGATATGACACATACACATCATTGTCTCCACCTGCTTCTCTACATTCATCTCCTTTTGATATTTTAATGTTTCAAGACATTCTTATCAGAGGGGCAGCAAAATTAAACATTCAATTAAAAGTCCCATGTACAAGTATCTCGATCACCCCAGAGTCTCTGCTGCCAAGGTCTTCAAGACAGACCTTTCCAATAGTTCCAGGAGTTACATAACTGGAAGAGGGAAAATTCTTTACTACAGCCGCTTTAAAGTCATCACCATCAAGACTTCTAAATAAATATAAGGCGGCTGAACAGGAAACAGTTGTTCTAAAACAATAACATAAGACGGATTCAGTTATAGTTTCAGCAGTCAGGACGAAACATCCTTTCAGCTCCTGAAACATCAGTCCCTTCTAAGAGAGAAAGCAAGCAAATGGATGCTGTGGGAAGAAACATATGTTGTACCTATGCCCCAACCCTCAAAACAACTGTTGATTTTCCCCTAGAAGGGAGATATGACCGTGCTTTTTGGGAATCTTTGCAGAAATTTGCAAATGTCGTACCTAAGGAAGGGAAACAAGTTTTCATTAAAATTCTGAAAGAATAACATTGTTTCCAATGAAGTTATTAGTGTTGCTGTAAATGCAGCGGATTTGCTGGCTATGAAAATTTGTCTTGCCATCTTCATCCGGAGCTCTTCCTGGCTTTGGCTTTCCACCTTTAAAACTAGATTTTTAAAAAATCTGCCAGCCTTTTTCCTTTTTGGTCCTCATACGAATGAAGCAACGGAGAGGGTGAAGGTTTGGACTTTTAAAGTGGGGGTATTAGAAAAGAAAACGTTTTTAACGGTCTCTGTTCTGTTGCTGAGATTCCAGACAGTATCAGAGAAAGAACATCAGCAAACCCAATCAAGAATATAATATTGAGACGGACAACAAGTCTAAAAAATCTTACGGACTCCACTCAGGGAAAAATCCTGCTCTCAAAATAACAAGCAATGAGTCCAACATTCTGTGTTCTCTGTTTGCCGCTCTTGTTGGATGGAACACTACAGGAAAATTACAACAGGCAAATAGGTTTTACAAAATATGCAGGGTGGCTGCATCATCCAGTTCAAACTATCATCACCATTATTTCCTCTGAAAAGGGCTTCTCAACATCAGCTACCCCAGCTCAAATTGTAGATTTCACCACAACTTCAAAAACTAGGCAATAGAACCAGTCCCTCCTGCACAACGTGCAAAAGATACTTTTTGGTACCCAAGAAAGGCCAGGCAAGAATGCCAACCAATATTGAATCTCAGATAGCCAACAAATATGTAAAATGTCAAAAAATCTGAATCTATCCCCAACTAATGATAGTGATTATATGTGCTCGCTAGATCAATAAGATTCCAGTTGCAGTGAAATACAAAGAAATTCTGATTTCTAATCAACAGAACCCCTTATCCGATAGATACTTCTTGTTGGAGATTCCTTACCTTTGAATTTCCCTCAGGGGGTCAGACTTGATCCGGAGAATTTTGTGCAGTACCCCACGCGTCAGATGATGTCGATCTGCTCTGCGTCCATCGTTGGCGCCAGATATGATGTCAAAGTTCCTATATAGATGCCCCCCGGCATGTTGGCATCAGTTCTTTTCTTTCCATGCCAGCAAGCACCAATTCGAAGAGAGCCATTTTCTCACTGGCTTTTTTCGACTTTTTGTTGAAGAATTTTCGAGTGTTCTACTCCTGGTGCATTGAGGATGTCATCAAGAAAGACCAGCTTCCGCCCTATGAACCAGAAGTCATGCTTCAAGTGTCGGGCCGTGCATCTGAAGGCTTTGAGGGAGCGGTCCCTAAAGCTGATGGCGACCTGGCTTGACTCCGCAGATCGAGGTCTCTGTCAAGAGTAAGGTCCTGGGATCAGTTGCAGAGTCCACTATAGTCTTCATTCAACTCCATGCCCTCTGGGAGATCGGGTAAGTCAAGGTACAAGAAGTCATCGAAGCTTTCTTCGGCTTCTTGTCAGCCAACGAGGGAGCTTAGACATTCTAGGGAGCCTGGACAGTCTGCACCTCCCCAAGTTGTCAGGAGCCGGAGTGACCCCTGCCCAACTCAGAGTTTTATGAGGCCTTGCATCTAATTTTTGGGCGGTGTGACACTGGTGGAGCGCCTGCGGAGTCGGAAGGGGCTCCTTGTTTCACGCTCGCAGCTTCGACCTTCCCCCAACGCTCACAGCACTGTCCGCTCTGCTCACACAGGCAGCACCATCCCCATCATAATCCTCTACTCTGACTCTGAGCCGGATGCTTTCTCCCACTGCTGTGGATACGGAGGAGCGAACTTCCTACTCTGTGGTGGTGAGAAGGGCAGCTGAGGTCCAGGACCTTGAGTTGCCCTTGGTGACCATCGGGACTAATCTCCTGACAGAGATGCTACAACTGGGAGCTTCCACCCAAGAACCCATGCTCACGTTTAATGAGGCACTGGCTAAGAAGGAACACCTTGAGAGTTTGCATGCTCATTCTACCAGAGCTAAAGCTGTTCTGTCCTGCAGGACTTTCTAGTGTGAATTTGATTTGCAGACCCTCCTCTGGGGGTGGTATTGCTTTGGTATATATTAAAAAGGTAAGAAACCTGCAGTTAGAAGTCTTCGTCAAATGAACAAGTTACTTGCCTTCGGCAACACCATATTTGGTAAACACAATATCTAGCTGCAGATTCTTTACCGACCCACCCATCCTCCCTGCTCTGCGTAATGACTTAGAGGGGCAGTGACTTTCTTTTCAGGGCCTTAGTTTTAATGCTTAGTCAATTTCTTCATGGCTCCGCGATTCTGGTGTGGAAAGTTGTCGGGGGAAAAAAACTGACGTCCGCGCGCCTGGGTGGTGCCTACATAGGGCCTACATAGGGCCTGCAACAGCCTATCGGGCGTGGAAGACATCTAACATGGAGCCGATCAACACCACCTAATGGCACACAGGGGTGTTGCTCATGAAAATCTTCTGGATCCGGGCTGGTGCCTGGGGAGATTAAAGGTATGAATCTGCAGCTAGATATTGTCTACCTGATAAGGCCTTACCGAATGTAAGTACCTTGTTCATTAGGATGACTGACTCATCAAAGGCACTTAACTCGAGTTCATGTTGCACTATTTTCTCTCAACAGTTTCACTACTGGTCTACTTGCTTGGGATATTCAATCAGTCATTCCAAAATCTCATGTAAACCCTTCCCAATGTTTCTTGTTCATTGGGACAGTACTGAATACTTTCTTGATTCCAGTCTTCCCTCCTTCACTGACGGTCCAGGTCATTTAAAACATGGTTCCAGTGTTTTGGGGTGAGTTAAGTACCTGTCTTTCAGGTTCTGTTTGCTCACTCTGTTGGCTACTTGCATCCTCCTTGGCACTCCTGCACATTGGCACATGAAGGCTTTTCAGTGGTACCTCTGCAGGCAGTAGTTCCAAATTCAGGTAAACTTGATGGAATCCCATACCTCTCAAAATCATAAAACTTTTACTAGAACTGCAGGTTGTAAAACCCGAATAATGTACTCAACCCAATTGTAATGTACTTTACCTGTAAACAGGTCTCAAATTGTGTTATCTTAGGCAAATAGTTTACAAAGTCGCCTTTTTCGTCATTCTCACATATGATTGCACCTTCAAATATGTGAGCTCAGCATTTCTGCAGTACAAAAAAACCCTCTTGTTTGATTTAAGTTGACTAAAGTTTTCTATATGTATCACAAGAATCTAGCCCACATATAGGGGGCATATGACTTGTGACTGACTTTTAGTTTACTAATAGCATTTCCATCAGAGCAGGAGTGTTTCTCAGTTTGTTTAAACACTCACCATTAAAAAAAAATGTATTACTAAACCATGATGTGGTAGCATACTGTCATCTACACACAATTTCCAAGAAATGTCCAAAAACCTTTCCACTAACTTGCAGCTTTACTGATAAAACTATATAGTATATTAACAATCTGTGAAAATTAGGTTTCAGAAAACATATCCTTTGCGCATCAACACGGAAAGTATTTTGATTTGTTTTCATCCTATTAAAATATATTTTTTTCATCTCACAGAAATATGTTTGTAGAGTTGACTTAGTCATTTAAATGTTTTGTGCTAAGAAAACCTGACCTCCTGTAGCCTTTTATTTCTCATTCTAAACAGCAGGTCAGACCCGTTCACCTTACAAAATCCTGGAACTTTGCAGTCAGAAGGAAAATTAACTGTAAGAGACAAATTGACTTTTGACCTCTACCTGTGAACACAGAGCAAATGTAACATACAAGAACAAGATTTAAAGGCATATTTTATTGCCCTCCACTTCTTGACTAAACAGAGCACCTGTTCTTTGTCCACTCCCCCCATGGAGCGAGCAAGTCCTAAAAATAGCTCGACCTGATCAAATATGCGAGTGGTTGAGTAGATTTTTCGAGCCCTGAATCCACTGTGATTTCAGAGCACACTGCAGCAGTCTTGAGTGAGACCATTCTGTTCTGTCCCCTTTGAATGGTGACTACGTCAGTGATGGAGACCTTCACTTTCAGGTGAAGTGCACTTGGAGATTGGAGGCCTTTGGCCTCTTGAAGAGCAGAGATTGGAAATCATGCCTTCTTGAATTGAGGGCTATCAGGTTGGCAGTCAGAGCTTTTCCTCCTACCCTTAGAGATCAGTCGGCCCAGTTATTGACAGCCAACACAACCACACTGACGTATCTCAACAAATACAGGGTTGAGTGGGGTCTCAGGTTCTCTGTCTGGACCCTGAGGCTCTGGACTAGGCCACATAAACTCAATCAGTGGCTGGTGGCCAATCAATGGGCTGGATCCTTTTACACCTCAGCTACCAGCCTGAATCTGTGCCATCCTGCCAACCACAGGTGGTGCCTGGTCAAGGATCTCTTTGCTTTTTAGGGCATACTTCAGGTTCACTGATTTGCCACTCAAGACAGCACTCGCTGCCTGCAATTCTGTGCCCTCCAGTATCCGTTGCAGGGAGCCTTATTTGGTGGTGGTGGTCGGTTTCAGTTGACTGAAGTTTCTGCCTCTCTTTTCCTCCCATGCTCTTGATTCCTTTGAAGATTTGCTACGACTAGGCCCAAGTAATTCTCATCTCCCTGAACTGGCTAAAGCAAGGTGTAGAACACAGACCTATGGCACCTCACCGTAGCAATGCATCTTCTACTGCTCAGAGAACCTCTGTTGTCCCAATCAGGAGGACAGATTCTGCACACCTTGCTTCAGAGCCTACTTCTTCATGCGAGAAGATTGAGCGGCACAATCTTGAGCCCCTTTCAGCTTCCACCAGAAGTAGTAGATGTGGTGTTTTGGGATGCTGCCCCTCTACCAAATGTGTCTACTTGGGGAGGTGGAACAAATCTGTTTCCTGCTGCATTGAAATAGCAATGGACCCTCTTAAAGCTTCCCTGTCCAAAGTACTAGAAGTTTGCTGCATGAATCATTTCTGGATTCACATGCTGTGCATTATTCTGCCATCTAGCAGTTGGAGTGGGTCCTGAATGCTGTCCTTGTCCTTTTTGTGTGTGTTTTTTCCCCATTTTTTTTAATGTGTACATCATTGATTTTGCCTATTTGGCTACTGGCCTTGCAATGGTGATGTCAGCCATATCATCTAGAATTGTTTATTTTTCTTCAGATGCTTTTTTTCCACCACTGGGTCTGGATACATGGACATGTGCTTCGAATCCATGGACAAGAAAAAAGCTTTTCTCTATGAACAAAATGATGGAAAGAGTCCACCGGGAAGGGAAAGAATGACAGCAATAGAAGCCAAGGGAGGCCTCAGATAGACATCGGATGGTTTCCTCTTTACCTCAGAACAACACACATGGGGCATCGAAAATGTGGGCCAAAGAATGTAAAGTGGGTATGGAACACACCCCTTTCGATACCTGCCTTAAGTGCCACCACAAATTTGCCAAGAAAGACAGCCGCAGAGTCTGTAACCTCTCCCTGCTGAGAGGCCATCAAGCGGAGGGCTGCGGAGCCTGCGCAGCATTCCAAGCAAAGACACTGAAATTGACACAAACCAAGGTGGGCACCGTCTTGGTGCAGAACCCATTCAACTCCTCGACAGCAATGAGGAGGCACTGAGCTGGCACACGTGCACATCTCTGAAACAAAGTAGCCTGTCAACGTCAAATTCCAGACCTCTGAAGAGGGCCGCACAGGAAGGATGTACACACCAGGTAGCAACACCACGCCCAGGTTCCGTGGTGGAAAGAGGAAGAGTCACTGGTCCATATAGTTCAAAATTGACCTCAAAGCAGAAGGGTTATTGTGAGCAGGGGAGAGAGAAAAAGCCTTGTCAACTCCCACGCATCCGCTCCGAAAAAGAAGACATCCATTGTTAATGTCAAAGAAAAGACTGTCGAAAGGGGAAAAAGAGGCTTGAGGACATCTGAAATTCAAGTGATACAAAATCCCTACTTGAGGGAAAGCACACACCGAACCAGAGACGGATCTGGCAGAATTGGAGCTGCTGTTAACCCCAGAGCCGGCAGAAGAACCAGAGGAGTAAGTGTACTCCTACACATAAAGCAATGAAGAACAGTGTGATACCCAGATGTTCGTCATCAAAGAGCCGATGGATGAAGAATGGCAAGGCATCTAGGTAGGCTCCCTGGAAGAGGTCTTCAACACACATCCATCAAGACCGTTCCAACCAGACATCACTGCCTATGACACTGTCATCAGGAGAGCAGCAGAGAAATATGGAGTAACGTTGGAGGAAAAACAAGGTGAAGCCTCCTTGCTAGAGACACTTATCACCTCAAAGGATGAATCAATACCATCCCATTGTTGTGTAGCCATTTTAGCTGTAGTTTCATGTTATTTTAGCATACTAGGCCTGTCGCTGTGTACTTTAACCTAGATATATTTTATTTAGTTTTGTTTTATTATTTTAATATTAGGCACATTGCCTTGTTTTATTTTCTCTATCTAGCTGTTCTTCGCCTAGGTCAGCACTATGTTCTTAAACAAGACATTTCTTTCACTCTGTACTTTTCTTAAGGCTGAAGTAAGATAGGTTGCCGGCAAAAGTGGTACGCTTTGTCTCCAATGTTCACAGTACAAAACACACTCTTAAGTGGGGATCCTTTCTTGTAACATCCGATGTTTTATTATAAAAACACTACTTTGACCCAGGTACGTTAGAGGGAGATTCCAGCGTGATGACCACGACTGTAGGCTGCTGGCAGATTACTTCGCTGCAGCTGCTTATGTAGACTACAGGCCACTTGCTCGGGTATGAGGGATGATGTCTCCCCAGGGGGAACCTGAAAGGCTGAATTAGAGCTTAACATGCTGCGCTTTAACATAGTTTAGGTAGGAACTATCTCTACCAATCTTAGTGACAGTATGGTAGCGTTATTGTGTTTTACTCTCCTCGTCTTATTGTGCTTCATTATCCTAGTTATTGCAATACATGCTTTAATATCTAAGATGCAGTTACGTCAATAAAACCTTGTTGAATTTCCTCTGCCTCTGATTTTCCTTGCACATGTGAGACTAATGTAACAGAGAAACAGATGAGATATGAGTGACCACGATTCCCCTGAGGAGACATGTATGTCATGTGCCCGTTTGCCCCAATCAACCCTGCTCTTGGGTGGAGATGAGGCACTGCTAGTTAGCCGGAACAAAGCCGGATTAGGACGACAGGTGTCACATGGTGCGGGATCAGACTCAGTACCTCGCAGTACTGGTGATTCTGCAGCCAAATCCAGTAGTCTCATTAGGATAGTGAGAACCTGTGCGACACCATGCTACCAAGCATCATCTACCGGGTTCATGAGAGCCAGTTTCAGTTAAAGTGTTAACCGCCGGTGTTGAATAGAAATGTAAGCAGTCATCTCAGGACCCAGTTTACATCAGTGAGCACAGTCAAGGCAGACTTAATTATAGTCACAACAACCGGAATGAGAGCCAACCTTCTAGGGACCGCGGGATCCCTACCAGACAGAGAAAGTAAGCACCTGGAGATGGCAGATAGAAAGATTGAGCGCTCAGAGGCAACACAGTGGTGCATAGCTAACTCCATTGCACTCCGTAACAGACATGGACACCAGCAATGGAAGAAATTGAAGATCTATGGCAACACTCGACAGATTAATACAAAAAAGGGCAAAATGTGTTGCAGAAGGCAAAAATATTGAAACCTGTGTAAAGTCTGCATTGGACACAGCAGACACTGCCAGCAGGCAGCTTGGTTACAGGTTTCACTGTGAAAAGATGTGTGGCTGAGGGTGTAGGGCCGTAAACCTACGGCACAACCAGTAGTGAGTAACATTCCATTCACTGGAAAGAAACTCTTAAGAACCTCAGTGGATGAGGCTCTACAAAGCATGTAGGACAATGAGATTGCAAATGTGATGGGCATGCTACAATTCAGGGGAGGTGGTTTCTAGCAGTACCCAAGCATGCACCAACAGCCTTTTCGGGGTTGAGCAAGGTCAGAGGGATCAGCCCCAAGGGGGTGGGAGCAGAACCTTCAAACCAGTGACCACACTTGGGGGGTGATTCTTTCATCACTGGAGCTCCATCTGTAGGAGATTGGCTCAGTATATGGTGTACCCCCTATCCAGGAGGGTGTAAAGCAGTTCCAAATACCACACAGGCCAGTCAGTGAATTACACAAGAAAGAACCGCACCAGAGTTAGAAAAATATTGTGGTACTTATTATAACACAAACACTAAAATAACTTTGGTTTATCTCCTAACTGGAGATATGAACATACAAAATATACCCGGAAACAGGTAAGTACAGGCATAACATCACATGAGCCCCTATGGGGAGGCCAAACCATATACTAAGAAAATGGAATATGAAAGTCACTACCACCCAAGGACCCTCAGGACTGGGGAAGCACTGAAACACCAAAGAAAAGTAGATAGTATTCACCAGCTACCTGTGTGCAGAAATGTTACCCTGGGTTACGTGGTCATAGGATAACGTGGGGAACTCGCGGTTAGAGGTTTCGTGTTTTAGGACCCATACCAGAGGAGCCTGAAGAAACCCGCTGGGACAAGGAAGGATCGAGAGTGCCCCCACACGTGAATACCCAAAGAAGTGGAGTACCTACGCCAGGGAGGCCAGGTGCATAGGGGTGAATTTGTGTCGGAACCTCCTGTTGAAGTCATTGGGGACCTCTGTTGTCCAGCTGCTGTCGAGACCCATGGAACAGTTCGGTGGAACTGGGGTATGGATTCTGGAAGATTAGGACTTAAAGAAAGAAGGGACAGACTCCAGACCATCAGGAGGTGCCCTGATGGTGCAGGAGGGCAATGCCCACCTTTCTTGGGGATGCTTTCCTGATGGACGGTGCGTGAAGAAGTGCAGCTGTGGAGTCCAGGTGATGCAGGAGGATTCCAGGAGTTGTCCATGAGCTGTCCCATGCCTTTTGGCTGATTGCCGAGGGGTCAGTGGTCAGCAAATGCAAAAAAAGTGTTGCAGTGTGTGTTGCAGGATTTGGGAACCAGCAAGGTCCAGGAGACTCAGCCTTTGCAGGTAAATCAGGGCCATCCTTCAGCAAACAGGAGAGCCAGCAGGAAGAGTTGGAGGACCCCCATAACCCCACCCCAGGAATGTCACCTAGCTGGTCTAACCAGTCAGATGCTCCCAGAGGCCTCTGCTCATCTTAGTTCCAAGATGGCAGAATCAAGTGGCCACCTGGTAGAGCTCTTGGCACCTCTCAGAGGAGGAGCTGGATTGGGAGGTGGTCACTCCCAGTCCTTTGTGTGGTTTCTCGCCAGAGCATGAGCTGGAGGTTCCTGCAGTGGAGCAAACCACTTTCTGCAAGGAGGGCACCAAATGTGCACTTCAAAGCAGTCTGGTGGCACCCAGAGGCACCCACACGCAAGTCCAGACGCTTATTTCTAGAGGATAGAAGTAACACCTCTCCTCTACAGGAAATCCTTTGTTTTGCCTTGCCCTGGCTGAGTTAGGCTCAGCAACAGGACGGCAGAACAGTGTCTGGGGTCAGAGGCAGCACAGGCTTGCATGCAGACCCTGTAAGGCTGAACAGGCAGACATGGGGGATCCCGTAGAGAACCCCCCCAAGTACATGGTATCATGCAGCTAACACTGGCATCAGTGTAGTTGCATGATTCCGACATTTTTTTATATCAAACATGCTTTGGTTCGATGAAGCCATTAGGTAGTTGGACATCTTGTGTTGACCAGTGTCTACTACATACTATAATATGGCTTCCCTGCACTTACAAAGCCCAGAAGGTGGGGTCTAGTGTGCCAATTCCCTGGGCACCTAAGTACCATATACTTGGGACTTAGAGGGGTACACCAGTATGCCAATTGTGGGGCTTAAAAGTAATGTGCCAACTAAATTTAGAGGCGAGAACTCTGACACTGGGGTCCTGGTTAGCAGGATCTCAGTGTAGTGCAGTCAAAACATCCTTGACACAAGGCAAAAAGTGGGAGTCAGTATGTCAGAAAGATCCTACTTTCCTACATCACCCCCTCCCAAATGAAAGAGGATAAGGCTTATTGCTGTTCAGTGAGGCTATCTGCAAAGACTACCCCATCCACTGAACCATCAACAGGGTTGTGGGAGAGGAGATCAGGGAGAGGGTCACTCTCTTCCTGTCCCTCATCAGTGGCCATGAGCAAGCTCATGTCACCCTTGTCAAAATAAGGTTTCAGGTAGTTCACATGAAGCACCCAGTGGGGGCTTCTTAGTGTGCCCGGTTCCACCAAGTAGGTGACCTTACCCTTTTCAACAATTGTGTGGGGGCCACACCACTTCTGTTGTAGTGCTCTGGGGGGCCACAGGCTCCCGAACCGGCACTTTCTGCCCTGGCTGATAAACAGCACAGCCTTTTTTTCATGCCACAACTTTTGACGTTCTTGGCAGGCCTCAAGGTTTTTAGTGTCCTGCATTATTTACTCAGCCATACATGACTGCAAACCCAGCACATAGTCCACAATGTCTAGTTTGGGAGGTTTGAGAGGTTGCGCTCATCCCTCCGTCACAAGGCAAAGAGTACCCCTAACTGGATGCCCAAACAGAAGTTCACGTGGACTGTAGCCCACTCCCTTCTGTGGAACCTACCTGTAGGCAAATAGGAGGCAAGGTAGCAGGACATCCCATCTTCTCCTGAGTTTTTCAGAGAGTCCCATGATCATACCTTTGAGATTTTTGTTGAATCTTTCAATAACCCATTTCCTTGTGGATTATGGGCGGTGAATTTATAAGTTACACCATAATCCTTCCACATTGCTTTCAGGTAGCCAAACAGCAAGTTTGCACCTCTGCTGACTCCACCTCCTTAGAAAATCTCACCTTAGAAAAGATTCCCAGGAGGGTCTCGGCCACTGCAGGAGCTGTAGTGGTCCTAAGGGGAATGGCTTCTGGCTACCTGGTGGCATAGTCCACCACCACCAGAGTAAATCTGTTCCCAGAGTCTGTGGAAGTGTCTAAGGGACCAACAATGTCAATCCCTTCCCTCTCAGAGAACCCCCAACCACTGGTAGTGGGATTGAGGGACCCCTTGTAGTGCCCCCTGATTTACTACTAGCTTGGCAGGTGACACAGGAGTGACAACTCCTTGGTGTCTTCAGGCATGTGGGGCCAGTGAAAGTGTGGAGCAAGTCTGTCCCAAGTCTTGCTTTGCCCAAAATGTCCTGCAAGGGGTATGTCCTGTGCCAGAGTCAATAGAAAGTGTGACAAGCTGGCCTGGCTTGTAGTGGGTACCAGAGGTACTTACACCAGGTCCAGTGATCCACCTTAGTGAAATGTAGGCAGTGTCTAGCAGCTTAGGCGGTCTAGGGGTAGCTGTAGCAGAACAGCCAAGGCTGAACTAGGAGATATGCAAAGCTCTTGCAATACCACAATAGTCACACAGTACCTGTACACAAGAAAAGACCATAATCAGTGGTACCAAAAATAAAGTTACTTTATTTTGGTGACACAAGGCCAAAATATCTTGGAGGCTATACTCCCTCTGGAGGTAAGTATTATACACAATATATACACTAATAACCAAAGTCAGTTAAGTAAACAGTCATAAAATAGTGCAGATAGTGAAAAACACAATAGGTTGTAATGGGCATAGGGGCAACACAAACCATATACTAAAATAGTGGAATGCGAATGTTGGTTTCCCCCTAAGCAAATATAGTGTGTAGAGGGGCGCTGGGAGTGTAAGAAAACACCAAAGGTAAGTAAAATACCCCAGCCCAGAAAAACAGGAGTAAAGTACAGCAAGTTTCCTCAGAACACACTAGGAGTCATAGTAAAGGATTTTGCCAAAACCGGGCAAGACTGCAAGACATCAATGATGGATTCCTGGACCTGAAGACCTGTGGATAGAAGAGACCAAGTCCAGAAGTTGATGAAGAGTCCAGGAAGAACAAGAGCCCCTGCTAACCCTGATGAAGGTGCAAAAGTGAATCCTCCGGTTAGAAGAGAAGAGCAGAAATACACCAAAGAAGACAGCTGCAGGTTCCTGCTTGGTGCAGGAGATGTCCCACATAGAGTCGTTGGATGCAGGCTGGTTTTCGTCGTTGAATTCCGCAAACAATCCTTGGCTCACACATGTTGCGGTTGGCGGGAAGAGACGCTACCTGGGCCCAGGAGGGACCTGGGTGCCTCAACTCAGACTGAGGAGACAGAGGGGGCTCTCATTACTTGAGAGAACCCTAAGAAGACCAGATAGCACCCACAGGAGTCCCAGAACACGGGGCAAAAGAGTTGCAGAATGCGGTCGTCGCAGCACTACACAAAGGGATCCCACGCCGCCGGCGAACAACTCGGGGAGCTGAGCGTCGCATGATAGAGTGCTGGGGACCTGGGCTACGCTGTGCACGAAGGATTTCTGGAAGAAGTGCACAGAAGCCCAAGGAGCTGCAAAACACGCAGTGGCACGGGGAGGCAAGCCCTTACTTCCACCAAATTTGGACAGCTGGACCTTTGGACAGTCAGGATCACTGCGGTCCACCACCTGTGTTTCAGGGATCACGTTCCTCGACAGGAGAGGAGTCCCAGAGTACTGGTTGTTGCAGAGAGGTGCCTGCTAAAGCAGGGAAGTGACTCTGTCACTCCACTGGAGATTCCTTCGGTCCTTCTGGTTCAGTATGAAGACAGGCAGTCCTTAGAGCGTGCACAACCTGGAAACTGTTGCTGGCTGGAGCTGAGGTTGCAGGGTCACAGTAGCCTTCTTGGGTACTTTGTCTGCGGTTGATCCGATGGTCAGAAGCTGAAGCAGAGGAGTCCTGGTGGAGTCTTGCAAACCGAATCGGAGGAAACACGCAGAGGAGCGACCCTAAATATCCCTGAGAGGGGTGTTGGCTACCTACCCAGGTATGCACCTGTCAGGAGGGGTCTCTGACGTCACCTGCTGGCACTGGCCACTCAGATGCTCCCAGAGGGTCACCACACCTTGAAATCCGAGATGGCTAATGCCAGGGACACTCTTGAGCTGCTCAATCCCCAGGAGGACAGAAACCTGTCTGTGAATTGGCAGCAGCAGGGGCTGCAGTTGAAACCTCACCAAGCTGGTTTGGCAGTACTGGGGTTCCATGGTGGAGCCCCCAGGGTGCATGGAATTGGAACCCCAATACCACAATTGGATTGGGGGTACAATTTCTCAATCTTAGAACCCTCACTTGGCTGTTTTCGGGGTTACTATTGTGGAGCTACATATATGTATTGACATGTGTTGCTTGCTTATAATGGTGTCCCCGTACTCACGAATTCCGGGAAATAGGTCCTGGACAACGTGGGGGCACCTTTGCTAGTGCAAGGGTGCCGTCACACGCAGTAACTTTGCACCTAGCCTTCAGTAACTGAAGGTTAGACATATAGGTGACTTGTAAGTCACCTGGTGCAGTGAAAATGCCTGTGAAATAGTGGGTGCACTATTTCACTCAGGCTGCAGTGGCAGTCCTGAAGGAGTGTTAGTATGAGCTCTTTATGGGTGGCAAAAGAAATGCTGCAGCCCATAAGGATCTCCTGGAACCCCAGTGCCCTTGGTACCTAGGTACCATATACTAGGGACTTATAAGGGGGTGGGGTCCAGTGGGCTAATCTGGATTGGAAACTAGAGTATACTAGAATATAGTGACATATTTGGAGAGAGCAAGAGCATAAGCACTGGAGTTCTGGGTAGAATTAGTAGTGTTCCTCCCTGACCCTTGAGTCTAGCACTGCCACCATGGGGTTCTAAACCCAAATTCTTCCTTTCTCACTCCACCTCGAAGACTTTCTTTTCAAGGACCAGGTGCTCCCTTTTTAACTTGAGTTTTGCCTTCACAAGTTTGAGCAAGTGGTACCCCTTATCTAAAGCTACCTCCTCAGAGTTATTGGATTGGGTGATAGCATAGGATGCTGAGGAGAGTGAGGATAAAGATGAGCAGGATCTGTTCCTTGTTGTAACCATTTGTACCAACCCATGGGGAGAACAAATGGACCTACCCTTGAGACCCCCACTCTCCTGTACTATCAGTACTTCCCCTTACAGGCCCAGGGTTGTCCTCAAGGATCTCTTCTGAGTCCTCCTGGGCATGTTTAGAGTGAGAGCTTTAAATACAGGGTACTTCTCCAACTCTAGGAGGTCATCCCTCACACGTTAGTGCACCTGCCCTTCAGGATTCTGGAGGTCATACTGAATGAACATCTCAAGGAGATGAGGTTTAGTAGGGTGACTACCTGTCTTCCGTTTCCTAGCTCTACACAGGGTCCTAAGTTACTAGACCTGAAGGACACTGTACCTAGACTCCAGAGTCTGGTCAGCTTATCAACTGGAGATATGGCTCTAGTGTAGTGTGTACCTACAACTACCCTAATGTTCTAAACATTTAAGGGACTGGAGAAAGGGCTATGCTAGACCCCTGACGCACATTCCCAAACATTTAAGAAAAATACCAATTTGCATAAAGTACAGTATGTACCTAGGTCAGCAGTGGTTCTTGTGCAAACTCACTTATGACCAAGTGGTAAAGCAATGCAAGTCTTTATTCCATTGCTGCCACCAATGTAGGAGGCTGGCTCAGTATATGGTATTCACCTGTAAGTGAGGCACCTTGTACTGAGTCCAGGCAATCCTTAGTGATACTGTAAGAGGTTCTAGAAAACCAGTGCTCTCAAAAGGTAGCTGTGGAGAGCATGTAAGGCTTATCCAGGAGGGTGTGAAGCAGTTGCAAATACCACACAGGTCAGTCAGTGAAGTACACACAAAGAACCACACCAGTGTTAGAAAATACTGTGGTATTATAACACAATCACTAAATTAACTTTGGTATATCTCCTGGCTGGAGATATGAACCTACAAATATACTCAAACAGGTAAGTATAGGCATAAAGTAAGATGGGGCCCCTATGGGGAGGCCAAACCATATACCAAGAAAATGGAATGTGCAAATCCCTACCAATCCAAATTACCACTAAGGAAACTGCGGACTGGGTAAGCACTGGAATACCGAAGGTAAGTAGATGGGATTCTCCATGAGCTTGTGTGCAGAGATGTTACCTCGGGTTAGGTGTTCATAGGATAACATAAGGAAGTTGTGGTTGGAGTTTTCGTGTTTTAGGACTCTGAGGAACCCCGTTAGGACAAGAAAGGTTTGAGAGTACGCCCGCCCGTTGATATCCAGAAAAGTGGAGTACCTACACCAGGAAGCCCAGCTGCACAGAGTGAAGCTGTGTCCGAACCCCTGTTGTCCAGCTGCTGTCAAGACCCATGAACCAGATCAGTGGAACCCAGGCGTCGATTATGGAAAATGAGGGTCTAAGGAAAGAGGGTACAGAGTCCAGACCACCTGGAGGTTCCAGGCTGTGCAGGAGGGCAATACCTACTCTTCGTGGAGATGCTTTCCTGTTGGACAGTGGTTGAAGAACTGCAGCTGTGGAGTCAAGGCTATGCAGGGGGATCCCAGGAGTCGCCCACAAGCTGTCCCACGCCGGTCGTCTGATTGCAAAGAGGTCAGTGGTCAGCAGAACCATCAACAAGCCTTGGCAAATGCAGGAACATTTTGCAGGGTATTGCAGAATTTTTGAACCAACAAGGTTCGGGAGACTGCCTTTCCACGTAAGTCAGGGCCAGCAAGCAGGAGAGCAGGCAGGACTCATTGGAGCCCCCACGAGGACCCTCTGGCAACAGGCACAGGGAATCGCAGAGAACCCTCAGGGGCACAGCAAAGAGGGATGCCAATGTTGCAGGGAGGATGTCATTCATGGAGCTGTGTGATGCTGGGGCTTCTTGGAGCTAGGAGTTCTTTGGACTGAAGAGCAGAAACCTTGGAAATGACAATCTGATGCGGTGCACAGGATTTCCAGTCAAGCAGCTCTGATGAGGATCACAGATTTCTCAGAAGCAGAGAACATAGGTCAGACCTTTGGAAAGCCACAGAACCACCACCTGTGTTGTAGGGCCTTGAGAGTCCGTGGGACAGCAGGATCCACAAACCGGTTGTCAATGCTGAGGTGCTTGTGGATGCAGGGGAGTGACTCCTTCATTCCAAGGAAGATTTCTTCTTGCTTTCCTAAGTGCAGGGAGAATCTTCATGCTCTGGAGGATGCACAACTACAAAGGTTTCAGAGTCCTTGAAACGCACGGGGTCAAAGTTGCAGTAGGAGCCCTCCTACTAGGTGCAGTCTTGTTTTGGGTCCCAGTGAAGTCCAGCTGTGGTTCCAGTGTCCAGGTTGCAGAAGTGTTTTGCAGAGAGTCTTCAGACGGTTCCAGAGACAAATCCACAGGCACATTTAGAGTTCCACCCTCAGAGGAGCCCTTAAGTAGCCCAGGAAGGGAGGGTTGGACACTTAAGGCAGTGACCCACCTATTGGGGGGGGGGGGGGGGGGGAGGGGTCAGGGCTCAGGGATGTTTCCCAGCTGGACTAACCAGTCAGATGCTCCCAGGGGTCTCGGCCCATCTTGGAAATAAGATGGCAGAATCACGTGTCCACCTGGTAGAGCTCTGGGAACCTCCCTGGGGAGGACCTGGACAGGGGGTTGTGTGGTTTCCTGCCAGAGCAGGAGCTGGGTGTTACTGCGCTGGAGTAAATTGGTTTATGTATGGAGGGCACCAAATTTTCCCTTCAGAGCAGTCTGGTGGTGCTCAGAGGAACCCCCAGCTCAGACCCTGCAAGGCTGAACAGGCAGACATGGGGGAATCCCCTAGGGAACTCCTAGAGTACATGGCATCCCACAACTAACACTGGAATCAGTGTAGTTACACAATTGCAACATGTTTTGATACCAAATATGCCTAGGTTGGGTGAAGCAGTCCGTGTTGACCAGTGTCCATTAAATTCATTAATCTGGCTTCCCTGCACTCACAAAACCAAGAAAATTGGGTCTAGCGGTTTGTAGGGGCACCTCTGCTCATGCAGGGGTGCACTCACACTTTGAACCATGCACCCTGCCCTTGGGGAGTTAAGACCTTCCTTAGGGATGACTTATAGGGTCAGAGACTAATGACCATTATATGAGGTAATCCTTATATCTGGAGTGAGGGGTGGTTGAACCGTTTCACACAGGCACACAGGCTGCAATGGCAGGCCTGTAGTCAGTTTGCATGGGCCCCCATGGGTGGCATAATACATGCTGCAGCCCATATGGGGGTGGGGGGTTGCCTTGTGTACCAATGCCCTGTGTACCCAAGTACCATATACTAGAGACTTACAGGGGTACACTAGTATTATAATTGTGGGGTGTAAAAGGTATATGCCAACTAAATTTAGGGGCAAGAACACAAACACTATGGGGCCCTGGTTAGCAGGATGGCACTGTACTGCAGGTAAAACACACAGACACCAGGCAAAAATTGGGGGTAATTGTGTCAAAGATTCTACTTTCCTGCACCATCACCTCCAGCAAGTGGATCCTAAACATTATCTGTCCTGAATATTGTATCAAACTGCAAAGCAGCCTCTAAACATAAAACCAAGAGCAAAATCAGTCAACCTGAAAGAACAAAGATACCTCAGAGAAGAGGTCCACGACCTATTGTAATACATGTAATAGGAGTCCCAACTAGTGAGAAAGGACAGGCTGTTTACTCTATTTCCAGGTGACAAAAGCCCAAGACCGGTCTTAGACCTTAGGCCTTAAACAGGTACATCAAGACACAAAACTTCAAGAGGTCATACTAGGCCTAAAGAAGGAAAACAGCACAGCAACCGTTAATTTCAAGGACACATACATACACATCCGAATAAACCAGAAATGCAAGAAATTTCTGAGATTCTTACCAGTTCATGGTGATGCCAATTGGCATAAAGGCAGCACCAAGAGTGTTCACTAAGCCGCTAGCTGCAGTAACAGCACATCTGAGGAGGAAAGAAATATCTCCCCATATATAGACGACCAGGCTATTAAAAGCAGAATCATTCATATAATGTCAGGAGAGTGTAAGGACCACAATGCAAACTTTGTTTAACTGAGGGGCTCCATAAACCAGGGCACATCACCACCTCAAAAAGAAAAGATCTATGTGATAGAGGCTTGTAGTTGCAGATTTTTTACCTTAGAATGTCTCCCAGGCATCAGTCTGGATCCGGTGATATAGATATATATATATATATATATATATATATATATATATATATATATATATATATATATATATATATATATATATATATATATATATATATATATATATATATATATATATATATATATATATATATATATATTTATTTATTTTTTTTAAGCAGTACCCCTGCCTGCCGTCAGGTGGTGTCGATCAGCTCCACTGTGGGCCTCATCCGCACCGCATAGGACTGTGCGGGTCCTATGTAGGTGCCACCCCGGCGCAAACTTCTTTTCTTTCTGCACCAGCCAGCACTGATCCTAAGAGAGCCACTGTTGTTTTTGCCTGACCTTTTTTTTTGTCAGTTTTTTTTGAGTTTATACATCCTGGTGCGTCAAGGTATGTCATCTAGGAAGACCGGGTTTAAGCCCTGTGGATCCTGTCCTTTGATGGCACCTATCTCTTCGGAGAGAAAGCCGACTCTGTGCTAGAGTACTTCAAGAATCCTTGGGCCTTGAGGCGAGCCCTCGTCCTCCTCAGTCTGCTTTTCTCCCCTTTTGCAGCTACGGAAGAGACGCCCAACCATGTCCGTTCCCCTCCAGGCACTGTACCATGAACGCTGACTAGCCTGCACATGGCCAGGGTTGTGGGATCCACGGCCCTTGTAGTTCACTGAGCCAGCGGTCCGGCCAGTCCACCGCTCCTGCAGCTGCCTCTAAATCTTCCTAGTCTAGCTCTTCCCCACCAGGGACCAGTCTGAGGCAGGATCCGCCATCACGTGCTCCGCTGGCAGTTCATCACATCAGACAGGTGGGTTTTGCAGAGAGTCCGAAGGAACTACTCCCTTCCCTTTGAGACTGCTTCTCCATCCATGCCACCATTCTATGATCGGATGACTTTAGGATCACTTGCCACTTCTCCAGGAGAAAGTTACATCTCTCTTGGCCCAGGGAGCCATAGAGCGGGTTCCCGTGCCAGAAGTAGGTTGTGGCTGCTATTCCAGCTACATTCTGGTATGCAAAATAGACAAGGTCACTCGCTCCTATACTAGGCCTTTGATCTCTCAACCTCTTCCTCAGGGAGCACAATTTAAAAATGCTCACTCTGCCTCAGGTTTTATCTGCTCTGGAGACTGGACTGGTAACCTTGGACTTGTAGGATGCTTAAATCTATATTCCTGCCCTGCCTGCCCACAGACGTTACTTGCAGGTCATGGTGGGCCACAAGCACTTTCAGTTCACTGTGCCTCCCTTTGGCCTTACCAGCACCCTTCGGGTGTTCACAAAGATGATGGCAGTGGTCGCACCTCATCTGTGCAGGTCAAGAGTTTATCTTCCCCTACTTCGACATATGGATGTTGAAGGAGGGCTCACCCCAGGCTTTTGTCTTCCGCCTCCAGACTGCTTTGTGCACTCGCTGGGGTTCACTATGAATGTGCCAGTATCACACCTGGCTCCCACTCAGATGCCCCCTTTCATAGGTGCTGTTCTGGACACTGCAGTTTCGAGCTTATCCTCCTGTGCTCACTGAGCATTATACCGTTGTTTCAGCTTCTGTCCTGTATTTTTGTGAGAATGACTGAGGCTGCTGGGCCTCCTGCATCCTTCTGGTGACACATGCCAGATGGTATTTGCAGGCTCTGCAGTGGAACCTGAAGTTCTAGTGGGCGCAGCATCAGTGGAATCTCTACAACGTGGTCCAGATCTCGGAGAGAACTGCGCAAGATCTTCAGTGGTGGCTAACAAACAGTGACTGATTCAGTGGCAGATCCCTCTCTCTTCTCCAACCAAAGCTGGCTGGCTGGGGTGGCCATCTGGGAGAGGTGGAGATCAGTGGCATCTGATCGATCACAAATGGCATCTCTGTCCAGAGGGGAGAGCCTTGGTTAGATCTGTTGTTTGCAGAAAACGTGCAATGTCAGGTGTTGTGGAGTTTCCAAGGCGGCACTCGCTCAGCAATGCTTTTCATCTCGAGTGGAGCTTAGGCCTCCCCACCAATACCACTTCTGAAGAAGATCAGGCACGACCGAGCCCAAGTAATCTTGGTGGCTCCGGACTGGACATGAAGAGTCTGGTATCCCGAGCTATTAGACATGGCCATTGATCCTCCGATCAGACTGCCCCTTCGGGAGGATCTTCTGTCACACCTGAACCTGTCCAGTCTCTGCTTCCTTGCGTGTAGATTGATCAGCAGTTAACAGCTTTCGACCTTCCGCCCGAAGTCTGTAATTTTATCTTGGCAGCCAGGTGTCCCTCCACCAAAATGGTATACGCCGGTTATTGGAACACATTTGTGGCATGGTGTATCAACAAATCTGTTGATCCTCTTTCTGCACCTCTCTTGGAGGTTCTCCTCTTCATTCTCTCTTGCCCAGGAAGGCTCTTTAGGCACCCTCCAAGGTTGAGTGCCGTCTCCATCTTCTTAAGACTGCCAGACCAACCTTCTCTGTTCAAATCTCCCATTGTTGGGAGGTTTCTTAATGGACTCACCCACATGTTCCCTCCTATCCTGTTCATAATGCGCCAGTGGGATTTGAATTTAGTCCTCACATATCTTGCGTGCTCCTTTCAAGCTGCTCCACAACTGTGCCCTGCAGCTCTTGACTCTTAAAACTGCCTTCTTGATTGCCATCACCTCTGCTCCTAGAGTCAGTGAGCTCCAGTCCCTCTCTCCAAAGCCACCATTTCTATCTGTCCATCCTGACAAAGTGGTGCTTTGTACAAGGGCTTCCTTCCTCCCCAAAGTGGTGACACCTTTTAATGTAGGCCAATCAATCACCTTGCCTACTTTTTACACACACCCCGCCCCACCCACATCCCTCTAATGAGGATGAGAGACTCCACCGCCTGGATCCAAAAAGAGTGTTGGCGTTCTACCTCAATCGTACCAAAGATTTCCAGGTGGACAAACTCTTTGCAGGTTATGTGGGTGTGAACAAAGGAAGGGAGGTGCAGAAGAGGACCATCCCCCGATGGGTTGTCCTCTGCATCAAGATGTACTACGTTTTGGTGAAAAAGCAACCCTTGAGGGTTTGCATGCTCATTCCAACAGAGCAAGTGCTGCTACCACAGTGTTAGCACGCAGAGTCCCAGTCCTGGATATCTGCCAGGCAGCGACATGGGCATCCCTGTACATGTTCACTAAACATTACTGCCTGGATAGTCAGGTCTCCAGAGGTGGTTACTTTGGCCGTTCGGTCCTACCAGACTTTATTTGTGTGATCTTAGTTCACAGCCCTCCACAGGGTATGGTATTGCTCGGGTATCTACTCTAAGGTAAGGAATTTGCAAATAGAAGTTCAAGTTACTTACCTTCAGTAACAATATATCTGGTAGAGCCATATTCTGTTTGCAGATTCCTTACCGAGCCGCCCATCCGCCCTCCTCAGCAAACTTATTTCTAGGGACGGGAACTTCCCTTTAAGGGCCCTAGTTTTGGCACACCACTCTGTTCTTCATGGCTCTTTGCTACTGGAATGGAAAGTCATGAAAAACTGACGTCAGTGCTGGGTGGCGCCTATATACAACAGCAACGTCATCAAGGCGAGCACAATGCCAACGATGCGCGCGGAGTCGACTGGCGTCACCTGACCGCGCACAGGGTTACTGCTTGAAGAAAAATCTTCGGATCCAGACTGACACCTGAGGGAAATTCTAAGGTAAGGAATCTCCAACTAGAATGTGTCTATATCAATATATAGTTAACAAAGTTAACTAACTTGTTCAACATTGCAGAGGGGGTGAGTGCTGCACGCAGAGTTGCACATACTCAGCCTGGCGACATTGCTCCTGAGAAGTTAGAATTTGACCACCTTCTCTTGCCTTAAAGGATGGGAAGCCAAAAGACCGTCCACAAGGTGGTGCTACACTGCAAAATTGAAGTTTTCATACATTGAAACGCCATAGTAGCACCCATTCGAAATTGACGCACAACTCAACTATCTTAGATACCTCACCCATTTTGTCGAAGGATTATCGTACACCTCACTTAAGGCACACTTAACGGCCATTGTACCATACTCCAGAAGAGAAATTGGCAGGATCTTCTTAAAGACACTGGTCATCAAAGCATTTCTAGAAGGGGCAAAAAAAGAATAGCACCACCAAGATCAGTTTCTACACCTGCATGGAATCTGAACAGTTTACTCACACTGCTCATGCAACCTCCCTTTGAGCCAAGATATAGCATAGAACTCAGATTTTTAAATGTAAAAATGGCCTTCTTAGAAGCCATCACCTCACTGCGCCAAGTCAGTGACCTGCAAGTACTCACGGTACAAGAACCTTACCTCCACATTCACAACGGCAAGGTGGTGATGCGCACAAATCCCCACTGTAGGAAGCTGGCCTTGTGTGTGGTGGGTACCCAAGGTACTTACACCTTATGTCAGGTATTCCCTCTTAGTGAAGTGTAGGCAGTGTCTAGAAGCCAGGCTCTCTAGAGGTAGCTGTGGATAAGCAGCCAAGGCTTATCTAGGAGACATGCAAATCTCATGCAATACCACTGTAGTCACAGAGCACTTACCCACATGTAAGAAAACACTCATTTGTACAAAAATAAATGTACTTCATTTTTGGAACACAATAACACAAAATACCAGAAGGGAACACCTCCAATAGGAGGTAAGTGATACACTAAATATATACACTGGCAATCAGAAATAGGCATAGAAAAGATTAGAAAACAGTGCAAATAGTAGTGACCCTAGGGGGAGCCCAAACCGTGTACTAAAAAAATGGATTACAAACATAGGACCTCCGCCTAGGTAAGTGGAATGTGTAGAGGGGAGCTGGAAGTACTAGAAAACCACAGAGGTAAGTAACACAGTACCCCCCAAGCAACCAGGAAGGCAGGAGTAAATCACTGGAATTTCCCCAAACCACCCAAAAGGAGGAAAAGAAGAGACACCCAGACAAGACTGCAAGAAAACCAGCTGTGGATTCTTGAAGAAAGACGACCTGTGGAGAGAGGAAACAAAGTCCAAGAGTCACGGTGGAGTCTAGGAGGAGTAGGAGGTACTACCCACCCAGCTGTACTTGTAGGAATTGGTCGATGGTGATGAAGAACAGGTCAGCACTGCAACCCTGGAGCCTTCCTGATGGATGCCGAAGATGTCCCATGCTGAAATAAAGATTGCAGACAGGTGTTGGTGCAGGAATCCAACAAGCTTTGGCAAAGGCAAACTCGCGGTTAGTGGAAAGGTGGTGCTACCAGGGACCAGCAAGGCCCAGGAGGACTCCTCCCAGGAGGGAGAGTCATAGGGGACCCTCTGTGTCGCAGAGGCAGCACCCGTAGGAGTCCCACTGGACGGGTACACCGAAGTTTCAGAAGGAGCCCACGCAGCACTAAAAAAGAGGGTCCCATGCCGCCGTAGAACCATGCAGTAGGCTGTGCTTTGCAGGTAGGAGTGCTGGGAGCTCAAGCTGCACGTATCCTGAAGATCCCTTGGAGGAGATGCCAACAACCCTTGGCAGCTGCAAAAGTCGCGGTGCACAGGGGTACTGTTCTGCATGGGAAGGCAAAGGCTTACCTCCACCAAAGTTGGACAGCTGGCAGAGAGGACTACTCCGGACCACCACCGGTGATGCAGGATCCACGCAGCTCAAGATGAGGGGCGATCCGCGCAGCTGGTTGTCGTTTGCTGTAGGTGCCTGCAGTTGCAGGGGAGTGACTGCTTCACTCCAAGGGAGATTCCTTCATCTTGTGCAGGCTGAAGAGTTGCTGTTTTCTGAGGATGCACGGCTGGGGAAATGTTGCAAAGCTGTCAGGAAACAATGTTGCAGAAGAGTTGTCTTATTTGATTGCAGTGTTGTTGGTTCCTGGAGGGTCCAGTCACAGTTCCAGTGGCCAGAAGTCAAAGTGGAGGTTGCAGAGGAATCCTGCTGGAGTCTTGCAAGCCGAATCTGAAGACCCACCCAAAAGAGATCCTAAATAGCCCTGAAAGGGGGATAGGTCACCTAACCAGGTAAGCACCTATCAGGAGGGGGCTCTGACGTCACCTGCCTGGACTGGCCACTCGGATGCTTCCAGAGTTCCCTGCCAACCTTGGTAACAAGATGGCAGAATCCAGGGACCCTCTCAAGGAGCTCTGAGCACCACCCCTGGGGTGGTGATGGACAGGGGGCGTGGTCACTCCCCTTTCTATTGTCCAGTTTCCCTCCAGAGGAGGGACTGGGGGTCCCTGGAATGGTTTATGCACGGATGGCACCAAATGTGCCCTTCAAAGCATACTAGTGGCTTGGGGAGGCTACCCCTCCCAAGCCATATACACTTATTTCCAAAGGGAGAGGGTGTTACCGCCCTCTATCGCAGGAAATCCTTTGTTCTGCCTTCCTGTGCTTGATCAGATCAAGCAGCAGGAGGGCAAAAACCTGTCTGAGGGGTGGCAGCAGCTCGGGCAGCCCGGAAATCCCTGTAAGACTAGTGATGGCAGTTCTGTGGGTCCTCTTAGGAGCCCCCAGAGTGCATGGAATCATACTTCGAATACTTGCAACAGTATTGGGGTATGATTCTGACATGTTTGATACCAAACATGCCCAGGTTCGTACTTGGCATTATGTAACTGCCCATAGGTAGTGACCTATGTCCGGTACACGCGTAAAATGGCATCCCTGCACTCACAAAGTCCAGGAAAATTGATCTGGAGTTTGAGGGGGCACCTCTGCTAGTGCAGGGGTGCCCTCACACACATGTACCTCCTCCCTGCACTCTGGGCTGAGGGCCTATCATAGGGGTGACTTACAGTGACCTGAAGTGAAAACAGGTGCATGCACCTGTTTCACGCAGACTGCAATGGCAGGCCTGCAGAACCCTTTGCATAGGCTCCCTGTGGGTGGCAGAATAACTGATGCAGCCCATAGGGATCCTCTGGAAACCCAATGCCGGGGTACCTAAGGACCATGTACTAGGGACTTACATGGGGAGAGCAGTATACTAATTGTGTGAAGTACAGTTTACAGGAGAGAGCGTAACTACTGGGGTCCTAGTTAGCAGGATCCCAGTAAGCACAGTCAAACACACTGACAACAGGCAGAAAATGGAACTAGCCATGCCAAGAAAGAGGGCACTTTCCTATACCCACTTTCTTCCAAAGGTGGTCTCCACTTTCCACATCAAAGTATACACCTACCTATTTTCTTCCAAAAACCAAAATCCTTCACATGATAGACGTCTGAGGAGCGGTGATCTATTTCAGGAAACGAAAACAATTGGGAAAAGCAACCATTTTATGTCTCCTTCAATCTCTAAGGGGATATTAGTAAGAAAAAGAACCATAGCAAGATGGATAGTGCAATCAATACAGAGATGCCATTCAACAGTAGGGTTGCAGTAGAAGAGAGGCCTGGAGCCCATTCAACAAAGATAAAGGGAAAAGCCCTCACAATCATTGCCAAAGTCTCCATTGAGGACATATGTAAGGCAGCCACCTGGTCATCTGCGTACACATTTATGAAACATAGTGCGGAGATTCAAGCCAATAACTAAACTCTGGAGGGACAAAGTCCTAAAAGCATCTGTTAAGAAACACAATCTTATTGTAGCCCAGCTTCCCAAACAAGATGGACAACTACTACAAACTCAATAAACAGGATGTGAAGCCAGAAATGATTCATGCTGCTAAACGACATGGTAACTTACCAGTAGGAGTAGATTTGCAGCTTGGAGAGTTCTGGACTCATATGGGACCCACCCACCTGCCAAGGATGACAGACTTTATAACATGGGGAGAGTAGAAGGAAGAAAAAACTGAAGATTGCTACCACACACTAAGCTCTGCATCTGACGTCATCAAGGTGGGACCAAGAGCCAAAGGTCGACATCAATTGTGCAAAAAAAAAAAGACAAAAAGACAAGGACAGCGTTCTGGACCCAACCACTAGCTGACAGAATAGTGCACAGTATATGAATCCAGATACCCTTCAAGCATCAAAACTACTCCTACTGGCAAGTAACAATTTATTTTACACGGTCCTTGGCTCAACAAAGCGATGTGTTAGCTGTGGTCTAGGGGTATAGTTAAGACTTGCTAGCCATTTTCTGTCTACTAGAACTTCCCTTTTTACTCAAATCTACGGTGGTTCTGCTGTTTCTGAGAGGGTTAACAGACATGTATCCACTGATTTTGTTCTTCATGCCACGTGGAAAGCAGCAATTGTCCTCCATTCATACTTTTACTAAACAGTGCTAAAAACTTTGTCCTAGAAAATGTCATCCTGCTTGCTACTGTTTTAGCGGTTTGGGTGCTGCTTTTTAGTCTCTGCACAGCATGTGATCTACAGCAGCAAACACTACACATGGAAATTGCTTCTTACTTTTAACAATCTGTTTGCAGCTTACAGTGATGTGGATTCATGTGCTGTGTACACTCCTGCCATCTTGTGTTGGGTTTGAAGCAGTACAACTTGTTTTTCTTCGGAGAAGTGTTTTTAGTTTTGTGACGTTTTCCTACAGACACTTGCCTTAATTCTGCATTGGTTTCAGCAGAGAAAGCTAGTAGGCAATTAATTACTTGAACAGTACTGTACAGACTTGCATGGTTGCGTATTTCCGGATTTAAAGATGAGGTACAGACCAATATAATTGGCATGCTTTTCACTGGGGATAATTAATTCGACTAGTAGTAGGCACATCATAAGAAATCGAAAATACTATGGCATGGCTAAGGCACTGTTAGCCTTTCAGATAATAGAAATCTTTAAAAGACAAGGTCTAGAACTTGAGACAACAAGGCTTATGCAACCTAGTTTGAGACAGCCTTCAGGAAGTTCCTTCAACCACGACGGTGATAGCAAACTCAGCCCAAGCCTTCCTTTTAAGGCAGTGTTATAAGTATAGGCCTAAAGTCCAGCGGATCAGCCTCAAGCACCAAGTATCTATCTCATCCAGTCCCTGCAACATTCATTCAAATGTGGGTAAACTAATAAAATACCTAGGTAAGTGGCAGTCCATACCATCAGACAGTTAACATCAGTCCATAGAACCTAGTGAATCATGGATATTGCATAAAATTCCAAAATCGTCACCCACAATCAAATGAACTCAAAACCTCACAACTGACCATAAACAAGTTCTACGATAGGATGTGCAGTAATAGATAAATGTGATGTAGAGGTTCTAGTATAGGAAACCGGAATTTAATTTGATTGTTATATTTACTGATACCCAAACTAGATCTAACATTAAGAAGGGCACAAGTCCTGCATTTAATGAACATGTTTACCTAGGTGCAGAGGTTCTATATGTTTACCTTACACAAGGTGATAAAATTGTTGGAGATTTTTTATTATTTTTTTGCCAACCGTAGACCTCAAGGATACTTATATTCACGTTCCCAAGCATCTGGCACACGAGGTATCAGGTGTGTTATATTCCTAGTTCAAGATTTTCGAATAGCATTCATCACAATCATTTGAGGTGCCAGGCTATTCATGGATGACTGTCTCAGAAATTGAAATTAATTCTTGCAGTGCCAGATGTCTAGCCAGACCATGGTGGATCTTCTGTACCAGTTTGGATTCCCAGTCCACATTAGTAAATCGTTAAAAAAATCATGAAATAATTTTTTATGGGCAGAGATAATGCAAATCCATACCAAGGAGGGATGAAGTTTGTGAAAGAGTAAATTGATCTTTTCCTGGTGACTAAATCTCTCACAGTCAGACTTGTAATGAAACTGTTATGCTAACTTTATGCACTTTATTCCAAATAGAAGCCTCCGCATGTAACTGATTCAGAAATGATAAAACCGCTAGTGGTAATAAATGCAGAGGAATTGAGCAGTTTCAGTAATTAAAAGCAAAGAGTTGGAATGCGTGAACAAACCCATTTGACTAGGGGTGGACATCTTAGAACACAGGTCTTGCAGGTCATATAATGTTATCACCCTTGGGTGAGGTGAACATATGAGAATGGTGAAGCAAAGGGATCAGTGGTCTTCACAGGAGGCCCTTAAGCATATAAAGGACATTGACCTGAAGACAGTCTTTCTAGCTTTGAAAGATTTCCCCTTGAGCGTAGCCTTATGGACAATGGAGTAATGATCTTTATTTCTGCAAACAGGTGACAACAATAATACAGCCCAAACAGGCATAGGACATTTGGAGGTGGGCCGTTAGAAATACACGTTAATAGTGGAAAATCATGTAAGGTGGTATATAACAGAGGATTTACAAGTAAGAGCTGGGAGTTCAGCCAGAGGCAGGAAAAGGACCACATTGGATTCCTTGGCTAACGTTCCTTGGGTGACGTGTGGCAGCAACATGTTTGTCTAGACAAACCTCAAAACAATACTGTGTAGATATAAAAAATAAATAAAGGAAGGCCATAGTGGGCCAAATAGTTCTAAAAACAAAATTGCTTGGCGCTATGCTGCATTCAAACCCCTCTCGAGGAAAACTTGCCTTGTTATACAGTGCACAGCGTGCATTTGATGCAAACAAAAAAGAATCCTGTATCTGATAAGACTTATAGCCGCAGGTTTTATCCCCAGCTGTCAGACTTGAACTGCAAATTTTTTTGTGAGCAGTACCTGTAGGAAATAGTTACTCCCAATTTTTGCCTGGTGTGTGTGTGTTTTGACTGTAGTACATTGAGAACCCCCAGTGTGAGTGTTCTCTCCCCTAAATTTAGTTGACACAACTTTTACATCCACTATTGACATACCGATGTATCCCTGTAACTCTGTAGTATATGGTGCTTAGGTATCCAGGGCATTGGTACACCAGGGTCACCCATGGGCTGCAGCATGTATTATGCCACCCATGGGAGCCCATGCAAACTGTGAATACAGGCCTCCCATTGCAGCCTATGTGAAATGGTGCATGCTCCTTTCACTCCAGATATAAGGATTACCTTATATCATGATCACTGCACTCTGACCCTATGTCACCCCTAAAATAGGCCTTCAGCCCAAGGGCAGGGTGCATGGTCCTCCTCCCCCAGCCCCGGACCTTTCCACGTGGTCTGGACTCAGTCCCCTCATCTCTGAGGTCCACATCATCTGAAATCCATGCCTGAGTTTCACCGACCTGGTCCACTGGGTCACAACAGCAGCTGGACAACCAAGGTCCAAATTTACTTCAACAGGAGATTCCGACAGTCACCCCTATATATCTGGGCTCCCTAGTATGGGTACTCCACTTCTCTAGGAATCCACGTGTGGAGCACTCTTGAACCTTCCTTGTCTCAATGGGTTTTCTCTGGGTCCTCTGGGAAGGGTCCTAAAACAAGAAAACTCCAACCACGACTTCCCCATGTTATCCTATGAACAACTGACCCAGAGTAACATCTCTGCATAGGGGGCGCCTGGGGAACTCTAGCTACATAACTTGGGTGATTTAGTGCTTTCCCAGTCCTGAAGGTCCTTGGCTGGTAGTCTTGGTTGGTTGTGACTTTCACATTCCATTTTCTTTTCTTTTCTGGTGTCTTCTTTCTTTTTCTCATGTGTTTTGGCCTCCCCCCACCCCCAGGGGCCCAAACACGGGTGTGATTCTTTCTTGTGTGTACATCACTGACTGACCTGTGCAGTATTTGCAATTGCTGTACTCCATCCCTGATGAGCCTTAGCTGCTCTCCACAGCTACCCTTGGAGAGCTCTGGTTATCTGGAACCACTTACATTATCAGTAAGGAGGTTGTCTGGACTCAGTACAGACTGCCTCAATAATACCTGTAGACCATATACTAAGCCAGTCTTCTGTAGTAAACCTAGTTGCCTGTAGGTGGCGTCGTTTGGCTCAGTGTGGCTTTTTCAGGCACCACCCCAGCACACTGTCAGTTTTTTGCTTTCCGTGCCATTCGGGGCATATCCGGAGAAGAGCTACCCCTAGTCACTTTTTGACAGACCTTTTGTTTAAGATTGTAGGATGCTGGCCAGGTGTGTGATGAGCACCTATGGTGTTATCACCCTATACTAGGTCCAGGTATCTTCTATTAGTGAGCTGAAGACGGTGTCTAGGACGTCGGGGCTCTTTAGAGGTAGCTGTAGATGAGCAGCCACGACTTATCCAGGAGACATACAAAGCTTATGCAATACCACTATAGTCACACTGCACTTACACACATGAAAGAACAGTGTTACAAAAATAAAGGTACTTTATTATGGTAACTAAAATACTGAACAGGCAAAACTCCACCAGAAGGTGAGTAAACACACTGATATATATACACATTAGAAGTTGGGAATTGGCATAGAAAACTGTGAAATAGCAGAATAAAATGGAGACCCTAGGGGGAGACAAACCATATACTAAGTAAGTGGAATGCGAGAGTCTGTCCCCCATCTAAGGAAGTGGAATCTGTAGAAGGGAGCTGGAGGAACTAGGAACCCCCTAAAGGTAAGTACCAGGGTGCCCCCCAGCAACAATGAGAGAAGAGGTAAGTACCTGGTTCTTCCCCAAGCCCACAGGTAAGCTTTGGAAAAGGACTGCAGGACCCAAGCAAGACTGGAAGAAAGAAACCAAAGGTGGATTCTGACAGAAGAGGACCTGCAAATGAAAGGGACCAAGTCCAGTTCGATTCGGAGTGTCCGGTTGGGGCAGGAGCCACTACCCACCCTTCTGGAGATGCAGGACCAGTCGACGGTGAAGACAAGGAGTCAGCTTTGCAGCGCAGGAGAAGAGTTCCAGAAGTGATGCAGGCGATGTCCCACTCCGGAAGAAGAGTTGCAGTCTGTTAGTGGTATGGAAAAACCACCAACATGCCTTGGCAAAGGCAAGAGTCTCAAAGAGTTGCAGAGCTGCCAGAGACCAGGAAGGTCCAGGGGGAATCAACCCACAGATGGGAGTCCCAAGTGACTCTAAGCAGTAAAGAGACTTGGAAGTTGAGGATGCATTCCCCCACAGTGAGGCCAACCCATCACACCTGGAGAGGATTCCCACATCGCTGGAGCAGCAGGCAGGCAACTGTGCTTTGCAGGGAAGAGTGCTGGAGGCCAGGGCTACATGGAGCCTGAAGATTCCTTGGAAGAAGAGCCAAGCCAACAAGCCTTGGTTGTAAGAGTCGCAGTGCACAGTGGTACTGTCCTGCAAGGAGAGGCAAGGGCTTACCGTCTCCCAAGTTGGACAGCTGGTAGAGAGGACCGAGGGGAGCACTCCAGACAACCGCCTGTGTTGCAGGATCCAGACACTTTTGCAGGAGCGAAGATCCACACAGCCGGACTTTGTTGCAGTTGGTGCCTGCAAATGCAGGGGAGTGACTCCTTCACTCCAAGGGAGATTGCTTCTTGTGCAGGCTGAAGACTCGTCGCCCTCAGCGGATGTACAGTCAGGGAAATGTTGCAGTTGCTGGAAGAAGCCGATGAAACAATATTGCAAAGCGGAGTCATCACTTGAGTTGCAGATTGTCAGTTTCTGGCGGATCCAGTTGCATCCCCTGCGACCAGAAAATGAAGTAAACTATGCAGAGGAGTCCTGCTGGAATCTTGCACATCGAATCTGAGGACCCACCCTGGGGGGAGACCCTAAATAGCCCAGGAAGAGGGATTGGTCACCTAGCAGAGTGGCCACTTATCTGGAGGGGTCGGTGATGTTACCTGCCTGATCTGGCCACTCAGGTGCACCCAGGGTCCTCTGCCCATCTTGAATTAATGATGGCAGAATCAAGTGGCCTCCTGGAGGAGCTCTGGGAACCACCCCTGGGGTGGTGATGGACAGGGGAGTAGTCACTCCTCTTTCCATTGTCCAGTTTTGTGCCGGAGCAGGGAACTGAGGTCCCTGGACTAGTGCAAACCGGTTTATGCAAGGAGTGCACCAAATATGCCAATTTAAAGCATACCAGTGGTTCAGGGAGGCTGCTACCCCTCCCAAGCCATGTAACACCTATTCCCAAATGGAGGGGGTGTTGCCTCTTACTCCCAAAGGAAATCCTTTCTTCTTCCTTCCTGGGCTTGAGCTGGTCAAGCAGGAGGAGGGCAGAAACCTGTCAGTAGGTTGGCAGCAACGCAGGCTGGTTGGAAAACCCTGCAAACTGGTAGGAGCAAAGCTGAGGGTCCTCTAAGGAGCCCCCAAAGTGCATGTAATCATACAAGCAATACCGGCAATAGTATTGGAGTATGATTCTGACATGTTTGATTCCAAAAATGCCCAGGTTCGAAGTTACCATTATGTAGCTGGAAACAGCGAGTGGCCTGTGTCCAGTACACAGGTGAAATGGCTTCCCCGCATTTACGAAGTACAGGAAAATGGAGCTGGAGTTCGGAGGGGCACCTCTGCTTGTGCAGGGGTGCCCTCACACCCTGGTACTTGCACCCTGCCCTCTGGACTAGGAGGGCCTGCCATAGGGGTGACTTAGAGACCTGTAGTGAAAGGGTGCAGGCACCTTTCCACGCAGGCTGCAGTGGCAGGCATGGAGACACATTTTTGTATGGACTCCCATGGGTGGCATAATACATGTGGCATCCCATGGGGAACCCATGGTGCCCCAATCCCCAGGATACCTAGGTACCATATACTAGGGAGTTACATGGGGGCACCAGTATGCCAATTGTGGAGTGGACGAAGTCAGCAACAACCAAATTTAAAGGGAGAGAGAGAACAGTCACTGGGGTCCTGGTCCGCAGGGTCCCAGCAAACCGTCAAAACACACTGACAGCAGACAGAAAGTGAGAGTAACCATGCCAAAAAGAAGGTACTTTCCTACATAGATGTTTTTGAGACTTTGGGGGTCATTGCGACTTTGGCGGGCGGCGGAGGCCGCCCGCCAAAGTACCGCCGTCAGAATACCGCTGCGCGGTCAAAAGACCGCCGCGGTAATTCTGAGTTTCCCGCTGGGCTGGCGGGCGACCGCCAGAAGGCCGCCCGCCAGCCCAGCGGGAAACCCCGTTCCACGAGGATGCCGGCTCCGAATGGAGCCGGCGGAGTGGAAAGGGTGCGACGGGTGCAGTTGCACCCGTCGCGATTTTCAGTGTCTGCTATGCAGACACTGAAAATCTTGGTGGGGCCCTGTTAGGGGGCCCCTGCAGTGCCCATGCCATTGGCATGGGCACTGCAGGGGCCCCACGACACCCGTTACCGCCAACCAGGTTCTAGCGGTCAAAACCGCCAGAACCAGGCTGGCGGTAAGGGGGTCGGAATCCCCATGGCGGCGCTGCCTGCAGCGCCGCCATGGAGGATTCCTCAGGCCAGGGGAAAACCGGCGGGAAACCTTTTCCGCCGCGGTCAGAATAGGCCTGGATGCACCGCCAGCCTGTTGGCGGTGCATCCGCGGTCCCCGGCCCTGGCGGTCCATGACCGCCAGGGTCGTAATGACCCCCTTTGTCTCCTACAGTGGCAGTAATGTCTAAGAAGAAGGCTGGTTTCAAGCCCTGTGCTGCCCGTCACAGGCAAATGTCAGTGACTGATCCACACCTCATCTGCCTCTGGTGTCTCTAACAGGACCACGACTCCAAGACCTGCGTAGATTGTCACCCCATGCAACCAAAGCCTTGAGGGAGCGATCCTTTAAGTTTCCTGCTGCTGGTCGTGCTACACCTCATCTTTCTCTATCCTGCTTGAGAGTAAATTCCCAGGATCAGTCGTGGCGCCATCTGTCATCGCCAAAGTCATTCAGACATTCGGGTAAGTCACACAAAAAACAAAAACAAAAAGTTGACGAGGTCTGCAACTGCGCTCCGTCCGTCAGTCATTAGACGAGACCAGGGAATATCCGCATTCAAGGCCTGGCTTCATGGTTGTGTTTGGACTATCTCTGCACGCCCCCTAAGTTTCTTGGAGCTTGAGCAACACCCACCTAACTCCATGTGTTTTATGAGGCCATGCACCTTACATTCCAGCTAGCTTTTATGGGGCACCCTAGGGCCCTTCAGGGTCAGAAGGGGCCCCTACTAGTTTTCTGCCAGTGGGTTCACTCTCTGTGCCAGTTGGGCCTCTTGGATCCATGGACAGATCTAGAACGCAGTCAGTCGAGCCACCTTGACCTTCCCCGGCACAACTGTTTACGTCCCCCAGCACTGCTTCCGTTCTTATCCCCGACTCTGGCTCCAACTGAAGGCTTAACATCCAGGCCAGAGCCTGAGCCCTATTCCTATGGGCTGGAACTTGGGCAAGATTTGGAGTTGCCACTGGAGCCTTATGAATATCAGCACCTAGACCCAGTGAGGACAACTGGTGTGTGTGAGGATTTCATATGCCAGTGAACTGGACACCTAGTCAGATACTGGCTTTGCCTCTCCCACTACTGTGGCTACGGAGGAGGGAGCCTTATTTTCAGCAGTGGTCAGGAAGGGTGGCTGACGTCCTGGACCTTCATTCCACCTCTGTGGCTGTCAAGATGAACATCTTGAGGGAGGTTCTTCAGCTTTGAATCTCCCCTTCCGAACTGCTTCTCCCTTTTAATGACGCCCTCTTGGATGTCCTGCTTGGGGCCTGGTGCAAGCCCTGCACAGGGGTTCCTGTGAATAGGACAATTGCCCGCTGCCATCGCCCCACACCAAGAAACCCAACACCCCACCCAGGAGACCTTGATGGTCCAAGCCTCCACTTCCAAACTAAATCCTGGTGCATTCCAGACCACTCCACCAGACAGGAGATCCAAGAGGCTTGATACCTTAGGCAATAACACTTTTTTTTTTCCACCAGCCTGACACTGCTGTTGGTGAACAATGCATGCCTTTGAGCCAGTACTCTCATTCGCTCTGGGATTCGGTTGCACAGACGCTGCCTATGGTCTCGGAGGAGGGGCGAGCCATTCTCTATCAAGCTATTGCTGACTGGAGGGATGCAGCCAAGTTCACCATATGCTGTGGGCAACCAACTCACTGGGCAGAGATGTTTTCTTTATCAGTGGCCCTGGTTAAGAAACCCTGGCTTTTCAAGGGCTGTCCAGGCCTCGCTCATGGTCATGCCCTTTTAATGGCTCCTCCCTCTTTGGGGACATGGCAGAAGCAGCCCTTCAAGGACATCAGAGCTACGTCCAGGTTCTTGGGTCTTTTTATGACCCTTCGCAACCCCTGTCCACCTTTTAGCTTTTTATGGCCACAGAAGGGGCTTCCAGCCATGTCTCTATCTGCCCAGCCACCACAGCAAGCAAGCATCCCATACCCTGTATTGCTGGGTATGCAGTACCCACAGATGCAGTGGGACAGGGCAGTCCAACACTCCCCTGGCAGCCACATCTTCCAAACCTCTTTAGTATGTCCTATGACCTTCATGGACACCCAATGAGAGGCAAGATACGCCATCACTTGCACCACTGGAGGTCAAGTGGAGGTCGATAACATCAGACTGCTGACTTCTCTAGGTTGCATATTGTGGGGTGTAGGAGGTTGGTCGTGGAACCTTTATCACAAGGCCCTTCTCTGACATGGCTGGAATGTCTGAGCATTTGGTGATTCAACAGTTCAGCAGAAGTTCTGAGTGGAGCACAAATCGTGACTCTGGAGGTGTTGCAAGGTCTTTCAATAGTGAGGTGAGTCTTGGTTTGACCTATTTGCAGCCGCTGGGAACACTGCCAGTTTGGCACGCTAGAGTTTTTAAGGCGGCTCTTGGTCAGACGCTTTTCATCTCAAGTGGAGCTCTGACCTCCTATACGCCTTTCCGTCAATACCACTCCTGCCCAGAGTTCTCAAGAAGATCAGGAACGATTTGGCCCAAGTCCTTCTTGTTGCTCTGGACTTTGCTCAGAGAGCCTGGCATCATGAGCTATTAAGTATGTCCATCAGTCCTCTGGTCAGGTTGCCCTTTCAGAAGGATCTTCTGTGGCAAAAGCAGGGGAGGGTTCTCCACTTGAACGTTTCAACAAGCAGTGACCGTTAACAGCTTTCAATCTTACGCCTGAAGTCTTTATTGTCATCTTTGCAGCCAGGCGTTCCTCCCCAAGACTGTATAAACTTGTCGTTTGGGCACGTGTGGTATGCTGTGCAGAAAAACAGGTTGTCAACATCCCTACTCCCCCTTCTGCTCCCCTTTCTCAGGTCCTTCAGTTTATTCATTCTCTTGCCCAGCAGGGCTCTGCTTTGGGCACCTTAAAAGACTATCTTTCTGCTATTCTGGTATTCCTACGGTTGCCAGATCAGAAATTCCTTTTCAAATCCCCTATTGGTCGTAGTTTTTTTATTTATTTTTTATTTTTTAATAAAGGTCTCCAACACTTTATGCCACCTTCATCATGCCTCCGTGGGAACGAAATTTAGATATGACTTTTCTGATGTGCGCTACATTTAAGCTGCTACACAACTGTCCTGTCAGGCTCTTTACTATAAAGACTGCCTTTCTAGTGGCAATAACATCTGCCCAGATGGTAGGTGAGCTCCATGCTTTGTCATCTAAGCCACCGTAGCTCAACATCTTTCCCAGCAAACTGGTCCTCCGCACTAGAGCTTCCTCCTGAAAGTGACCACTCCCTTTCATGTATGCCAGTCCATCACCCTGCATTTTATTCTCTGCCTCATCCCTCTATGAAGAGGAGTGACTCCACTGGCTGGACCCAAAAAGAGCGTTGTTCTTTCTCAACCTCATAGAAGTTCTGGGTCAACTAAACAACTCTTCTTGGGGGTATGTTGGAACCCAGAAAGAGTGCGGTACAGAAACGGACCATCTCTTTATCCTGCTGTGTATCAAAATCTGCTACGCATTGGACAAGAAGCAACCCCTTGAGGATTTGCATGCTCATTCCACCAGAGCAACGGTTGGGACCAGTGCGTTAGCACTTAGTCCTGTTCCTGCATATTTGCCAGGCAGCAACATGGGCAGCTGTGCACACATTTACCAAGCACTACTACCTGGACAGTCCGGTCCATAGGGACGGGTACTTTGGCTGCTTGGTCCTGCAGGACTTTCTAGGGTGAAATGTTTTGCAGGCCCTTCTACTGGAAGTTATTGCTTGGGAATCTATTCTAAGGTAAGGCATCTAAGGCTTAAAGTCTCTATCAGATGAACAAGTTACTTACCTTTGGTAGCACCTTATCTGGTAGAGACTCTGTCTGCAGATTCCTTACCGGTTATCCCATCCTCCCCGCTTTGCAAACTGATTTTAGGTTCAAGGCTGTTCTCTTTTCAGTGCCCTAGTTTCACACCCCGGTGGTTAGTGCTCTTCGTGGCTCTGTGCTTTTGGCATGGAAAGACGTGAAAAGAAACTGATGTCCGCTGCTAGGGTGGCACAGATATAGGCAGCGCAGACGTCACTACTGGTGCAGCAGACAACCGCATCTAGTAGCGTGAAGGAGTACTGCTCACAAAAACATTTCTGGATCCACGCTGACGCCTGGCAATAATTCTAAGGTGAGAAATCTGTGGCTAGATAGTCTCTATTAGATAAGGCAGTACCAAAGGTAAGAAACTTGTTCAAAAAGGCATTTGCAGCTTGAATCTTCTCTAGATTCACATGATCCTCCCATGTCATCGTAAGAAGGGAAGTTAGTGCCACATCAATTAAAAAAAATCAGTGAGTGTCACTGGGGCATTGAGGGCTTACGGGCAATTTCATAGTGTGTCTTGCTTGATGCACAAAGAGAAAGACTGGATAAAAATGTGAACATTGCTACTCTAAACCAAAACGTGGCTGAAGAATGCATAGTATGTTAATTTGGAACAGCTGGAAAAATGTTGTCACATGAAAGTAACTGATTTTATCTGTTAAAATTCATGTTCATAACTAATTTTTTTTAAATGTACCTTGGTTGTTATGTTATATATTGATTTTGCATCTAGTGCCATGGGCACAGGTTTGTGAGTATGGATAACATGTTGCTGTTTTACAAACTTGTTGCAATAATGTATTTACATAGGCACAATGTCTGTTTCATTAATAGGTCTCCTCTACTACAATCTCTGGTTGGTCTTTTTGAACTTCCTGAAGATGACACTATCCCCGATGAAGAGCATTTTATTGATATTGAAGATACCCCAGGGTATCAAACTGCTTTTTCACAGCTTGCGTTTGCTGGGAAAAAAGAGCATGATCCAATTGGTCAGATGGTTAGCAATCCAAAGATCCTGTTAGCGCAATCACTTCACAAGTTATCCACAGCATACCCAGGCAGAGTAAGTTTCCTTAACTATTTTACCTTGGTTTTGTTATCTTTTTGTGAAGAATACAAATATTTGACATTTTTTGCTTTTGTGCCATATTTTTTTTTTGTTTTCTTAAAAACAAAGCAAGGTATGCTATGCTACTGTACATATAATTCCTAGTCCTTTGTGTAATTATTGGCACTAGTTCCGTAATCTTTTCAGCTACTGGAAACATTACTTTGTTTAGAAATATTTTATTGTGTGATTTAACATCTCTCACCTCTTTAATGTTTTGTTCTGCATGCTAAGTGAATCTGCAATTTTTTGTTTGTTTTGTTTTTGGTTGAACACCCTAGGACAAAATGTGTAGACTTGTATTTTCCTGTTTGTGCAAGTTGCTCTCACTGACTTTCATGTACAAATTTCATGGAACTTCTACGCCACCCAATGAGCTGTTATGATTAGCTTGATGTAATTCCATTTGTCTGCATATGAGAAATTAAAAACTAAGGTGTATAGATGTCTGAGGGTACCACCAAGTTTGCTGTATTAACTATTTTGAGTTCCCAAATCCTTTTGCTGTAGCTTTGGCAGCCATTTCCTAGTTCTATGATATTCCCTTTGGAAAGTATTGGAAATACTGTTTTTAAAGCCCATGACCCATCTGTTCTTTGGCAAGAGTTGCCAAGAATGGCAGCAGAACGATCTTGGATTGTGGGTAGGAGTACTAAGCACAGGTTGTCACTCCTTGGCATTACCCCCCATGCCCTCTGCTCAGATAGGTGGACATGGCCATTGGCTGTGCACTGTGGTTTCCCAAAAATGAGGATTTTTGCCACAGGCCATGCTTTGTGCTCAGAGCATGCATGGTGCCATGCTCTCAGGCTTTGCCAATGGGAAGTAGGCACAAGGTGTGACCAAAAAGCATGCCTTGGGGCAAGTGGGTAATGAGCACATCACAATAGTAAAGGCCCTCTACCCATATGTCTGAGAAGCAGACTGTGCATGGTGGGTACTAGACCAAAAGTACTGTCACTTAGAAAGGCTGTTTAATTTAAATGTCAATGCTATATGAATTTTTGATTTACCCCAGAATACTTATGTTTCTGATAGAAACTTCTAACCGCAGATTGTCCACCTTAGGGTGTTCCCCAGGCATCAGACTGGACCTAGAAATTCTGAGCAGTTCATCTTCACACTCTCTGTGCTGACCTCATCTGCTCCGTATGTGACATGCTCTGTACCTTCAAGGCGGCACCCCGGCATGCAGGCATAAGTTCATTTTTTTCCACGCCGACAGCGAGGAATCAGAGAGCTCCCTCTCACTTTTTGACCATGTTTCTTCATCTCTTTGTCAACTTTGAGCATTTGCTTTTAGTGTACTAGAGATACGTCCACTAAAAAAACCCTACAGGTTTTAAGCTTTGTGGAGAATGTCAGATGTGTGTCTAGCCACTATTTGGTCTGTCCCTGGTGCCTCGGGTCAGGTCACAACTTCAAGGCCTATGCCAGATTGCAGGCTGCTTCAGGGGGTCGTTACCCACTGTCAAACTATCGCAAACCTTGTGCATTCACTGGGATTCATCACGATCAACATGCCGAAGTTACACCTGACTCTTCATATGCTTCCTTTACACAGTTGGACTCCTCTCTCTTCACCCACCCATAACTGACAGTAGCGACCAACTCATTGCTTGTGGTTTGGGGCAGCCACCTGGGAGATGTGGTGATTAGAGGGCTTTGGTTTCCGGTGGAGGCTCAGCTCCACATCAGTCTTCTGGAGCTGAGGGAGTTTCATGGACAATGCTACAACCATGTAGTATTGTAAAAAGCGGGGCATGGCGGGGTCATGTACTCTGTGCCAGGAGGCCCTGCACCTCTGCAGCTGGCTGGAGCAACAATATATTTTCCTGGCCATATAGCATCTGGTGGGATCTCTGAATGCCGACATGAACAAACTCAGCTGTGGATTATGAAAGGTGTCTACTGCAAGGTTTCTTCTGAAAATGTGGAGGACCCTGCCCGATCTAGTGCCCACCACCGAGAACACCCAACGCCAGCTCGTTAGAGTTGTAGTTTCCAAAGAAGCTCTGACTCAGAGACTTGTCCACCTTAGAATGGAATTGGGGATTCCTGTAAGCCTTTGGGCTGATAGCACTGATGCCCTAAGTTTTCAAGATCAGGACCACCTGGGCCCCAGATATCCTAATTGCTCTGGATGGGGAAAGGAGAGTCTGGTATCCCAAACTCCTGATCATGGGCATATGTCCCTAATCAGGCTATCTTTTGAAGGGAGGATCTTCTGTCGCAACAGCAGAGCAGGGTTCTACACCTGTACACGCTCAACCTTCATGTGTAGAAATTGAGCAGCAACAGTTAAATGCATTTGATCTGCGTCCCAAAATCTGTGATGCTATTTTGGCAGCCAGGCGTCCCTGAGCAAAGGCTGCATACGCCTGCTATTGGGACAAATTAGTGCTTGGTGCTCCTCCAGTCATGTTGACCCACTTCAACTCCCTTGTTGGAGGTTTTACTGCTTGTGTTATCTTAAGCCCAGGAAAGCCTTGCCATGGTCACCATTAAAGGTAACTTTTCCACTATCTTGGCGTGTGTGTGTTTTCTGCCGAAGGTGGTCACTTCCTCTCACTTAGACCAGAACCCTCTTGCTGCCTTTTTTTTTTTGCGCCCAATCTCATCCTTCTAAGGAGGAGGAAGTACTCAACCATTGGGTCACAAATCGAGCTCTTTCTGCATCGATTGAACTAAAGAATATTGGGTGGATGATCAGCTAGTCATTGGGCTCACTGGTGCGAAAAAAGGCAAGGTGGTGCAGAAACAACTCATCTCAGTGCATTTTATTCTGCATCAAGATCTGCTACTCACTAGATAAGAAGCAGCCTCCTGAGGGCTTGTGTGCTCATTCCACCAGGGCAAAGACTGCTACTACTGCACTAGCACACTGAGAGCCTGTCCTGGACATCTGAACAGCATCTGTGTGGCTATCCCTCCACATGTTCATGAAGCACTACTGCTTGGACAGTCAGACAGTCCAGTCAGCCAAGATGGTCATTTTGCCCATTTTTTCCTCCAGAACGTCTTGGTCTAATTCTGTTCGCAGACCCACCTCCGGGAAGGTATTGCTTGGGTATGCTTTCTAAATTGAGAAATCTGCAGTTGGAAGTCTGAAGAACAGATTATTTACCTTCAGTTGTCGTAGTTTAGACTCTTGCTCTGGGCAAGACTGCTGGTTTAAAGATGACCGTACTTTTGTTTGTAGGCGACTACGCCTTTCCTACAAGTCGCAACTGTTGTCCCAACCTTACCGGCTCACTAGCAGCACCTCACCAGAAACACAATAGTAAAAGGTGATTTGTGGCAGCCTTTACGCGTGGACTTGAGAATAAGACATCTCAGGGAGTGTCGTGGTTAAACGGAGATTACCCCTTTCTCACAGATATATCATGTCTCATACAAACACAGGCAATGACAAAGATGCAGTAAAGTTTCAATAGTTTTTATTTAACATAACTGCAATTTGCAATAAGTTGCATGGGCTGCAATGATTAGGATAATGAATAATGCAAGAAACAGAATTGTGAAGACGCGAGTCTTTATTACAAAGACCCCTACCATCTTGCAAAGCATATAAAAAACATACAAGATGTAATATGCCCTAATACCCTAATGTGAAAGGCCTAACCTCCTACCTAAAGGAGAGCTGGGTTTGCTAAACCTAATCTGCCAATGCCATGTCCATGAGAGGAGCCCCCAACCCTTGTTACCTTGGAATGAGGTCTCTATTGCAGACTCCGCAGGGACACAAAGACTGGGTCAGTGTCAAGACAACGTGCAGCATCGATATCAGCGATGGTGGCAATGCCCTCTGGTTGGAATCCCTTTGATTATCTGTCTAAAGTGCGATATATTTATACCGATCTACAAGGACCCCTGACAGGTGTGTTCCCAAACAATAGATAATAGACCTGCTTAGGACGGCAATTAATGTAAACAATTCCTCCAAAGTTTAGAGAGGGAAAATCCCTAAGTGTGAACATAGACTGTTTGTCTTTGTTGCTTGATCTTGACGCCTTAGCGCGGTGACACTGATAATGCAACTCATAACAAGTGGCCTAACTATAAACAAGGCAGCCATATTAGAAGAATTAAATAGGCTAAGACCGAGCAAGCTAAGTAGGTTAAAAGTCACTAGGTGACGGGGCACGAGTCTGCACGCCAAAGGCTAAGCTAACTCCTGTTATCCCATTAAAGACGAACTAGGATTCACTACACAGTAACTCTTTTTCTGTTAGAGACTTTAACTGCAGATACCTCACCAATCCTCCCCACTCTGCAACATGGCTTCCCACCCTAACATCCAGCTAGATTCTGCACAATAGTCCAACACTCATTCTAAGGTTGCAGCCCATTTTTGGGCAGAAATAGTCACAAAACAGTCAGCAGGCCGACGTGGTGCCTACATAAGTACCTCAAGCGTCTCCTTCAATGCAGAGCTCATCAGCGCCACTTACTAGTAGGAAGCGGTACTGGTAAAGATTTTGTGGATCCAGTTTGACTCCTACAGTATGTTCAAAAGGTGAGGATTCGGCAGTTAAAAAGCATTGCCAAAAGTAAGCAGTTTGTTCTTAAATCAGGGCTTCATTTCTACCCAAAGTTGTCACACTTTTTCAGGTCGGTCAAGCTATCAGCCTTCTGGGATTCTTTGCTCTGCCTCATCCCACTAAGGAGGAAAAGAGTCTCCATTGTTTGGATCGTAAAGGAGCATTGACATTTCAAATTGATAATTCCAAGGAACATTGATTGGACGATCAGTTCTTTGTATAGTTTTCAGGAGCAAAGAAGGGCAGAGCAAAACTGATAATCTCCCAACAGATTGTTCTCCGCATAAGTTTGCAAAAAACTGGTGCGAAAGTAACCCCAGAAGGCTTTCGGGCTCATTCCACCAGGGACAATGCTGCTAGCACAATAAGTCCCTGTTCTAGACATCTGTCACGCAGTTACATGGGCTTTGGCCAGCACGGACATGAAGCAGTGCTGCCTTGACAGTCCTGTCTGTCGAAAGGGACATTTTGCCAGTGTGAGGAAATGGGGTATATTATAAGGTGCGATTGTGCACACCATGTAATAGACTCACCAACCCCTTTAAGTCCAGTAAATTGTGTCTGTGAACCCCTTAGCTCAACCCTGGGTGGCTGTGGCACTGAGCAGCAAAGACTTATTCAGAGGAAAAAGTCTTAAGCACTAAGGCGCACCAAAAAAAATGAAGAAGAAATTGACACGACACTCAAGTCTTTAAAACTAGACTCTTTTTATAGGAATTTAGACACTAGCATGAAAAAGATCCCCTGTAGGGTCCTGGAAATATAGATTGCATAAGCAATAACTCAACCGTGAACAAGCCTTGGAAAAGTCAACAAATTTAACACAAACGTTTTCAAAGGAAATCTAGGTAAGTGCCATTGCAGTCAGTTAGAAGTACTTGGGGTGACCAGCTCTGGCAGGGAGCTAGTCGACGGGGGCAGCAAGGTTCTCAAGAGCAGCTAGCTTCGCAGGAGAAGCAGTTCCAGACATTTTATCCTTCTTGCAATGGATTGCCATGTAATGGTCCTGATGCAAGGGATGAACAATTCTGAAGATGCTCTACAGAAGTAGGGAAGCGACTCAATCAACAAATTTCTTATTCCATAAAGATGGTGAGCGGGGTGACGTCCCACGAAGTTCTCTCCAGTCTGGCAGAAGTCCAGTCGCCACTGGACTACCAGTCGCCCATTGCCTCATTCACAGGCCAATCCTTCTGGGTCAATAACTCGCTTTGTGGCAGTCTCAGCAACTCTTTGACAGCATTGCCAGGCGCAGGGACATTGGATGCAACTCTGTGTGTTGGGTCTTGGTGCTTCACTGGGGAGGTAATTACCAACTGGAACCAGCAGGCTTTCTCAGCTTTTGTGTCCCTGTGCTCCAGTAGGAGGCCAGTCAGCTGGCCCTTGGAGTCGCTTGGCTTTGGAAACTGCTTCTCCTGAGTAGGACACAGCAGGCACAATCCATCTCTTTGTTAGGCGCAGTCTGTCAGTGTAGCCTCTCTTTGCTAGTCCCTCCGTGCAGCAGGGCAGTCATTCTTTGGTCCTTCTTCCAAGTTGGGAGAGATCTGAGGTCTGAGTGCCCCTGTGTGCTTGGAAAGTGCCCTCCTTGCACAATGCGGTTGGTAGCCAGTGGGCTATCGGGTTCCCTCCCAGCTGGTGACCACTTCCTGTAGTGTGGGGTATCTGGCTATCCCAGGATGCACCATTCTGCCCACTCCCAGGATGATGAGACCCACCCTCTTGGTGTCCAGACCTCCCTATCCCATCCCCAGGGTGTGGCTACCTCAGAGCTGCATGTCCCTGGGGAAACTGGTTTGGCAACTAGTCTCCCCCTCTCTGCCTCCCATGCACCCTATCTACCTCATCAGTGGGGCAGCGCTCCCCCCTGGTGTTCACATCTGCCCTTCAAAGGCGACTTCGTCTTAGAAGCCTGCCTTTTGAGGCTAACATCTATGTGGCTTCCTGAACGAGGGAGGTGACATCCCTGGCCGCAATTCCTCATTGTTCTTCTTCCTGAGAGTCCTTGGCATATCTCTGCAGAAGGGGGAAAAGCTGTCTTGTGGAGCAGGCTCCCCCTGTGGCCGGGGTACCCCTCTAACCTACATACCCTGGGTACCATTTGCTAGGGACTTGGAGGTAAGGTAGATGTCTCGCACACAGACACACACACACCCTCACCCTCATCCCCCCTCTCTCCCCTCTTTTCTTTCTCTCTTCCCTTTTCCCTCTCTTCTCTCTTTTCTTTCTCTCTTCTCTTTTCTTTCTCTTCTTTCTCTTCTCCACCCTTTCTCTGTACCTTTGTTTTCACAATTGGCACACAGTTAGGTCCCTTGTAAAAGTTACCAAGGGCCCTGTGGCCAGGGAAGGTCCCCAAGGGCTGCAGCACATATTATGCCAGCCTGGTGATCCCCTCACCAAGCATATGCACACTGCCTTTACAGCTTGTGTGCTGGTGGGGAGAAAAAGGCAAAGACGACATGAAACCCCTCTCAGGTTACCATTGCCACAAACCACTGCCTGTGGCATAGGTAAGTCCCCACTCTAGCAGGCCTTACAACCCTAAGGAAGGGTGCACTATACCACAGGTGAGGGCATAGCTGCATGAGCATTATGCCTCTACAGTGTCCAAGTCAATTCTTGGACACTGTAAATGAAGTGTACCCATATTGAGTGTATGGTCTGGGAGTTTGTCATTACAAACTCCACAGCTCCATAATGTGAATACTGGGAACTTTGGTATCAAGCTTCTTAGCACAATAAACCCTCACTGATGCAGGTGTGGGAGAGGGCATCTTAGAGATGCCCCCTGTTAACCAAAACTGCTAGTGCCAGACTGGCCAGTCTGCCACTTTCAGACAAGTTTCTGACCACATGGGGCGGCAGCCTTTGTGCTCTCTGTCCAGAAACAAAGCCTGTCCTGGGTGGAGGTGCTTCACAACTCCCCCCTGCAGGAACTGTAACACCTGGTGGTGAGGCTCAAGCTTCGGGTTACAGTGCCCTAGGGCACTCAAGCTAGTGGTGTTGCCCACCCCCAGACAAAGCCCCACTTTTGTCGGCAAGTCCGGCGGGATAATTAGGGAAAACAGGGTGGAGTGACCACCCCAGCTAGGAACACCCCTAAGGTGTCTAGAGCTGAGGTGACCACCTCCCTGCAGAATACTCCATCTTCGTTTGGAGGACCGGGACCAATAGAATTAGGTTTGTGTGTTCTTCCCCCCCCCCCCCCCCCCCCCCCCAAACACCAAAAGAGGGTGTACATAAGAGTGTAGCCACCCTTCAGGGACAGTAGCCATTGGCTACTGACCCCTGAAATCCTCCGAAATCTAGGGTTTAAGGGCCTCCCTGAACCCAGATCACCAAATTCCTGGTGACCTGACCAGAAAGTAGGACTGCTAATCTGAACCCCCAGCAGAAAAGGAAGACACAAACTGACTTGGCCTGTCTCCTGCTTCAAAGAACATGCAACAAGAAAGTGACGCATCCTGTGGGACCAGCGACCTCTGCCAAGCTCCAGAGGACTGCCCTGCACCCCCAAAGGACCTAGACCTCCTGTGGGCAGCTGCCCTGTCCAAGAATAAACTACATCCAAGGGACTGCAGAGCCTCCCCGGATCCATGAGTCCTGACCACCCTGCAACCAACGCTGGGGACCAATTGGCCCAACCAGCTAGAGAGAGACCCCAGGCGATTGGGAGCAAGTTCCCACCCAGGGTTGACCTCTCCACGATGACGCCTGCAGAGGGAATCCCGAGGACTCCCGCCACTGCCCATGCAACCCCTCTTCACCCCCACCCCCCCTGCCCCAGCGAAAGCTCCGGACGAAGATATCCGACACCTAAAAGACCACTGCACCCGCATTCCCCAGCCCTTGAAGAGCCCTCCTCCCTGTCCAGCCTGTGGTTTGCCCAAGTCGACCCCCTGGACCTCGCCTGCAGCATCTGAGTGACCCCCCAGGATCCCCTCATAGACCAGCATTGGAAACCCGATGCCTTGCTTGCACCCTGCACCCGGCCGCCTCAGTGCCACTGAGGGTGTGCTTGGTGCCTACTTGTGGCACCACCAGTGCTCCCTTAAACCCCTGAAGTCTGCCCTCTGGAGTCGCGGGTACTTACCTGCAGGCAGGCCTGGTTCAGAGTGCCCCTAGTCTTCATAGGAGCCCATGTTAAATTTGCCTCAACTTTGACCTCTGCACCCGGCCGGCCTCGTGTTGATGGTGGTGGGTGTTTTATGGTTAACTTGAACCCCAACTTGTGGACTTCCTAACCCACTGGAACTGTAAGTCGAGTACTTACCTCTAAATCATACTAACTTTTCTTCACCCCAGGAGCTGTTCCTGAAAATTGCACTGTCAGCGTTTATATCAGATAATTTCCAATATTTCAAACTTTATAACTTATCGATTTCAAACAGAGTACTATTGATATGTGTGAAATATGAATCTATTGAAGTACTTACCTGCAACTTGAATCGTGTGGTTCTAGAAATAAATTAAGAAAATATATTTTTGCTATTGGTCTGGAGTTGAGTCATTGAGTGTGCTTCTTCTATTGTCTGTGTGTACAACAAATGATTTGAACTACCCTCTGATAAGTCTACATGCTCGACCACTCTACCACAAAAGAGAGCATAATATTATCTGGTTTAACCTCCGTTAAGCCTCTGGGGAACCCTTGGAGACTCTGCACACTATATCTCGTTTTGATATAGTACATACAGAGCCAGCTTCCTACATTAGCCATTTCCAAATAGGTATAACCAATTTAACATGCACTTTTAGGGTCACTGGCACTGAGGTCTAGTTAGCAGGCCTCAATGCACCATCATAGAAAAACCAGCAACATCAGTCCAAAAACTTGGTGGGACCATACAAAAAGACATTCCCTTTCAGGCATCTTCTGTATCGAAGTTCTGCTATGCTTTAGTGAAGAAAGATCTTCTGTAGGACATCCATGCCCACTGATCTAGGCCCGTGCTTTCTCCACAGCCATATCCAGGGGCATTCTGCATGTCAACATCTGCTAGATAGCAACATGCATACATTCTTACATACATTTGGCAGCCACTACTGTCTTTCAGCCCAGAAGTGCAGTGACATATACTTTGCCAGGCTAGTTTTGAGTGACTTCCTTTATTGACACTGTTCAGTCCCACATACTAGAGAGGAGTTGATGAGGGACCCATTCTTAAGGTGAGGTGTCTACAGGAAGAAATACCTATGGGTTACTTACCTTTGGTAACTCTATGTAAAACTGTGTAACTCTAGGCCTGTCATCACCCCCAGAAGACACCGCCACCACCATGTAGTCCTTCCACTCGGGGTCCCCATTGGACACCTACCCCCAATATGCCTATCCCAGAGGATTGCAATCTTTCAGTGGCTAGCTTACATCCAATTTGAATGCCTCCACCTCTTACGCAACATTCCCAGTTGCTTGAAAACACAAAACTGTCCTTCCTTTACTGAAGAAACCTTCTGTTGATCTTTTGATGCTCGCCAACTACAGACCCATCTGTATGCTATCATTCCAGGCTATGTTCTTAGAGAAAATCATACTTGCAGGGGTACTAGATACTGGACAAAACTGGCTGTTTATTTACCCACATTCTCTGAAAGTTTTGGCGATGTGTCCCATGTGGAAACAGTCAACTGCTCTGCATTTTTGAGGAAGAACTGGCTTTCGATCCGTGGACAAGACTACAAGCCTTCCTTCACTGCCTGTCGCACCTCAGACCCCATCTCCTTGAGATTAACGGCAGCAGCCGCTGACTGTAACACTTAGAAAAGGTAGAAATGAGATCTGAACGAACGAAGGAGTTAAGTGTACAAGAGTTTGTATATGATGTAACAGTGGCACATAATTGAAATGGTGATAAAGTTTCAGTTTGTGTAAAGTTATTGGTCTGGGATTAAGGAGATCACTGGTCGGTTTGTTATGGTTGTGAAGTGTTGTACTTTAGGACATCCTCTTAATAGATCATAGCATACAAATACTTTCTATACCGCGTTGGTAAACTTTGTTATCCTTGTATGTGGATATTAGCTTATATTAATCATAGAGAAACATTGTGATGTTGTTCTCTATGTAGTGTGGTATTGTCCGTGAAAGTGTATAGGAGGGTTGGAGGGCCTAAGGTGAAGGTTGTACCTTAATGTGGGAATTTCATTTTCCTGTACTCACCTCTGAATCCCAGAGCAACCTCAACTCTCATTTAACTTTAGTTGTTCAAGGAATTTGCTGGCCCTCTTTCACCCGCATTGTTACAGGTGAAGAAGGCCTAGGTCAGCTGCCAGCTGTGCCAATGCCCTGTTTGTAATTGTGAACTGGGTACCACTGTTACCTGCCCCATGGTGTTTGCCATAAAAGGATACCATCCAAGGAGGGAGAGGCAACTTGACTTGCACACATCCCCACACATTTTTCAGGATTGTGGGCAAGGTTGCTTAGGCTTTTGAAGGAGGCTGACAGCTTGCCTATTTTTTATTTTTTTATTTTATTATGATTATAAATCCGCACTTTTGAACAGGATGCTGAAGTAGCTGTCAACTGCAGGTAATCGACGGGTGGGCATGGGCAGGTGACCCCCACCATGTGCAGTTTCCAGTCTTCATTTAGCACCAAGAGATGGGTGATTCATTGCCTTATGCCCCCCCACTTCTGCTCGTGGAGAGTGGGATTGTATAATTTTGCCACTCACCTTGCTCAAGGGAAGGGGTTCTCTCTAATTTTCTGGAGAAATCAGTCATTTACAGATGAATCCACTACTGGTGCTTTTTCACTGGACATTTACACTCTTGCTTCTGTCTACAAATTGTGGGCAAAAGGATGTCGTACAGAGACACCAAGTGACAGCCACAAGTTTATGAATTTTAAACCATTTGACAAACTTTGGCATGTGTGCTGTTTTTTTTATTTTTAAACAGTTTACTAAATGCTTATAAGGGGGCGAAGTCAATAAAGGGCCAAAAAAAGGCCTCCGACTTTACTACTGAGGTGCAGGCACACACGTAATGTATATGGTTATGATACAAAATCTGGAAATTACTGGTTTGCCAGTTACGTTGAGCAGTGGAACTATAACTGCTCCTATTTACTACTTATGACATTACATGTCAAGAATTGAGATCACAAATGAAGGGCTGATTTCTGCAGCTGAAGTCCTTTTTTTATTAAATGAAAGCTGTGCAGTACAACAAATTTAGAGTATGCCTTTTTCACCCTTACAGATTTACTGCCCAAGCATTCCTAACTTGAGTTTCTATCAGCAAAGATCTACCCTCGGTGCTTTAATGATCCTAAACCCAATGTTTACATGTAGTACGTCAGATCCCTGATGCTACGAGGTATTTCCTTAACTTGCGATAGAGGCTGCTGGAATGGTTTTATCCCCCATGATTACTTATGTTATTAGCTTCCTAAGGTGCTTTATAACTCCATTTTGCATTCTAAGTTGCCTGGAACACTTTGTTCTCTCGTAGGGGATTTCCATGTATAGTCATAAGCACTGAATAGTTCCGCGCGCCTGCGGGGACCCCGGAGCACTGATGTGAAGTATATTCTTAAGTGCAAATACCAGCCCTTTGAAAAAGGTCTGTCAAAAAACACTTAAGAATAACAATGTGCAGCCTATGTGAACAGCTACACAGGCCAAATTGTTAAAAGAAAACAGTTGTAGTGTAAATTCACGTTTAAACATCTATTTATTCTATAAATGTAATAACAAATACATTCTCATATTCTATTTACACCTCATGAGAATAAAACAATGCAGGGCAGTGTAGCCCATAGGCTGCCATTATACAGAATGTAAATAGAGCTGTGCCTTTAAGAAAGTAAAGTCTTCCTGTTTCCCATCATGCACAGCAAAAGGCAGCTGCCTCAGTTCTTTTTTCCGGCTCCTTTCTGACAGGACCCTGAAGCATTGAGCTCTACCTCACAAAGCCTTTTGGTGACAAATTCATTAAAAATCTTTTGAATTTCAATTTCACTCGAGTGATCATTTCCTACTCTTTTCTGTTAAATTCTGACAGAATTTTGAGATTTTTCTAGTTCAGAAATGCCTTCACTTTTTGACAAATGCCCTTCTTGTGGCAGAAAAAAGGCTAAAACAGATCCACATCGGGTCTGTATAATTTGCCTTCCATCCAGCCACAAACCGGAGTCGTGTGACATCTGTAAAACTTTCTCCAGAAGAACTCTTCGTGATAGGGAGAAAATCCGACTTCAGGCGAAAGAGGACAGGAGAAAAAGTGGTCATTCTACCACAGTGCGAGGAGAAGGTCAGTCTTCTACCAGGGCTCACCCTGTTTCCTCTATAACTCCGAAAAGACCTGCTCAAAAACGACAGGTCTCCGACGACGTCTATGTCGAGACAGGGAACGGCGCCAACATGCTCGCCGTCGAGGAGTGGTTCACCGGCGAGGCGTGGACACTCGCCGTCGAGATCTGGGTCGCCGTCGACACGGCGAGGACGATCGACGTCGAGGGAGAGTGCTCGCCGTCACCACAGCGACGTCGAGGGTCGTCGTCGAGAGGTTCTCAACGGCGAGAGGAATCGACGTCGAGAGGCACTCGCCGTCACCGCACTTCGACGTCGGAGTGTGTCGACGTCGAGGTGACAATCAGAGGCCTAGAAGGGTTTATACCACGTCAGAATCCTCGGCCTCACTCATCCTGCTTCCAGCGTCTCCACAACTCTCTCCTCGACAGTCGCTGTTGCCGCAGACACCGGTAACACCTACGGCTCCTCTTCCGGCTCCTCCTTCAGGGTCTGTTTTGAGGACTCCAACGCGATCTGTAAGACATTCTGGACATTCCTCTAGACGTTCATCTTCCTCTCGGCACCATCGTCATGAATCACGGCAGAGATCTCAGCATTCACATCACAGACCTTCTTCGTCTACACAGGACTACTCTCCAACCCTATCGGACTCACCGTCCCCGAGAGTGTCCCCCATAGATGATGTGAATACATTCCAGGAGGTCTTAGTACGAGGGGGACCAAACTGAATATCCCGCTGGCGGTTCCTGCCCAATCGACGTCAGTAATCTTCGAAACCTTACATCACAGGTCATCTTCCAGACCTTTGCTTCCACTGGTTCCAGGTCTTATTGAACCGGCAATGGATATTTTTCTTACACCGGCCGCAACGAAGTCTGCTCCTTCCAGACTTATTAAGAAATATCGTCCACCAGAACAAGATCCTCTATTCTTGAGGTCGGACCCAGTACTGGATTCGGTGGTCATAGTAGCAGCAAAGAAATTGCATTCGACATCACCGTCTTCCTCTTCACCTCCAGATAAAGAGAGCAGAAAGATCGATGCTGCAGGACGAAAAGTATGTTCTACTGCAGCCATCACGATGAAAGCAGCCAGCGCTACTGCTTTATTAGGGAGATACGATCGGGCCCTCTGGGACTCTATACTGCAGTTTGCGGAACATCTTCCTAAGGACAAAAGGGAAGACTTCCTGGAGGTCGTGGGCGAGGGAGCCATGGTTTCTAACCAAGTAATAAGTGCTGCAGCTGATTCTTCGGTACTATCCGCACATAACTATGCTCACGGAATAGCGCTCAGAAGACATGCATGGTTGAGACTTACATCTCTCAAACCAGAAGCACAGCAGAGAATACAAAATTTACCTTTCTCAGGCTCCACTTTGTTCGGTTCTCATGCCGATGATGAGATGGCCAGAATGAAGTCCGAGCAAGATACCCTGAAAGCGGTAGGCATGGAACGACCGAAAGAACAACAAAAGGTATTCCGCCCATATCAGCGAAGACTTTTCACCCACCGGTATCAGTCACCACACTGGATGTCTTCACGCCCCCAGCAACAGCAGCAGCATCAAAGGGGCTTCTCCACACAATGAAGGTCGACAAGGGGTCGTTCAACACCTCAAACTCAGACAACTCGACAGGCTCCAGCGTCTAAGCCCTGAATCTTCGCTTCCCCCTCCTCCGTTATCCACTCCGGTAGGGGGAAGTATCTCAAATCATCTGGACGAGTGGCTACACATCACATCAGACGCCTGGTCATTGAATATTGTGAGACATGGTTACGCTCTCAGATTCACCAGTCCTCCACCATCTGTTCCACCCAAAACAGCCAGCCACCACCTCGAAGCTCTTCAGTTAGAAGTCACTATTCTATTACAAAAAAGAGCCATAGAACCCGTCCCGATCCGCCAGCAAGGGAAGGGGATTTATTCGAGGTATTTCCTTGTACCGAAAAAAGACCAGCAAGAGTTTCGTCCCATTTTAGATCTAAGGACAGCAAACAAGTGGATTTGCAAAGAGAAATTCAGGATGCTATCCTTGCACCGAATTTACCCACATCTTCGTCAGGGCGACTGGCTCTGTGCAATAGACCTTTGCGACGCTTACTTTCATATTCCGGTGACCAAGAAACATCGAATTCCTAAGGTTCACCGTCGGAAAACGTCATTACCAATTTGTGGTTCTACCCTTCGGCCTCAAATCAGCGCCGAGAACGTTTTCCAAATGCATGGCGGTGGTAGCCGCCCACTTGAGGAAACACCGAATATTTGTCTACCCCTATCTAGACGATTGGCTCATAAAGGCCTCCAGTTATCTAGAGGCGCAACAACATTTCAAATGGACTCTACAGTTGTTGCAGAAGCTCGGTCTTCAAGTCAATCTCCTGAAATCCACAGCAACGCCTGTTCAGAGGTTGCATTACTTAGGGGCCATTATAGATACCAATCTAGGAAAGGTGTTTCCTTCGGAGGAACAACGATTATCGATTCTCCAAAAGTGCAAACAACTGCAGGAAACTCCTCAGACCACTGCAAGAGTAATAGCTTCTCTACTGGGCTCGATGGCGTCTTGTATCCATCTCGTTTCCAATGCTCGCCTCCATATGAGACCATTATAGGAAAACCTGGAGGATCAGTGGTGTCAACTGATGGACGATTGGGAGAACAAAGTCCTCCTTTCTCCCCACGCCCTACAGTCCCTCAAGTGGTGGTGTTTACCCAGCAATCTCTTGGTGGGGATTCCGTTCCAACAACAGCCTCCAGCTCAAACCATCGTAACAGATGCATCACTGCTCGGATGGGGGGCGCACATGGAACATCTTCGAGTCCAAGGCAAGTGGTCACGGAGAGAGAGTCTCTATCATATCAACCTGCTGGAACTTCGCGCAGTCCACCTTGCGCTCAAAGCCTTCCTTCCCTCTCTGAGAGCGGAAACTCTCCTTCTCCAGACGGACAACGTGGCCACTATTTACTACGTGAACAAACAAGGAGGCACCAGGTCCAGGATTTTATCCAGAGAGGCTCAGACAATCTGGCATTGGCTTCTAGCCAGGAACCTGTCGCTAGTGGCAACTCACCTGCCTGGCATCCAGAATGTTCAAGCGGATGCCCTCAGTCGCGTAATGGACGAGAACCACGAATGGGTGCTACACGACGACGTCGTTCGTTCCATTTTCGCTCTATGGGGTACCCCCTCTATAGACCTATTTGCAACCCCAGAAAACAAAAAATGCCAAAACTTCGCCTCCAGATATTACCATCCAGGGACACTGGGGAATGCCCTGTGGATAAGCTGGTCAGGAGCATTTCTTTACGCCTTTCCACCGCTTCCCCTGATTCCGGCGGTCCTCCAGAAGTTATCCAATGCTCAGTCCAAAATGATCCTTATTGCTCCGGAATGGCCACGCCAATGGTGGTTCCCAGACCTTCTTCACCGGTCACTCAAACCACACATCAGGCTGCCTTATCGTCCGGACCTGCTCACGAAGTTCAGAGGGCAGATATCTCATCCCAACCTCTCATCGTTGAGTTTGGCAGCATGGCTCCTGAGCTAGTGCAATATGGACACTTGAACCTACCTCAGGACTGTATGGAAATTCTGAAAGAAGCAAAGCGCTCTTCCACAAGATTGGCTTATGCAAGCAAGTGGAAAAGATTCTGTGTGGTGTTTAGATAACAACATTGACCCGGTTTCCTGTGGAGAGGAATCTATCCTGCCATACTTGCTAAGTTTGGCAAAATCGGGCTTACAACTGTCATCAATAAAGGTTCACTTGGCGGCTGTAACGGCATACAGAAAGAGCCCTTCATAAACTTCCTTTTTTCGGATTCCAATTATTAATGACTTCCTGGAAGGTTTAAAAAAGGTTTTTCCTCCCATTAGAAAGCCGCCTCCTCCATGGGAACTGAATGTTGTCCTATCACGTCTGATGCTGCCTCCATTCGAGCCAATACATAAGGCATCGCTTCAACATCTCACATGGAAAGCTGCTTTTCTGGTGGCAATCACTTCAGCACGTAGGGTTAGCGAAATCCAGGCCCTTTGCGCTCAAGAACCCTACACGGTTTTTCATTCTGCGAAAGTGGTAATGAGAACTCATCCAAAAATTTTACCAAAAGTCGTCTCCGACTTTCATGTGAACCAAACAATTTCATTACCAACTTTCTTTCAAAATCCAACTACTCCTGCTGAGAGAACTCTGCACTCTCTGAATGTAAAGAGGGTTTTGAAATTTTACTTGGACAGGACAAAAAGCTTACGTAAATCACAACAGCTCTTTATTAACTATGGCCCAGTTAGAACAGGGTTGGGCACGTCTAAGCAATCTTTATCCAGGTGGATTGTTTCATGTATAATGTTATGTTATCAGTTAGCGAACAAATCCCTTGGGGGTAGGCCAAAAGCCCACTCTACTAGAGGGAAGGCAGCTACTGCAGCCTTGATGAGAAATGTCCCTTTGGCAGAAATATGCAAGGCTGCCACTTGGAAGTCGGTCCATACCTTTACTAAGCATTACTGCCTTGATACAGACGCTAGGGCAGATGCGCGGGTTGGACAGGCCTTGCTTAAGAATTTATTTGCATGATTCATGTTTTTTGTCAGTATTCTTCTGTCTACTCCACCGCGGTTATGGGGATGGGCTTGCTACTCTAGTCAGTGCTTATGACTATACATGGAAATCCCCTACGAGAGAAGGAATGGTTTCTTACCTGTAACTCCAGTTCTCTCGTAGGGGTATTTCCATGATAGTCATAAGCAACCCTCCCTCCTCCCCGGTGGAGTTGACCTAGAACAAGTTGCCATGAATATTATCGATGTTGGTACTCCAACAAATGTTTTGTTCCTTCATGTCAGGTTACAAGCCTCCTAAAAGAACTGAGGCAGCTGACTTTTGCTGTGCATGATGGGAAACAGGAAGACTTTACTTTCTTAAAGGCACAGCTCTATTTACATTCTGTATAATGGCAGCCTATGGGCTACACTGTCCTGCATTGTTTTATTCTCATGAGAGGTGTAAATAGAATGAGAATGTATTTGTTATTACATTTATAGAATAAATAGATGTTTAAACGTGAATTTACACTACAATTGTTTTCTTTTAACAATTTGGCCTGTGTAGCTGTTCACATAGGCTGCACATTGTTATTCTTAAGTGTTTTTTGACAGACCTTTTTCAAAGGGCTGGTATTTGCACTTAAGAATATACTTCACAACAGTGCTCCGGGGTCCCCGCAGGCGCGCAGAACTATTCAGTGCTTATGACTATCATGGAAATACCCCTACGAGAGAACTGGAGTTACAGGTAAGAACCCATTCCTTCCTCACTATCAAATTTTGTGCCAAGATGCTTCTGTTTTTCTTAAGTTTGAAACGTTCTACTGACTTTCTGGCAGGCCCATTCATTTTGTCATTCCAAGCATTCGAATAGTGGAGTTAAAATCGCCTCCTTAAGTTTCTTTGTTGGGACACCCATTCTCCACTCCTTTTAAACCTTTTTTCTGTGTCATCAAGCTTTAGTTTGTTCTTGTGCTGACGTTCAGTCCGATGGTAGAAGATCTTCGAAGAAAGCTGTTGTACTTTTATTGATTCAGGTATACCTGTAATGGATTGGGGAGGCAAGCTTGATGCTTTTGTTTGAATAATTTACAGTGCTTAGTCTCTCAATTTAACAGCATGCGGATTTTAAATTTAAATGGTGTTTGTGATAGATTAAACTGTTGCTGGCTAAAATGTGGTTACGTTATTTAATGCATTGTGCCCGATTCACCAGCCCCCTTCAATTTTCTTTCTGTTTTTATTCAAGGTTCCGTCAATGTTAAGTACTAACCTGAATGCAGAGGCACTGCAATATCTGCAAGGTTATCTTCAAGCAGCAAGTGTCACGTTGGTCTAGGAGCACTGCACTCTGAAGTGAAAAGGATAAAATCTTAATCTGTTTGCGTTTAAAAACGTTTGCCTTCCTCTTCTTGGCAGAACTCTGGAAAAAGTTTCTACTGAATCCATCCTGTAGCATACAGTTATAGGCTGTTGGAGGAAGAATTGTAAAATATAGAATGAGCTGTGTGGCATGGGTGCTCCCGTTTTTCGCAAGGGAGCGAGACTCTCAATTAACTTATTGGAAGGGTTCCATGGAGTTCTGCACCTGCAGTGTTGAGTAACATGTTGAAATTATGTAAAGCATTGACTCATTTCCTTAATCTCTTCTGCTCTTTTTTTCCCCTTTTTATGCAAATTGTGAATAAATAAGAAGCACTTGTTTAAATTACACAAGGTCAACGTATTTCTTGAACCACTGGTAAATTGAGTTATATAGTACAAACCTATGTATGTGTGATCTCATTTCACAAGCCATTTTTATTTGTGTGAACTATTTCTCACAAGAGGATGACAGTCGATGCAGATACAACCCTTATTTGTTATCCATGTTGCAATCAATCATTTTGAAGTACCATGTAACCGATGTTCCAAAATTGTTGTCTCGTTAATTTGTTTTCTCTGTCTTGTATTGTATTGTAAGAACTTTTCCAATTTGTGTAATTGTTTTTTCATTTGCAATTGAAACAAAGCGGGACATGTTTTTCAAACTTGTAGTGTTTCATTTATTTCTGCATATACATATTTTTTTCCAGACTAACTTTTACCAATAATCCAGGGCATACCTGTATGATTACGTGGCTGTTGTGTGGTATAAACATAGTTTATACCCTATTTCTTCTTAAAGAACCCCAATGCTATTGCTACGCAGAGTTTGAAGTATATTAAAACATGGATCCAAATGGAAAGGTGATTATATTGTGTTATGAAATACTTACATGAATTTGCACAGGGGGAAATCCCCTCGTAATCGGTTTGATGCTCACCTGTTGTTAGACTGCTACCTAACTAGATATAATGATAATAGTCCCAAATTATAGCAAAACATTGCTTGCTTGTGAACAGATCGAATTTTATTTATGCTCTTTTTTAAAATAAAATGCGGGCTAGGCTTATACACCACCGGAATGGTCTTCATTGACAACAGAATAGCAGTTGATTTAGATAATATTATTGGTAACTGGCAAAGGCACATGCAGTCTTATTGAAGCAGAGATTGTATTACATACACCTAACTAAAGTGACAGTTGTGATCAGAAGTGCACCCATTTTTAATATGTCATAGTTTTCAGAAATCTAGCTGGAGGTATCAGGCAATCTAATGCCTGCCTTGACTGTTGAACCTCATGTGCCAGTCAGTGTGAGACAAGAGTGCTAGTAGGCCACGGCTCTGTCAAACCAGACTAATCATGCCTCCTTCAATCAACCATTGGCCCTCTCTCTTCACTTGATCACCTTAAAATGCCATAAGTATTTTGAATCCCAAAAGCCCTTGCTTTGCCCTCAATACATCTGGTGGCTTTCCTCTGGCGTCCAAAACCTCCACTTCATAAGTGTTCACTTGCATTTATGACTGAATCAGTGGAAGAAACACTTACCAATGAGTTATCAATGTTGTGATGAAGAGAAGTTATTCTGTTTATCTTGCGCTAGTGTAGACACCAGCATGCCCTTTCTGTAATTCATACACATTCTAATATATTTCATGAACAATTTTCCACTACAAAGTTTGTCACCTATGCAGTGTGGTCCCAATTTTAGATCTGTTAGATTCTTGCAAGGAGAAAGTGTTGATGGCATCAGGCAAAGAGAAACAGTCTGTGTCTGCTTTGATGGCAGCAATTTCTAGAACTCTGATCAGAGCAGTAATTGGAGACCGCAGTGTTGGGTTTACATAAACCCTAGCAAAGATCCTTGTAGATAATCTTATTTTGAAAACCGTGGCAAAAATCAACAGCATGCACATGAAAAATAAATATTTGACTTTGTGAAAATCAGTAGGCATTGGCCCTTCATGAGATTTCATGGCCTCTTGGCTCTGATTCTGATCCCATTGGTATTTTGTAACTGGGGCTAGTCTGGGTAAAGATCTTGAGGTAATCTTTTGCTTCCAGAGCATGCCGATGTCTGCTTATATTTTAAACTCCAAAATACCAGCATACCAGTTTCTTCTCGCAAAGGAAGGTTTTCTGTGTGTAAGTTTCCTCAAATGAGGTCTAGTTTTACTACTTTGATTAAAATAAAGGGTGCAGAAGAAAAGTTAGCTGCTACTATACATATTGTGTATTCAAAGGCTAACATGTTTGAGCATTCTGATATTGCAATAGAAGAGAGATGTCTCTTTAGCGAGTCACCAATGGGATGGCATTTGAGTGGGCTGGTAAAATCTGTATAGTTTAGTTTCTTGGAATGCTCAGGGCCATCAGACTGTTCCTTTCTGGTTATCGACTTGCACAATATTCTGGTAGTTCAGTGTAGGAGGCTGGCCTGGTTTGTAGTGGGTACCTACGGTACCTACACCTTATACCAGGTCCAGTTATACCTTATTAGTGAGATGTAGTAGTGTTCTAGCAGCTTAGGCTGATAGAGGTAGCTATAGCAGAGCATCTTAGGCTGAACTAGGAGAAATGCAAAGCTCATGCAGTACTACTTATAGTTACACAGTACTTGTACACAAGTAAAGACAATACTCCATATTACCAAAAATAAAGGTATTTATTTGGGGGTGACAGTACCAAAAAGATCTTAGAGACAATACTCCTTCTGGAGGTGAATATTATTCACAATATATACACTAGACACCAAAATTAGATGAGTAAATAGTCATAGAACAATGCAAACAATAGGAAATGCTGTAGAATGCAATGGGAGAAAATAGGTCTAGGGGCAACACAAACCATATACATCTCCCTTTTTGGATTGCATATACTAAAAGTGGAATGAGAATCACAAATTCCCCCCCCGACAAGTGTATTGTGTGCAGAATCGCTGGGAGAGTAAGAATGCAGTAAAGGTAAGTAAATTACCCCACCCCAGAGCCCAGAAAAGCATGAGTAAAGTACTTCAAGTTTCCTTAGGACACACTACACCTCGTGATTGGGATTTTGCATCAACCAATCAAGTCTGCGAAAAACAACTGCTGGCTCTTTGGACCAGAAGACCTGCAAAGGAAGGTGACCAAGTTCAGAAGTCGAAAGAAGTTCCAGGAAGGACAGGAGCCCCTGCCAACCCAGAAGAGGGTGCAAAAGAAGAGTCCCCGGTTAGTCGAAGACAGCAGGAATGCACCCTCGGAAGATGCCAGTGGGTACCTGCGTGATGCAAAGGATGTCCCACAACGTGAAGATCGTTGCAGATGTGATTATTTTGTTGGAAGTCGCCAACAAACCTTGGTTATGACAAAAGTGCATTTTGCGTCAAAATGGCGCTGGATGGACCCAGGAGGGACCTGGGGGGGCTCAACTCTGTGTGAGGAGGAAGCGGGGGCTCTCAGCACTTTAGAGAGTGCTCAGGATGCCAGCCAGCACCCCGGGAGTCCCAGGACACTGGGACAAAGGAGGTGCAAAACTCAGTTGATGCAGCACAACAAAGGAAGGTCCCACACCGCCGGAGAACAACTCAGCAAGTCTAGCATCGCAGGATGGAGTGCTGGGGACCTGGGCCAGGCTGTGCATGAAGGAATTTTGCAAGTAGTGCACAGAGGCCTCAGGAGTTGAAGAAGGTGCAGTACACAGGGGTACCATCGCTCTCTGGGAAGGCAAGGTCTTACCTCCTCCAAATTGCATCAGCAGGACAGTCTGTCGATGATGTCCACCCTCTGTGTCCTTAGGACAGTGGTTCCCAAACTGTGCGCCGCGGCTCCTTGGTGCACCGTCAAAATTAGCCAGGGGCGCCGCACACAGTCTGGAAACCACTCGGAGGTGCTTTTAATCGGTAGCTTTTCACCGTGGTTTTGGAAACAAAACCCCCTGCATTAATTATTGTGACCAGCGGAGGGCGCCCGAGTACCATTAATAATATCCCTATGACAAAAGAAAAGAAATAGTTTAAAATAAATGGTTTTCAGGAACCTGAACGAGAGAATTAAGAAGTCAAACTGTAAATAGTGTAGGTACAGGTACAGACTGGGATTACGTTCCCCCACCCGCCAAAAAAAAGTAACATAATGGGGAGCCGTGGCCAACACGGCCAATAGGTCAAAGGAGCCGGGGATCGAAAAAGTTTGGGAACCACTGCCTTAGGAGCATGCTCGTCGCTGTGAGAGGAGACCAAGACCAAGGGTACCGGTTGTCATCTTGGAAGGTGCCTGCTGGAGCAGGGGAGAGACTCCGTCACGCCACAGGAGATTTCTTCGGTCCTTCTGGTGCAGGATGAAGACAGGGAGTCCCCGGAGCGTGCACACTGTGGAAACTGTTGCAGTTGCTAACTTGGAGCTGAGGTTGCTGAAGAAAAGTATCCCTTGTGGATACTTTGTTTGCTTTTACAGCAGTTCCTGGAGCAGGCTGCGGTTGATCCGAGGTCAGAGGATGATGAAGTAGTTGCAGAGGATTCCTGAAGGAAACTTGCAAGCAGAATCTGAAGAGAACCCACAGGAGAGACCCTAAATAGCCCTGAGAGGGGGATTGGCTACCTTATCAGGTATGGACCTATCAGGAGGGGTCTCTGATGTCACCTGCTGGCACTGGCCACTCTGAGCCCTCCAGAGTGCCCCCACACCTTGCAAAGCAAGATGGCTGAAGTCTTGGACACACTGGAGGAGCTCTGGGCACCACCCCTAGGGTGGTGATGGACAGGGGAGCGGTCACTCCCCTTTCCTTTGTCCAGTTTCGCACCAGAGCAGGGGACGAGGGGTCCCTGAACCGGTGTGGACTGGCTTATGCAAGGAGGGCACCATGTGTGCCCTTCAAAGCATTTTCAGAGGCTGTGGAGGCTACCCCTCCCCAGCTTGTAACACCTATTTTCAAAGGGAGAGGGTGTAACACCCTGCTCTCAGAGGAAATGCTTTGTTCTGCCTTCCTGGGACTGGGCTGCCCAGACCCCAGGAGGGCAGAACCCCCGTCTGTGAGGTGGCAGCAGCTGTAGCGCAAGCTCAGAGAGCTGGTTTGGCAGTACTGTGGGGTCCATAGTGGAGCCCCCAGGATGCATGGTCCAGTGTGCCAATTGAAATTGGCAAATTAAGTCTCTAGCCTAGAGTGACAAATTTAAAAGCAGAGAGAGCATAAGCACTGAGGTTCCGGTTAGCAGAGCCTCAGTGACAGTCAAGCACTATACAGACACACACATTAGGCCATAAACTATAAGCACTGGGGTCCTGACCAGCAGGATCCCAGTGAGACTGGCAAAAACATACTGACATACAGGTAAAAATGGGGGTTACATGCCAAGGAAGATGGTACTTTCCTACATTCAGGCAGGACACTTTTCCAAAATCAAGATAGATTCTAAGAATTTATCCATTATGATGGACATAAGGATTTGCTTTCAGAGCTTGCAATACAACCTGCCTCCTAACACTTTCCCTTTGTGTGTTATAGTTGCTATGCTCATCATTCTGAACTTAGTTGAATAAATGTGTGCTTCATTAAATGGTGTTTTACAAGATTGAACAGGCACGGCAAAGCACGAAATATAGATCGGTTATAAAACCATCAGTGTTGTGGAGTTTTCTATGGGCTCAGGTGGGCTTGGGGTAACATTCCAGGATGTGGGCCACAGAATTTTCTGGAGTTACTCAGACCCAGATACCAGGTATGGGTTTGATGACTGGACATTTTGGTAAAAAGGCAGCCCACTTTTAAGAGGTTCTTGCCAAATATTGTTATCTTTAAATAGAGCAATAGAAGTTATCTTTGGCTTTCTGTTCAAAGAAATGTTACGTTCAGTATAAAAAATTTAGGTCACTGTAAAGAACTCTGCAGACCAAATGACTGAACTCTAAAACCGGACACAAGCAATGCACAAAGGAAAGCAAACTTAATCTAGGTCCTCCTATACTTGGGCATAAAAAAAAAACTCTCCTAGTGCCAAGCAAGACGACTTCTTTCCCTGTCAGCACAGGAAGTGACCTCTCTGGATCACCCATCATCCACCTGCACAGAAAGTGACTTTCCTCAATTTCCCATCGTCCATCTGGACAGGAAGTGACATTACTGGTTTTCCTTCCAAAATCACCTTTAAATGAAGCCAAGGAAGAGGTTTACATCTCCTATCCCCCTTCAGCACAGGCAAAGATATCACAGCACCTTGCACTTCTACCCATTCCCAGGACCTACTTAATGGCAGCTGCAACATGGACACCCCCCTCCCAAATGGAAGCTTGTGTGTGCCCGTCCATGCCTGGACCGCTCCCAGGGCCAGGAACTGTGGTCAGATCACTGCCCGGCAATAATATGTAGCACTTGTTCGGTCACTAGACCCCTCGGTGCCATTCCCCCAACTGCTCCACAATGCCACTCACACCGCAGTAGAAGTATTCACCTGCACCCACTTGTGATTCTCCAGCACCCACACTTCTCTTCATGCAAATACTAACGCCCCACTCCAAGCAAACAGATCACACACACACACACACACACACACACACACACACACACACACCACCAACGACTATGCCACAGAAAACCCACACATCAACACCCACTAGCATGCATGCTCCTCGATGCACAAATCACTCCGCAAACACACAATGAAATATGGGACCTGATACACAGTGATGCACCCAACATCCTCTTCATCACAGAGACCTGGCTCTACCCCTTAGCAGCTCCCGACATTGCCACAGCAATTCAAGTGGGCTACAAAAATCACTCAACTGGACAACCGTCAGAAGCCAGGAAAAGGACTCGTTGTCATCTACACGTAATCCATCAAATACACAACAACCTCCAAGAACACCACCCGGTTCATGGCACACTTGCACTTCAAGCTACAAATATAAAAAACAGTTTACCCTGAATGGAACCTTTACCAGCCTCATCACCGACTTCGTCACTCCACTCGCCATTGGCTCCAGAGCCTACAGTCTACCTTCAAGGTTGCATTCAGACGCTATCACTAGCAAATAAGAGACACCAATAAAAATTTTAAAAAACACTAGTTAACCGAATTGAAGGGAAGCCCTAGCAGCTCCAAGATCTTCTGGATCGTTAAGTATTTCACCTCGCCCTTAGCCGATGTCAAGAAATGTGCTACCTCCCAACCACTTTGCGACAGCCTATCCAACTTCTTCCACAGCATAATCACAAAATATCCAGCAACTTAAACCCAGAGAAATCATCGATAACCTACCCACCATCAACCAAGATGGCCACCTCACCAAATGGACAACCTTCACCAGAAACGCAGCAGCCCCAACGGAGCTATGCCCCCCACCAGATCTACAGCCTGGGAATCACCAATCAGCACTACCCTGACCCACATCATAAACACTTCCATCCTGTTTGCCACTTTCCTGAATGAATGGAAACTTGTAGAAATCAAAACCCTCCTCAAGAAGCCCTCAACTGAATGAAAGCTGAGCAACATCTGACCCATCTCTCCTATCCAGCCAAAGGGATTGAGAAGGCCAACAACAATCAACTTACAAACCACCTAGAACTTCACCATCTTCTAGACAACACTCAATCAGGAGTCAGAAAGAACCACAGCACCGAAATAGCACTCATTGCGGCCACTGACCCAATTCAAATCATCCTAGACTGAGGAGAAGGTGGCCCTCATCCTGTTCTACCTCTCTGCAGCTTTCGACACTGTCTCCCATACCACTTTCATTGGAAGACTCCACAAGGTTATCATAGAAGGATCAGCTCTCAAATTGATCTTTTCCTTCGTCACGTGACGAGCTCAAAGGATCAGGCTGCTACTTTTCACATCAGAGTCCAAGAAGCTGATATGTCGAGTCCCAAAGGGATGGTCCCTCAAACCTGACATTTTCAACAAACACTGCACCACTTGCCAGCATCATCTGATCAGAAGATATCACAGTCTTCTCCTACTCAAATGACACTAAACCCATCCTCTCCCTCACAGACAAGATAGCCACCCCCAGAACCAATTTCCCAAGCTGCATGACCATGGTAACAGACTGGATGCCAACCAACTGCCTGAAGCTCAACTCCGACAAAACAGATGGACTTGATTTTGACCATAGGGAGCTCTCCATGGGATCACCCCTACTGACCGTCTGAGCTAGGACGGGGAGGGTGGGGGACCGACACACACACCACCCCCACCAACCAACCACATACAAGAAATCTAGGGATCCCGAGAGATGGGCTATGGGGTTATTCTCTCTGGGTCACAAATAAGCTGCGAGACATCTTACAAGCTAGAACTATGGTGTGGTCATGTATTACGATGCAAATGTTAAGGTGAGACATCACTGCTGTGACTATCATGAGAATCTAATGTCAAGTTTAAGGGGGGGAGGGATTGTTATTGGTTAATAAAAGAACGCATTACCAATTATCGGAGTTATATATGCCATGATCATGCTAACTACCTATACGCCGGGCTGGGACAAGCCTCACAGATATATTTTGACTAAAGGTTGGATGTTGAAGCTATAACATACAAATGTAAACTACTGTGATAAAGACCACAAATAATAGGCAAGACATGCCACAAAACACAATATGCATGATATTGTATAAACTGATGAAAACAATAAAAATATGTTTACAAAAATAAAAGTCCCAACAAAAGTAGTGACTATGACGATGCACCCCATCTTACTTGGACCCTACTGCATTGGGTGCAATCAGTACTACTTTAACTAGATTATCAGAAACGAATCGACTTGTTAAAAAAAACATATTTGATCAGGTAGTACTGCTAAAAAGTTATCAACCAAATGCAGTTACGTCTAGTTAAAATGGTCTCATAGCAACTACGTTGGAACCTTCTAGTGCCCCTCATACAATCAATATCATGGGGTTGTCAAACTAGGAATCCAGAGAGCTTTGAGCAAATTTGCAAAACCAAAATACTTCATTCATTCCATCTGGTCAGCTACTAAACACTTGTAGTGAGTATCAAAAACATACTACATCTGACCATTTAAACAATAGGATGGAGGAATTAATCCGCTGTAAAGCTAAAATTTAGAAGCCGAAGATAATAAAATTTGCCATCATCTCAACAGAAAGGCATTTGTGATCAGGAATGAGGATTTCAACAATATAGGTGGGAATGAAGGCTAATACTAAAACTGTTGATTTAAAAAAAAAAAAATGATAGCTTTGGCACCAACCAGCAGGTACTAATTCTGTTCAATTTTTGAAGAGAGGCAGAAGAAAATCACAAATAAGTAATTTTATTAGCTAAGACAGAGGCTAACAAGAGCAGAGGGAGCTATTGGGCTGATTCAAAATAAGTCTATCCTTCAAATAACCTAACTGGGGCTCAATTAAATACAGGAGGTACAGCACAAATTACAGTGGCAAACTTGTCTCTGGAACAAACCTAGCAAAATAGTAACTGATTACTTCGGGGAATAGCTGAAGGTATATCAGTCATTGCTAAAGCATGTGGAGAACCACAACACAATATACCAGCAAACACGAATACAAGAATCCGAGAGAGTGAAGATGGAGGTCGACATCGCATTACGAAAATGGGCAGCATCAATGATCGTGAGCTGCCAAATACCAACCCTTTGCATACACGTGAAAACTGTCGTGTTTTAACATTGAATCACGACCAGCAGTGGCTTAAAGCAAGTGTCCCTTCTAGCACCACTCCTGCTCTTATTACATATTACTAACTTATCGGGCATTTTGAACTACAGCAAAGGAGATTCCCTAAAACATGAGCAATTGCAAGTCACATCCTTCGCTTATGCAGCTGTCTTGGTGATTTTATCTTCCACACAGATTGGACTAGAGCAACAAATGAACCTGCTCCAGCAATATAACATCCCGAATAGACTGAAATAAACGATAGGAAAACAAAACAATTTGGACCTCACACACCAAGATTAGTTGGCTTTTAGGAAACATGAGAAGACACATAGCTTGGTATGCATGTCAACAGTAAACTTACATGAAACATCAACATCATGCATTTGTTAAATAAGTTTTGAATTGAATTTTCTAGAGTGATTAAAAATGCACACAATGCGGGGGGGAGTATGACTGGTCCAACAGACGCTGTCACTCATACCAAGTCAATACTGTTGATATTAATACGCAACGCTGATCTTTCAACACATTACAGAGAAACCTGAGACACTTGAAATAACATTCAAAATATATTTAACTGAAGAGCTTCTAGCCTCCACTGTCGAATATACCAACTTAGCGCTCCCTTCCTTGACTGCTGCTAATATTAATTTGATTAACTAGTGCTGGGATTATGTAATTACACAAGGAAACATCCCTTTTTAAAAAGGAGTCTTTCTAAACTGGGACTTTGCCTCCTTCACTTAACCTGTGACTCCTATCACTGTTGAACAAGTAGCAGCTGCCGTCAATGACAGACAGACTTTTCTAGGATGAATAGGACAATTCATAAACATCTGATAAAGAAAGCTATTGTCCCTTGCTTTAGCTAAGCCATCTACTTTTCTTACTTATAATTCAAGCTATTTACAAGCCACAAAGACAAAAGGCAGTCCTATTTAGACGATAAAGTTGATCCACAAACAAAACAAAAAGGGTATTCTTAAAATGTAGGCTTTTATCAATGCCTCTGTCAGTTTTACAGATCATGGGGCTGTTGAGAAATAAAACAGATGGTCTGTCTGATATGTTACTCCATAGAAGAACGCATTTTTTGCTTGTGTCCCTGTAGGAAAGTAGCATCTTTCTGACATAGTTACCCCCACTTTTTACCTAGTATCAGTGTGTCTAGACTGTAGTACACTGGGATCCTGCTAATCAGGACCCCAGTGTCTGTGCTATCTCCTCTAAATGTGATTGCTGGTAAATTTTTACAGCGCACAATTGGCATACTGGTGCACCCATGTACAACCCTAGTATATGGTACTTATGTACCCAAGGCATTGGTACACCAGGGGTCCCCAATGGGCTGCAGTATGTGTTATGCCACCAAGGGGAGCCCATGCAAACTGTGTCTGCAGGCCTGGCATTGCAGCCTGCGCAAAATGGTGCATTTGCCTTTCACTACAGATATAAGGCTTGCCTTATATCGCGGTCACTACACTTGGACACTGTAAGTCACCCTTCAGGTAGGCCCTTCAGCCCAAGGGCAGGGTGCATGTCCAGAAGTGTGAGTGTACTCTTGCATGAGCAAGGTACACCTACAAACCCCAGACTCCATTTCCTGGGCTTTGTAAGTGCAGGGAAGCCATCTGAAGGTATTTAGTGGACTCTTGTCAACCAGGGTGGTCCAACTACATAATGGCTTTTCCGAACCTAAGCATGTTTGGTATCAAACATGTTGGAAACATGCAACTACCAGATTCCAGTGCTAGTTGCATGATCCCATGTTCCTTAGATGAGTCCCCAGTTCTGCCTGTGCAGCCTTATGGGGTTTTGCTGCCAGCCCACACTCCTGCCGACCCCAGACACTATTCTGCCCTCCTGCTTGTGAGCCTAACTCAAGCAGGGGAACACAGAGCCAACGATTTCCTGCAAGAGAGGTGTGACCACATCTCCCTTTGAAATAGGTGTCTGGGCTGGGGTGGAGTGGCCTCTGAGCGCCACCAGACTGCTTTGAAGGACACATTTGGTGGCCTCCTTGCATAATCTTGTTTGCACCAGTTCGGGAACTCTCGGTTCCCGTTGTCTCGCAAAACCACACAAATGACAGGGGAGTGACAACACGCTATCTAGCTACTCCCCTGTGGAGGTGCACAGAGCTCTTCCAGGTGGCCGGTTGATTCTACCTTCTTGGAAACAAGGTGGGCAGAGGCCAGTGGGACCATCTGACTGGTTATGACAGGTAGATGACATCCCTGATCCCCTCTGATAAGTGGGTCACTTCAGGGAGTGACAACCCCCTTTTGAGGTTACTTAAGGGCTCCCCCACTGGTGGGTTCCAGATTTGTCGAGCAAGACTTCAAGGAACTCTGTAAGACATCTGCTCCTGGCCTCTGGAACTGCTGCTGGTCTGCTTTTGGAACTGAAACATGACTGTATGCAGTTGGGAGGGCTCTCACTGCATCCTTGTTTCTCCAGCTCCTGCAAGATTTCCGCAACATCCGTGGCTGTGCATCCTCTAGGGTCACAAGTACTCTCTATGCATCCAAGAAGCAAGCAGGAATCTCCCTTGGAGTGGAGGAGTCACTCCTCTGTATATGCAGGCAGCTCAAGCCGACAACAATCATCTGAAGGATCCTGCTGTCCCACGGACAATGAAAGGGCTCTGCTCACAGGTGGTGGTTCTGTGGTCCTCTCCTTTCCAACTTGTCTTCTGACTAACTCAGGAGATGGTGGACCCTTGCTGCAGCCACTGGAACAGAACCCCCTGTGCACCGCGACTGTTGTTCTTGCCAACGCTTGTTGGCTCTTTCTCCAAGAGATCTTCTGGCTCCAAGAAGCCCCAGCCTCTCTCACTCTGCAACTACATGATCACCTTCCAATCTGCAGCTCCTGCGACGTGAGACTCCTGCTTTATTGTGCTGCCGAGGTCTCCCTGCGACTTCCTGTGCCTGCTGCCAGTTTGTCACTTGTGGGGGCTCCTCCAACTCCGGCTAGCTTTCCTCTCTGCTGAAGGCCTGCCCTCACTCTCTTCGAAGGATCAAGTTACTAGGACCTTGCTAGTCCCCAAAAACATACAATCTTCCTTGCAACAACTATTTGCATCTCCCAAGGCTCGTTGGTGGTCCTGCCAGCCACTTACCATCCTGCAATCCGGCAACCGATGTAAGAGCGCTCGTGGGTGACTCCAAGGATCTCCTGCATCCCCTGGACTCCGCAGCTGGACTTGTTCCTTTATCGTCCTTCAGGAACTTCACCTCCAAGAGGGTGGGTATTGCCTACCTGCACCTCCTGGATATTTCTGAGTGGTCTGGACGCTGTCCCTTTCTTTTTCAGTTTCTTCACATCCGAAATCCTCCTTTGGGTTCCACCGGCTTGGTCCCTGTGTGGCGACAGCAGCTGGACAACCAAGGTTTCCATTGACTCCAACAAGGGTTTCCGATGCCACTTCACCCTTATTCACCTGGGCTCCCTGGTGTAGGTACTCCAGTCTTCTGGGTATCCACAGGTGGGGGCATTTTCCAACCTTCTTTGTGTTAGCCGGTTTTCTGAGGGTCCACTGGGAAGGGTCCTGAATTCATAAGAATCCAACCGCAACGGTCCTGTGTTAGCCTATGGGACACCGGGCTAGATAACCTCTCACCCGGGCACCTGTGAGATTTCTAGTACTTACCTCTGGTAATTTCCTAGTCCCACAGCTCCTGAGATTCTAACACATTTACCTTGGTTGAGCACCTACATTTTTATACCACTTTCTCAGTATAGGATGCCACACCATAGGTGTACACTGTATATTGAGGCAGCCTCCTACGGTCCCTACTTGGTGGAGTTGTGTAAGAAGTACCTTTACCTGATGTACTGCAAAAACAGTTTCTGACGGATACGTCTAACTGCAGATTCCTCACCTTAAATTACTCCCCAGACACTAGACTGGATCTGAAAAGTCTTCCTTTACAATGCTCCCACACGCCACTAGGTGGCATTGTGCAGCTTTGTATTGACTGCTCCTCCCTGGAAGTGGCGGAGCTGCATATAAATGCCACACATGCATCCTGACGTCATTCCCTTTCTGTGCCTTCAAAAGGAGGTTCAGAGCTCTAACCCCAGTTTTGTCGGCCTTCCCACAACTCCTAAAAATCAAGCAAAATCTAGTGTGCTAAGAAACTATGTCCTCTTCTAAGGCTACAGGCTTAAAACCTGTGCTGCAACTACAAAAAAGATGTCAGTCATAGACCCGCACAAGGTACAGCTCTGGTGCTTGGGATCCGGATACTACACAAAGTCTTGTGGCAACTGTGCCATCACGCACCTAAAAGCAATCTGTGATCAAGAGGTGAAGCTATAAATTGTTGAACACAACAAGGTGTGGGCCTCATGTAGAACTTGCTCCATTTCGAGGCAGCAGACTCACTCCTACTCCCAAGGATGTCTTTGAGAAGTTATCTTTGCAGTCGAAGTCTCCCGGTAACTCAAAGTCGAAGCCCAAATGCAAGCGCAAGAAAGCGAGGTGGGCCTCAACTCCATACAGACTCATTCTATCCAAAGAGAAGGTGCTAGGGCATCACAATGTCAGATGGTCTCCCTCCAGCTCTCTGGTTGCAGAGCTAATCCCGCAGTTGACCCCAGTATGCCCTGAATTACCCGGTCCATGAACAACGCCTCTGCAAATTTGAACTATAATTGCCCTCTATTGAGATTAGGACTAATGTTCTTATGACTACATTACAGCCTGGGCCACTTGTTTTTTTTGCCAAGTTTCAACAAGGCCATCACTGATACCTTAATGAGCACCTGGTCAAAGCTGATTACTTTGCAATCAATAGGCAGATGGCCAGACATGTCAGGTTGGTGATCCTTGTTTTCTCACTAAGCATTCTACTCCAGAGACTAGTTGTTCAGGCCTCAACCAGCAAGGTGAACCCTAGTTCATTCCATGCGACTCTGCTCAACCGGAAAGCTAAGAGAATTGAGGCATTGAAAAACACATTTTCTCCTTGGATAGCAGAGGGTTGAGATTGGTTAACACAGTCTGCTTGTTGGCCCAAGATACAGATGTCCAGGGACATGGCCAGTGAGATCTTGTCAGCAGTTCTGGAAGACCATAGTACCACACTGGCTAAAACATTGTGTAAGGAAATGCCTTCCTTGGCATGGTTACCCCCTGACTTTTTGCCTTTTGTTGATGCCAGTTATGATTGAAAGTGTGCTGGGACCCTGCTAACCAAGCCCCAGCACCAGTGTTCTTTCCCTAAACTGTACCTTTGTTCCCACAATTGGCACAGCCGTGGCACACAGATAAGTCCCTTGTAAATGGTACCCCTGGTACCAAGGGCCCTTTTGCCAGGGAAGGTCTCTACAGGCTGCAGCATGTCTTATGCCACCCTGGGGACCCCTTACTCAGCACATGCACACTGCCTCACAGCTTGTGTGTGCTGGTGAGGAGAAGATGACTAAGTCGACATGGCACTCTGAGGCACCCCCTCAGAGTGCCATACCCACCTCACACTGCCTGTGGCATAGGTAAGTCACCCCTCTAGCAGGCCTTACAGCCCTAAGGCAGGGTGCACTATACCACAGGTGAGGGCATATGTGCATGAGCACTATGCCCCTACAGTGTCTAAGCAAAACCTTATACATTGTAAGTGCAGGGTAGCCATAAGAGTATCTGGTCTGGGGGTTTGTCAAACACAAACTCCACAGTTCCATAATGGCTACACTGAAATCTGGGAAGTTTGGTATCAAACTTCTCAGCACAATAAATGCACACTGATGCCAGTGTGTGATTTATTGTAAAATACACCCAGAGGGCATCTTAGAGATGCCCCCTGTATACCAGTCCGACTACTAGTGCTAGGCTGACCAATTTCTGGCAGCCTGCCACAACCAGACGAATTTCTGGCGACATGGGGTGAGTGCCTTTGTCACTCTGTGGCCAGGAACAAAGCCTGTACGGGGTGGAGGTGCTTCTCACCTCCCCTTGCAGGAACTGTAACACCTGGCGGTGAGCCTTAAAGGCTCATGCCATTTGTTACAGCACCCCAGGGCATCCCAGCTAGTGGAGATGCCCGCCCCTCCGGCCACTGCCCCCACGTTTGGCGGCAAGGCAGGAGAGGATAATGAGAAAAACAAGGAGGAGTCACCCACCAGTCAGGCCAGCCCCTAACGTGTCCTGAGCTGAGGTGACCCCTGCCTTTAGAAATCCTCCATCTTGAGTTTGGAGGATTCCCCCAATAGGATTAGGGATGTGCCCCCCTCCCCTCAGGGAGGAGGCACAAAGAGGGTGTAGTTACCCTCCAGGACAGTAGCTATTGGCTGCTGCCCTCCTGACCTAAACACACCCCTAACTTTAGTATTTATGGGCGATTCCAGAACCCAGGAAATCAGATTCCTGCAACCTACACAAAGAAGGACTGCTGACCTGAAAGCCCCACAGAGACGACAACTGACTTGGCCCCAGCCCTACCGGCCTGCCTCCAGACTCAAAGAACCTGCACAGCGACGCATCCAACAGGGACCAGCGACCTCTGAGGACTCCGAGGACTGCCCTGAAACCAAAGGACCAAGAGACTCCCGAGAACAGTGGCACTGTTCACCAACAGCAACATATTTGCAACAAAGAAGCAACTTTTCAAGAACTCACTCAAGCTCCAGAGAACTAACACCGCAGAGAAGACGCCCAGGTGACTGCGACTTCGTGAATAATCTGAGACAACCCCCCCTGCACTCCTACAGTGACGCCTGCAGAGAGGATCCAGAGGCTCCCCCTGACCGCGACTATCTGGTAACAAGGAACCCGACGCCTGGACCAAACGCTGCACCCACAGCCCCCAGGACCGAAAGGAACCAACCTCCAGTGCAGGAGTGACCAGCAGGCGGCCCTCTTCCTAGCCCAGTCGGCGGCTGGCCCGAGAAGCCTCCCTGTGCCCTGCCTGCATCACCTAAGTGACCCCTGGGTCCCTCCATTGCTTTCTATAGCAAACCCGATGCCAACTTTGCACACTGCACTCAGCCGCCCCTGTGCTGCTGAGGGTGTGTTTTGTGCGCCTGTTTGTGTCCCCCCCAGTGCTCTACAAAACCCCCCTGGTCTGCTCCCCGAGGACGCAGATACTTACCTGCCAGCAGACCGGAACCGGAGCACCCCTGTTCTCCATAGGCACCTATGTGTTTTGGGCCCTCCTTTGACCTCTGCACGCGACCGGCCCTGTGTTGCTGGTGCAGTGACTTTGGGGTTGCCTTGAACCCCCAATGGTGGGCTGCCTATGCCTAGGAGACTGACTGTGTAAGTGTTTTACTTACCTGAGAAACCTAACAATACTTACCTCCCCCAGGAACTATCGATTTTTGCAGTGTCCACTTTTAAAATAGCTTATTGCCATTTTAACCTATACTGTGTATATTACTGCTTTAATTCAAAGTTCCCTACTTACCTGTGTGGAGTACCTTGCATTTTATGTATTTACCTCAAATCTTGAATCTTGTGGTTCTAGAATAAATTAAGAAAATATATTTTTCTATATAAAAACTATTGGCCTGGAGTTTGGCCTCTTTGAGTGTGTGTTCCTCATTTATTGCCTGTTTGTGTACAACAAATGCTTAACACTACCCTCTGATAAGCCTAATACGCGACCATACTACCAAAAAATAGAGCATTAGTATTATCTAATTTTGCCACTATTAACCTCTAAGGGGAACCCTTGGACTCTGTGCACACTGTCTCTCACTTTGAGATAGTATATACAGAGCCAACCTCCTACACATGGAAGTTGTGAAAGAAATGAGGGCCACAGCCCACTACCTGGTTCTTTTGACTCTTTCCAAACAGATTATTCATCAACCTAGGAAATTCTGGGGCTACACTAGTGGGTGGTGTGTGGGCAGCTTCTTAGGAATACTTTAACAGCAGATTCCTCATGTTTGAATACTCTCTAGGTCTTAGGCTGGATTAGGAAAATCTTTAACCGCACCACTGCACGCCAGTAGGCAGTGTGTTGTGGCTCTGCTCTGACGTTATACTGCAGAAGTACCCAGCTGAGCCAATATAAGCACCACCCATGCATGCTGACTTCAATTCTTTTTTCTGCGTCACCAGAGGCAAATCCAGAGCTATCTCTATTCTCTTCATGAAACTGCTTTTCCACAAACATTTCACACTCTAAATACCATTGTACAAGGGAAACTGTAACCTCCTAAAAGCAATAGGTTCAATCCTTGTAAGAACTGTTGGACGCAAATGTCTGTGACAGATCCCCACCGGACTTGTCTTTGGTACCTGGAATCAGACTGCAACTCTAAAGGCCCGTATCAACTGCGCCTCAATAAACCTGTATGTCGCCACACACTGGAAGACTCCATACAATAACCGGTCGAAGGGAAGGCCCTTACCCTTCCCAAAGTCGTTCTCCTGGCAGGTCTTTGTCACGGTTGAATCCTTCAGTAAGTCAAAATTCCAAGTGGGGGCTCTGCCCCTTCCCACCACTTGAACGCCTGACAAGGTGCGAGGGCATAAATGTGCGTCTCAATCTCACTCTTTAACTCTAGCTCCTTAGGCGCCGATTCCGACTTTCGGCCCAGGGCAACCAAAGAACCAGAGTCCTTCTGCAACACAGCAGCAAATCCATGAGTTCCACAAAGCTAAGCTGTCTCTTCAGCACGAAGTTGGCTCCCTCAGGTATGCCTCTGGGTTCCAAGAAGCTGCAAGAACCTCTCACTGGGACTCTGATGGCAGTTTTGCCCTCTGCACCAGTTTGAACCAGAGGCCCAGTTTTGGGTCTCACACCGGCTTCTGTGCTGACATCGGTCTTGACATCAGACCTTGGAGCATCATCAACCACGTGGACACCAGACAACAAAGCACTACAGATTGTGATTTCCAACTCTAAGCTGATGCTACTTCAACTGAAGCTGCACCCTGATCCCATTGGGCCGCAGTCCTTTCGCACCCCATCAGACTGACTCCTTGCCCTTACCTCAAGGAAGGGCAAAGATCATCCACAATCTTTCTGGCACAGATTCCAATAAAGACTGCTATGATGAAGGGGTGAGTGTGTTCAACCGCACACTGAAGACATCTTGCACAATGAGCTACAAGATGGCAATGGACTGGATATTTCTACAGGCACTAGTCTGGTCACTGAATTAAGTGCCTTCTTTACATTAGTGATGCGGAGAACTGCAGAGGTTCTTGACCTCAAAATGCCCATTATGGCGGTGTAAACCAAAATTCTCACTGAAGTCTTTCAACCCGTATAAACTATTTTTTGAGCCCCTGTTGCCTAGCAATGAGGCAATCATGGATGTCCTTCTTGGGACATGGGTAAAACCATGATCTGTAAGGGACTTTTAGCTGCAGATTACCTACATTGGAATATTCACCAGACGTCAGACTATACCCGGACAATCTTGAGCAGCACTTCTGCGTGCCAGAAGGTGATGCCGATCGGCTTGGTGTCATAGGCGTTGTGTGCACCAGAAGTGACATACACAGTGCCTGTATAAGCACCACCCCCTGGGCCCCAATATCATTTCCTTTTTTTTTTTTTTTTTGGCAACATCAGCACAGATCCAGGAGAGCTACCCAAGGCACTTTTTATCTGCTTTTTCTTCAAATGTTGCCAACTTTTCTTGAGTTTTCACTCCCAGTGTCCATTAGGATGTTATGTAAGAAACTTGTGATTTTTAAATCCTGTGGAGCCTATGACAGGCAGATTTCTGGGACATACCCCTCCCCCCTCTGTTAGTTTGTTTATGGTGCCTGGGACCAGATCACGACTGCCCTGACTGCTGTGAGATGAATCCCAAAGCAGTCCAGGAATGAGCGTTAAAGCTCCTGGTCGCTCAACACCGGACAGCTCTATGCTGCTGCAGATCTTGGTCCCATGGATGATCCTTGGTCGTCTCTGAGCTGTTAGGATAAGTCGCATAAGAAGAACAAAAAGTTGACTTCACCGCGCCTGTCCAAATCATCGGATGAGGCACTGGAATGATGCCGCACTTCTACACCCCATTCTCGCTCTTCCCCCACAGAGCCTGAGCCTGGGTCTCCTCCACTCCTCCCTGAGTTTCCCAGAGCAGGAGCGACCTCCGTCAAATTAGTGGAATTTGATGAGACTATGGACCTCATCTTTGTACAAGTCAAACACTTTGGAACACCTTTCAGCCCCAATGAGTTCAGAAAATGTCCCAACTGGGGTCCGCTGACAGGTTCACCCTTTGTGCCACCTGTTCATCTTGGATCCATTTCTACATCCAGACCGACTCAGTTTGCGAATCCAGGACCATCACCAGAGTTTGGCCTCGTTGCGCTGTTCTTGATGCAGCTGACACCCTTCAGCAACACAGACCCTGTTGTTATTCCTGACTCTAATACGGAGGTGGACCAGCGTCGTCCGATGTCTACACCAGAGCCAACTGGGCCAAGACCTTCCGGGTTAGAGACAGTGCATCCTTTTTCTAACATACTCTGTAAAGAATATGCTTGGGTGGATCGGGGGATCCTTATGGTTATGCTGAGCCCCTTGAGGAACCCTTGGTCGAAGACAACTATCAGGAACTGGCTGTTGCCACTGGTCTGGATGCCCCTCCTTCCTTTGCCATGGTGGTGTGGAAGGCAGCTGAGGTCTTCTACCTTACGCTTCTCTCAGTGGAGGGAGGTCAATACCAATGTCTTGACGGCGGTGCTTCAACCTGGGGTATCCCACACTGAACCCCTCGTCCCTTACAATAAAGCCCTAACTGTTGCCCTTCTTGGGGCCTGGGCAAAGCCCTGTTCAGGTGCTCATGTGCACAGGATGATCACCCGACTCCACAGCCCTGCTCCTGAGTATCCAGATTTCTTCGCTCAGCACCCCACCCCAAGATCCTGATGGTGCATGCCTCAACATCCAAAGTTAACCCTGGCGTGTTCCCTAGCACGCCACCGGATAGGAAATCCAAGAGGCTAGAAACATTCAACAAGAGGAGTTGCTCTTCCACCAGCCTTGCAAAGTGGTCAGTGAACACTGCTTCTTCTCTTAGGCCAGTAGACCCACACAATCTGATAGAGATTTATAGCTGCAAATTCCTTAACTTTGAATTCTCCCCAGGCATCAGAATAGATCCAGAAGATTTTTCGTGAGCAGCACCCCTGCGTGCCATAAGGTGGTGTCAATCGGCTCTGTTGGTGTTGTCCTCAAAGATGTTGCGGTTCCTATATAGGCAGCACCCAGCCACGCCATTGTCAGTTCTTTTCTTTCTGCGCCAGCCAGCGATGAGGTGAGCAAGAGCTATCCCTCAGTCATTTTTTGACTGGTCTTTTTTGATTTTTTGTTGAATGCTTTTTTGAGATAACTCCTGGTGTGTTGAGGATGTTGTCATATAAGATGGGTTTTAAGCCCTGCGGATCCGGTCATTGGGTGGTCAGTGATTGATTTGCACCTGCTCTGCTCATGGTGTTAAGAGAGCGACCACGACCCAGTCGTGCTCGAGTGCCAGGCCATGCATCCTTTTAGGAGGCAGTTCCGAAAGCTAGTTGCGGCCCGGCACATGACTCCGCGCAGGTAAAATTCTCGTCAAGAGGAAGGTCCCTGGAGTGGTGTCGCTGTCGTCCCACTCAAAGTCCTTGGGCCAATCAGGCTCGGCACCTGTGGGTTCCAGGGATGCAGTCCTAGATCCGGACTGGTGCTGGTAGTACCACCTCAACCTTACCTGGCCCCAATACCACCGCTTCCAGTGCCCACCTGCAGCGCCAACCCCATTGTCATTCCCAACTCCAACACCCCAATTGCATCGCCCGATGTCGGCAGAAGCTTTGCTTCCTGGGCCGAATCCTGAGCACTATTCTGCTAGGCTGGGCCTTGAGGAAGACTGGGGGGGGGTCGCTGGACCCTTTTGAATATCAGCCTTTTAGAGAAGAAATGGACTGGTGTAAAGACTTGGGTGAAGCCAGTGGACGGGGCACATCTCTAGATACTGGCATGCTTTCTCCCCCTACCTTGGCTACAGAGGAGGGAACCTCTTATAGTGAGGAGGGTGGCTGAGGTCCTGGACTTTCAGGCACTTTCGGTGGCAGTCGAGACTAATCTCTTGACAGAGGTGCTGCAACCGGGAGCTTCCACCTCTTAACCCCTGCTCCTGTTCAATGATGCCGTGATGGATGTCCTTCTGGGTACCTGGTCCAAACCCAGCACTGGGCTCCTGTGAATAGGATGACTGCCTGCAGCCATTGCCCTGTACCTGAGCCCCCAAGTTTCCTGACGCAACACCCCACCATTGAGAGCTTGGTGGTCCAAGCTTCTGCTTCCCATGGTGGGTTCCTTACTGCTCCCCCTGGATAGGAAATCCAAGAGGCTAGATTCATTTACGAAGAAGAAGTTTTCTTCTACCAGCCTTGCATTGTGGTCTGTGAACACCGCATGCCTTTTGGGCCATTATACCTGCATGCTGTGGGACACTGTTGCACAACTGCTGCCACAGGTCCCGGAGGAGGCCCGGGCTGTACTCTCTCAGGCTGTTGCTGACGGGAGAGACGCAACAACGTTCACGATCCGTTGCGCACTGGACACAACTGTCTCGGTAGACAGAAAGATTTAGACTACAGTGGTCCTGAGGTGCCATGCCTAGCTGAGAAAGTCGGACTTTTTGGGGGGATTTCAAAGCTTCGCTGATGACATGCCCTTGATAGCACCTGTCTCTTCGGGGACCAGGCAGATTCAGCGCTTGAGCGCTGAAGGATTCTCGTGCTGCGACCACCCCTCCCGCCATCTTATAACCGGACAACAGAGGATCATTTGTCCCTTCTCTGTGAGTAAGTTGCAGCTCTCTTGGCCAAGGGATCCATAGAGAGGGTTCCAGTGCCGGAAGCAGGCTTTGGTTGCTACTCCCCCTACTTTTTGGTCCCCAAAAAGGACAACGGTCTTTGCCCTATTCTAGACCTACGAGCCCTTGATCTCTTCCTCAAAAGGAGAAGTTCAAAAATGCTCACGATGGCTCAGGTCTTGTCTACCCTTGACTCAGGAGACTGGATGGTAGCGTTCGACTTGCAGGACCCTTATTTTCACATCCCCATCCTGCCTGCCCTCAGACATTAGTTGCAGTTCACGGTAGGTCACAAATGCTTAAAGTTTACCATGCTCCCCTTTGGCTTTACCAGCACCCCTCGGGTGTTAACCAAGATGATAGCAGTGGTTGCACCTCATCTGCGGAGGTCAGGGTTATCAGTCTTCTCCTATCTTGATGACTGGCTGATGAAGGCAGGCTTGCCCCAGGCTGTCGTCTCCCACCTCCAGAATATGGCAAACCTGCATTCACTGGGGTTCACCATTTACATGCCAAAGTCACACCTGACTCCCTCTCTGACGCTCCGTTACATTGGGCACAGTGTAATTTTGGGCTTATCCTCCCAAGTGGCAAGTCCAGGATTTTCAGGCTATGATACCGATGTTCAGCTTCTATCTCGGATTTCCGTGAGATTGACTCTGAGGCTTCTGGGCCTCATTGCCTCCTGTATCCTGCTGGTAACACATGCCAGATGGCATATGCGGGTTCTGCAGTGGGACCTGAAGTTACAGTGGGCGCAGTATCAGGAGAATCTCCCCAACATTGTCCAGATCTTGGAGGGAGCTGCAAAAGACCTGAAGATGTGGTTAACAAACCGCGATTGGGCCAGAGGCAGATCCCTCTTCCTTCTCCACCCAGATCTGACAGTAGTGACAGATGCTGCACTCCTGAGATGGGGCAGTCATCTTAGAAAGCTGGAGATCAGAGAAATCTGGTCTCTGGTGGAAGCAGGACTCCACATCAACATGCTGGAGCTCCGTGCGATTCGACTGGCATTGAAAGCCTTTGTTTCCTCCACCAAGGGAAAGATAGTGCAGCTATTCACAGACAACACCACCGCCATGTGGCACTGCAATGAGCGGGGTGGGGTCGTGGACCCTTTGTCAAGAGCCTCTGGAACAGCAGAGCATATCCCTGGTAGTTCACCATCTGGCAGGCTCTCTGAACGCCAGAGTGAACAAAGACAGACAAAAATGCCTAGCCAATCACAAATGGCTTCTCCATCTGGAGTAGGTGCAAGGTCTCTTTCAGCAGTGGGGAGAGCCTTCATTAGTTCTGTTCACCTCAGCCAAGAACAAGCAATGTCAGCAGTTTTGCACGCTTAAGTTTCTAAAGCGGCAATCGCTTGGAGACGCTTTCGACCCTAAGTGTAATTAAGGCCTCCTGCCCACCTTTACACCCATACCACTCCCACCTAGAGTTCTCAAGAAGATCAGGAATGACTGGACCCAAGTAATCCTTGTGGCTCCGGACTGGCCACAGTGAGTCTGATATCCTGAGCTCCTGAGCCCGTCCATCAATCCTCCAATCCTCCAATCACACTGCTTGTTCGGGAAGATGTTATGTCACAGCAGCCGGGGAGAGTTCTTCACTCTCCACCTCCTTGCATGGAGATTTAGTGGTGGTAGTTGACAGATTTTGACCTTCCTCCTGAAGTCTAACGCCATCTTGGCAGCCAGGCATCCCTCCACCAAAACAGTATTCTCCTGCTTTGGTAGAAATTTGTAGCAACGTGCACAAACAAGTCTGCTGCTCCTCTTTCTGCCCCTTTCTAAGGTTTTACTGTTTATTTTTTCCCTTGCTCTGCTTTAGGCAGTCTTAAGGGCTATTTCTGTTTTTTTGTGGTTGCCTTATCAACCTTCCCTTTTCAAGCCTCCTATTGTTCATAGGTTCCTCAAAGGGCTTACTCATCTCCTCCCTCATCCCCAATCATTATACCCCAGTGGGATCTTGATTTGGTTCTGACCTTTTTGATGTGCACACCCTTGGAGCCTCTTCCCAATTGTTCCCTCAGGCTTCTCACAATGCAAACAGCCTTCTTTATGGCAATTACATCTGCCTGCAGAGTGAGTGAGCTGCAGGCCTTACCATCCAAGCCACCCTAACTCTCTATCTATCCTGACCATGTGGTGCCTCATGCTAGGGCCTCTTTTCTGCAAGAAGTGATCACATCTTTTCATGCAGGACAAACTATCACCTTGCTGACATTTTATGCACTTCCCCCTCCTTCTGAGGAAGAGGAGAGACTCCACGGCCTGGACCCAATAATGAGCATCATTGGTGTTCTAACTTGATCATACAAAAGATTTCCAAGTGGGTGACCAACATTTAGTGGGGTATGTGGGTGTGAAGAAAGGTGGGGCTGAGCAGAAGCAGACCATCTCCAGATGGGTCATTCCCTGCATTAAGATCTACTGCGCACTGGCCAAAAAGCAATCTCCTAAGGGCTTGTGAGCTCATTCTACCAGAGCTAAAGCTGCGACCACTGCGTTAGCACACCGAGTTCCGGTCCTGGATATCTATCAGGCTGTGATGTGGGCATCTCTGCAGTACTTTGTGAACAGTCAGGTCTATAGGGAAGGACACTTTGCCTGTTCAGTCCTGCAGGACTTTCTCATTTGAAATTGGTTTGCAGACCCACTTCCGGGGATGGTATTGCTTGGGTATCTATTCAAAGGTAAGGAATCTGCATCTAGAAGTCTCTATCAGATGAACAAGTTAAGATCTAGACAATATCTAGCTACAGATTCCTTACCGACCCACCCATCCTCTGTGCTCTGCAAATGGATTTCTAGGGGCAGGAACTTCCCTTTGAGTGCCCTAGTTTTGACTTACCAGTGGTCAGTGTTATTCATGTCACCCTGCTTCTGGTGTGGAAAGTTGTGAAAAGAAATGGACGTTGGACCCCTAGGGTTGTTCCTATATAGGAGCCGTGATGTCATTTCCAGCGACGATGCCGCCACCGATGGACGCATAGCTGATCGATGCCACCTACCGGCAAGCAGAGGTACTGCTCACAAAAACTCTTCTAGATCATGTCTGATGCCTGGGGAGAGTTCAAAGCTGAGGAATCTGCAGCTAGGTATAAGCTATACCAGAAAATGTGTTACTGAAGGTAAGTAACTTTTTCATATGGGACTCGGTTGCGCAAGTGCTGCCCATGCTCTCAAAGGTGGCTCAAGCCATCCTGACCCAGGCCAATTGCTGAATGTAGGGATTTTGTAGGAAGCTGGCTCTCTGTATAGTGGACTGAAATGAGTTACACTGTGCAGAGAGTCCAAGCAATCCCCAGAGGTATCACAGAGGCACAAATGACATCCCAAATGCCCTCTTTTTGGGCAGTGTGATGAAGCATTTAGGCATATCAGAGGGTAGTGCTATGCTTGTAAGGCACACACTCATACAGTGAGACACACACTCAATAAAGAAAAGCAACACCAATTTATAAAAATAACACATAGGATTATATAAACTTTGACACCAAAATCACCGGAATCAGGTGAGTATTTTTTGAGATGTAGATTTTTAGAGTTCTTAAAAGTCTAGACAGTGCAATTTTCAGATGCGGTAATGTTATCCTATGGAGGAAGAACAAGCACTACATACATTTAGAGTACACCAACAGATAACCTGGTGAAGCTCAGGTGCATTCGGGTGCAGAGGTGTGTTACGGTTCTCGGGTGTCCTGTTCAGGTCTATGGGAATCGGTCCAGTTACAAAGTTGCTGCAAGGATGGCCTGATAGATCAGTCCTGGGAAATCCACAGGGGGGGCTCAACCCTTGAGGTCCTCGGACATGTGGGGACACCATCGGTACACTCTCCCTCGGGCTGTAGGGTGTGGGTGCAGTAGTGTCTTCTGGCATTGGGTCTGGTGCTGGAGTTCCTTGCAGTTGCAACGGGGGGGCAGAAACAGTCTGCAGATGTGCACTAGGTGTCCAGTCTGACCAAGCCAGCAAGTGGGCTCAGGTGCCACGAGGCTGGAAGACATGGTTACACATTTGGTTCTCTTCTCCTCGGTCTTGGGCGGACAGGTGCAGAGGTGTTCTGAGGCATCCAGTTTCTGTATTCTGGTCACTTGTGGTTTCAGGGAGGTCTGCAGAAACAGGCTGCAGAGGCTGTTTTCGAAGTCCACAGTGGGCAAACTCAGGATGGCCTTGGTCTCTAGACGGCCTGGGGATCACGCGTACACCATTGGCCCACTTCAACATGGGCTAGGCGGCTCGGGCCCCGTAGTGATGTTTGGCATCGGGTGTTTGGCGGTTCTAGTCCTCACAGTTCTTTCTTGGGTGCCTGCGGGTGCAGGGGAGCAGCTCTTGTACTCCAAAGGAGTTCTTCCAGGCAATTTGCAAAGCAGTGGCAGCTCTCCCAGTTTCTTGGAGACCGCAGCGGCAGGACAGGTTGGTTGCTCCTCGAGTGTCAGGTGCAGCAGGCAGGCCAGCAGGGTTGGCACCAAGTCAGATATGCTTCTCGGTTCCCGGGTTCAGCAGACATATTGTCCACTCCTTCATTTGGGTCCAGTGAAGATCTGAGGTCCTGGTATTAGGGGTCCCCTAAATAGAATGAAGGTTAGCAGCCAATGCACTTCTTACCCTTAGGTTCACCACACCTTAGATGACCACTTCCTGTGGGGAGTGGGCATCACTGTGCCCAGCGTTCCTCGCAGGGTGGCGGAATTTCCTAAGTAGTGTTCACTTCAGGCTGGTCACCCTAGGGGTGTTACCAGTCTGGAAATGCGACACGCCTCCTGCATAGCTAATTTTCCTGCCTGCACAGGTGCCAGATAGGCCCTGGGGTGGGGGGTTTGGCATCTTCCTCTGAGCAGGGCCAGATCTGCATCCCAAAGGCAGTGGGCTTCTATGAAGCTCCCTGCCTTGGAATGGAGGTCATCCTGTGGGAGGGGTGTTCTACACCCCAACCTGGACAGGCTTTTGTTTCTGATCTCTAGAGTGCAGAGGCTCTCACTCTGGGAGGTCACATTCTTGTCTGCTAGTGGCAGGCTGCCCAGAACCGGTCAGTGAGCTTACCAGTAGGTGATAGGTTTGTCAGGGGGCACCTCTCAGGTGCCCTCTGGGTGCATGTATTAATAAATCCATCACTGAAATCAGTGAGGGCTTAATAATATGAGATGGTTGATATCAAGCTTCCCTATGTTCAGAAAAAACATAATGTAGCTGGGGAACTCGTTTTGACCAGTCTCCAGCACATGCATTTAAAAATGGCTTCCCTGCACAATTATGTCTAAGAATCTGCAAAAAGACAGAAAATACATATTTGCTCACTTATGCACATATGCCCTTACTTGTAATAGAATGTGCCCTGCCTTAGAGATGAAGGAATGCTGTAGGGGTAACTTAAAGCTATTACAAGCAGTGTTTTAGGGGACATGGCACAAAAGTGTGTGCCAGGTCCGGTTTTCACTTTTGGGAGCACCTTGTCACACAGCCTGCATTAGCAGTCTGCATACGTTTGGTGCTGGTTCCTTGGAGTGGCACAAGTGGTGTTGCAGCTCTTAGGAGCCCTAGTCGGTACCCATGCGCTAGGTACTAGTGGTACCATTTACTAGGAACTTACAGGGGTGCTAATGGGCCAGGTTGCTTGGGAGATCAAGTGACAAGGTGTCTTGTTTTGGGGAAGAAACACTGGCCCTGGGGAGCTGGTTAGCAGGAATCCAGTGCACTTCAAAGTTGCATCAAAAAGTGGGGTGGTACAACAACCAGAAACCAGCTTCTTACAGGATGCAGCAAAGTTCACTATACTCTGCAGACTTGAACACAAAAGACTCACAGGGTCAAGTGATTGCTTTGTTGGTGACGCTTTGTCGCCACGCCCGGGTGAGGTCAACTTGCTTCTCTGGGGATTTCCAGGCATCCATTATGGACATACCCTTCAACAGCACACATCTGTTTGGTGACAAGGCTGTTTCAGTGCTTGAGTGCTACAAGTGCCACTTGGTCATTGGGACTCACCATGGCCCCATGCCAGCCACACTCCACCTTTCGCTCCTTCCTTGTCTATGGTAGGGGCTACCAGCCATGTCCGTTTCGACCCAGCCATCACAGCCAGCAGACTCCCCAGTCATTTTGTGGCTAAATACATGGCTCCCTGGGCCAGATATCTGTCTAGGATGCCACCCCCTCGGCAGCCTCAAAATCTGTTTCATGAGCCCCTGCAAAAACACTAGCAACAGATTGGGAACAGCATCAGGCACCATCTGCCCTTTGGCAGTACATAACTTCAGACAAGTGGGTGCCCTAAATTGTTCAGTGTTATTACGCCCTTCCATTCACAGAATTCCTACCTTCCTTGCCATCATCCACCAGTATGCTGACGAAGGATCACCTCTTCCCTGCTGCTTCAGAAAATGCAGGTTCTTTTGTACAGAGGTGCAATTGAGAGGGTGCAGACATCAGAAATAAGTTGTGGTTGCTATTCCTGCTATTTTGTTGTGCCGAAGGAAGACAGAGGCCTTCGTCCTCCACAAGATCTATGCCTTCTCAACTACTTCCTGAAAAAGGGGAAATTCAGAATGCTCTTGTTCGCTCAGGTCCTGTCTGCTCTGGATCCTGGAGACTGAATGGTGGCACAGAATTTGGGGGCACATATTTCCATATAACTATTATAAGGAGACAGGATTTTTGCAGGTTCACCCCACATTTTTGACTCCATAATGACTATTAAGCACTGCCGCAATGTCCCTGAAATGCCCTGAGCCCTGCTAATCAGGACATATGCTCTGACCCTTAAAGGGGTATATGTTTGATTGCTTGCACCCATATAGTTCAACTTACATGTAAGTCCATAGAACATGGTAACCGGAGTTCCTAAGACCTATAAGTTGAAGTCTGTCTCGTGGACAGTAGCACTAGTTGTGCCACCAGGAGTACACGGTAAAACATGTCACCTAGACTGCCACTGGAGACTGGTAGAGCAATTTAAACTGCTAATTCGACTTTGCCATTTAAGTTAATGGTAAAGCCAGTCCTCTCTTTATTCACATATATAAGCCAACCCTAAGGGTAAGCCTATCATGCCTTAAGGCAGGGTGCTGAGAAAGATGTAAAGGCTGAACATGTACCTATACATGTTTCAGCAGTAAAAACCCTAATTTGTTGTTTTCACTGTGGAAAAGGCTAGTAGCCCCATTGGCTAGTGCAGTGTTACAGGCTGCACCGCAGCCCTGCTAACTTCTGACTGGGACTACTAAAGTTGGTACGGAAAAGTATCAGTTCATTATTTCTGATTCAATAGTTAAATGTAATACATTGGTGGACAAAGTGCAACTTTAGAAGCTGTCACTTTAGTTGCCCAAGGTATCCAGTGTCCGTTTATGTTTGCTTTCAGGGACTGTCCTCACAGGCCGCCTTCTGCCCTCCTTAGCCAAATGTCTGAATGAGTCTCAAGAAAGGACACAATTGAAGTCGTTGTGGGGTAAAAGTGTTGTCTCGTCTTGGCAGGAAGCCACACAGGTGTTAGACCAAAAGGTGGGCTTCAAAGGAGAAGCCACCTTAGAAGGGCAAATGGGAAAACCTGGCTGAGGGGGCCGCTCTATTTTGTAGGTAGCATGCTGGCACTAGGGACTAAGCGGGGAACTTGTTGTCAAACTGTTTTTTCAGGGGCTTATAGTCCCCTTGGTAGAAACACCTCTGGTTAAGCCTAGGAAGCTCCGCACACCGAGAGAGGGGTTCTGTTCTATGTTGGAAGTGGGCAGAATGGAACCTTCTGAAATAGGTAAGTACCACAATTCCCAGGAAGTAATCATCAGGAGGGAGGGAATCTGGTAGCCCATTGGCTAGTGATCACAACTTTCCCTGAGGGTATTATCTGAGCATATAAAGGGCATCCCAGACACCCAGAAATCAGATGTTGTTGGACTGAAAAAGTAGAGCAAAGGAGGACTGCTCTGCTGCACCAATGACCTGGCAAAGGGAGGCTGCACCGACTTAGACTACACCGGTTGCACCTGGTGACTAGCAAAAGAAACGATTGTGCCTGCTGTGTCCTGCTTGCAATGAAATTGACTCCTGAGCCCAGCTGAAGCAAGAGACTGCAGGGGTCATTTGGCTGACCTGTTTGCAGCACATGGCCACAACAGCTGAAGAGGCTGTTGAGAAGAGTTGGTAGCCTAGATTCCCACATCGCTGCCATGCAGCAACAGCAACAAGGACCTGACTCAAACGTTTCCCCCCAAGTCTGCTGGATACAGGGGAGTCGTCAGAGTGCAGCTAGGTCACCCAGAGGCAAGTTAATGCCAAACAAAAACAGCTGAAACCACCATACTGGGTGAGTGGTAGCCCGGTAGTAACCTCATTTTTGCCAAGCTCATGAGGACTTCGAGGGACATCTACCTCTGTAGCCAGGATCTTCTTATAGGAAAGTAGTATCTTTCTGGTATATTTACCCCCACTTTTTGCCTGGTGTCAGTATGTTTATACTATAGTACACTGGGATCCTGCTAACCAGGAACCCAGTGTCTTATCCTCTTTCGTTCGGGAGAGGGGGAGTATGTAGGAAAGTAATATCTTTCTGACGTAGTTATATCCACTTTTTGCCTGGTGTATGTTCAGACTGTAGTACACTGGGATCCTGCTAACCAGGACCCCAGTGTCAGTGTTCTTTCCCCTATATTTAGTTGTATGATAACTTTTATACCGCACAGTTGGCATACTGGTGCACCCATGTAAGACCCTAGTATGTGGTACTTAGGCACCCAGGGCATTGGTACACCAGGGGTCCCCCACGAGCTACATCATGTATTGTGCCACCCATGAGGGCCCATGCAAAGTGTCACTACAGGCCTGCCATTGCTGCGTGGGTGAAAGGGCGCATGCACCTTTCACTCCAGATATAAGGTTTGCCTTATATCATGGTCACTGCACTCTGACACTGTAAGTCACCCCTAAGGTAGGCGCGTTCAGCCCAAGGGCAGGGTGCATGGTTCTAAGTGTGAGGGCATTCCTGCATGAGCACAGGTGCCCCTACAAACCTCAGACTCCATTTCCTGGGCTTTGTAAGTGCGGGTAAGCCATCTTAAGGTATGAAGAATACACTGGTCAACTTAGGTTGTCCAATTGCATAATGTCTTTACCGGACCTAAGCATGTTTGATATCAAACATGTTGGAAGCATGATACTACCCCGATTCCAGTGTTAGTTGCATGATACCATGTACTTTTGCAGTTCCCTAGGGGATCCCCCAAAGTCTGCCTGTACGGGCTTGCAGGGTCTGCATGCCAGCCCCGTGCTACTGCCCACCTCAGACACTGTTCTGCTTTCCTGCTGCTGAGCCTACCTCCGGCAGGGGAAGGTAGAACAAATGATTTCCTGTAAGATAGAGGTGTGACCACCTCTTCTTTAGAAATAGGTGTCACTGGGCTTCGATGGGGATGCCTCTGAACAGCATCAGACTGCTTTGAAGGGCACATTTGGAGCCCTGCTGGCATAAACCAGTTTGCATCAGTGCAGGAACTCCCGATTCCCACTCTGGTGCGAAACTATACAAAGGACGTGTGTTAGAAATGGGGTCTTTGGTTGGCAGTCATGGTATCCCCTGTCCAAGCAAGGACCATCACTCTAGTCAGGGTAAGTCACACACAATCCAAATTACCCTGTGCCCACCCTCTGGTAGCTTGGCACTGAGCAGTCAGGCTTAACTTACAAGGCAATGTGTAAAGTATTTATGCAATAAATCATACAATAACACAATATAGCACCACAAAAATACACCACACAATGTTTAGAAAATATATAATATTTATCTGGATATTTGCAGGTCAAAACGATCAAAGATGCAATAAGTAAATGTAGAGATATCACTGAAAAGTGATATAAAGTGTCTTAAGTCTTTTAAAAGCAAACAAAGTCTCTTTCAAGCACAAAGTACCTGGTTTGCGTGAAAAATCTCCGCAAAGGGCCTCAGAGGAGGAGAAGCGTGGAAACAAAGGGGTGTGCGTCGATTTCTCGGGCCGCACACAGTCGATGCGTTGTTCAGTTTCCACGCAGGGACGGTTGTGCGTTGATTTCCGGCGCTCGGTCGTGATTCCTCTTCGGGTTGAGGGGTTTTCAGACGCCCCGGGGTCTGTGCGTGGAATCCTGGGCTTTTGACAAGCTCTGCGTTGTTCCGGTGGACGTTGCGGGGAAATTTCTCCCGCACTGCAGGCGCTGCGGCGATTTCACCTCTGGAAGTCGGGCTGCGTCGTCCCAGGTCGGCTGTGCGTCGATCCGGTGGGCCATGCGTCGAAGTTCCGGTCGCAACGCAGGCGCCGCGTCAATCTTTTCCTTGCGAAGTCGAGCTGCGTCGTTCCGGTTCAGCGTGCAGTGAATTTCTCACCGCGGGACAGGATGTGAGTCGGTTTTAGCAAGCTGTCGTCAAATTTTCATTGCACAAGGAGTCCAGTTGCAAGTGAGAAGTCTTTTTGGTCCTGAGACGTCAGGGAACAGGAGATAAGCTCTATCCAAGCCCTTCGAGAGCACCTATTCACCACAGAGAGCTGCAAGGCAGCAGGGCAACAGCAAGGCAGCAGTCCTTCACAGAAAGCAGTCAGGTGAGTCCTTTGGGCAGCCAGGCAGTTCTTCTTGGCAGGATGCAGGTTCTGGTTACAAGTTTCTTCTCCAGGAAGTGTCTGAGGTGGTAGGGCAGAGGCCATGATTTTATACCCAAATGTGCCTTTGAAGTGGGGGAGACTTCAAAGAGTGGCTTAGAAATGCATCAGGTCCCCTTTCAGTTCAATCCTGTCTGCCAGGGTCCCAGTAGGGGGTGTGGCAGTCCTTTGTGTGAGAGCAGGCCCTCCACCCTCCCAGCCCAGGAAGACCCATTCAAAATGCAGATGTATGCAAGTGAGGCTGAGTATCCTGTGTTTGGGGTGTGTCTGAGTGAATGCACAAGGAGCTGTCATCTAAACCCAGCCAGAAGTGGATTGTATGGCAAAGAAAGATTTAAGTGCAGAGAAATGCTCACTTTCTAAAAGTGGCATTTCTAAAATAGTAATATTAAATCCAACTTCACCAGTCAGCAGGATTTTGTATTACCATTCTGGCCATACTAAATATGACCTTCCTACTCCTTTCAGATCAGCAGCTACCACTACAACAATGTATGAGGGCAGCCCCAATGTTAGCCTATGAAGGGAGCAGGCCTCACAGTAGTGTAAAAACGAATTTAGGGGTTTTACACTACCAGGACATGTAAACTACACAGGTAAATGTCCTGCCTTTTACCCACACCGCACGCTGCCCTAGAGGTTACCTAGGGCACACCTTAGGGGTGACTTATATGTAGAAAAAGGGGAGTTTTATGCTTGGCAAGTACTTTTAAATGCCAAGTTGAATTGGCAGTGAAACTGCACACAGGGGCCTTGCAATGGCAGGCCTGAGACAAGGTTAAGAGGCTACTTAAGTGGGTGGCATAATCAGTGCTGCAGGCCCACTAGTAGTATTTAATCTTCAAGCCCTGGGCACATATAGTACCTTCTACTAGGGACTTATAAGTACATTAAATAGTCCAATTGGGTATGATCCAATGTTACCATGTTTAAAGGGAGAGAGCATATGCACTTTAGCACTGGTTAGCAGTGGTAAAGTGCACAGAGTCTAAAAACCAGCAAAAACAGTGTCCAAAATGTGGAGGGAGGCTGCAAAAAGTTAGGGGTGACCACCCTAAGGCTGTCAGGTCTAACAACGTGGGTCTGACCACCACCCCGCCCCCCCCTGTCCAGCTCTTTCCCTGTACCGAGGTCTACCAGGTGGCCACTTGATTCTGCCATTTTGGAAAGAAGAGGAGCAGAGGCCCCTGGGAGAATCTGGCTGGTTAGTCCAGCTGGGTGATGTCCCTGACCCCTTCTGATAGGTAGGTCACTGCAGTAAGTGTCCAATCCCCTTCCTGGGTTACTTAAGGGCTCCCCTGAGTCTCCCTTATAAAATACTTCTGCAATCTGGACACTGGAACTGCTGCTGTTCTTTGCTGGAACCAGAAGCAAGACTGTAGCCAGTAGGAGGGTTCCTACTGCAACATTGTTTCCAAGTTCTGCAAAGACTTCTGCAACCTTGTGGCTGTGCATCCTCCAGAGTCGCCGGAACTCTGCCTGCACTTAGGAAAGCAAGAAGAAATCTCCCTTAGAGTAAAGGAGTCACTCTGCTGCATCTGTAGACACCTCAATGATGACAACCGGCTTTTGGATCCTGCTGTCCCATAGACTCTTCAAGGCTCTACAACACAGGTGGTGGTTCTGTAGCTCTCCAGAAGTCTGACCCATCTTCCTCGAAACTGGGAAGTCTGTGGTCCCTCGCTGGAGCTGCTTGGCTGGAACCCGTCCGCATGGCGTCTGCTTGCCATTGCCAAAGCTTATTAGCTCTTCAGTCCAAAGGCCTCCTAGCTCCAAGAATTCCCGGCCTCCAGTACTCTCCAGCTCCAAGAATGACATCCTCTTTGCAACTCCTGTGGCGTGGGCATCCCTCATTGCTGTGCTGTTGAGGCCTCCTTGTGACTCCTTGGGCCTGCTGCCTTTGTGAAAACGTTTAGGACATTAGGGTGAGGTAGATACATTAAACTAGTACCATGTCTTCAGTTGAGGAATATAGACAGACTCAGGAGTCTGGATACAGCATCCTTAAGTTCTAGTAACCTAAGACTCGGTACAGGTCTAGAAAACTGAAGACAGAGAGTAACCCTACTAAACCTCAGCTCCTGGAAATGCTCATACAATATGACCTCCAGCATCCTGAAGGGCAGGTAGAGCAGGGAGCTCAAGGTGGGTGGGAAGACTCTTCAGAGATAGGCCAGGAAGTACCATGTACCTTAGGTTCTGGATCTTAGCAGGATAAAGAGGACTCAGAGGAAGTCCCTAAAGACAACTCTGGGCCTCTAGAGGGAGGTACTAAGAGTACAGAAGGGGGCACTTAGGTAGGTCCAGTGCTACTCCCCCTGGGAGGGTCCAAAGGGTTACCAGGAGGAATCGATCCTCCTCAACTTCATCCTTACTCTTCTGAGTATCACTTATTCTAATAACTCAACTTAGTGTTAGATAGGGGTTCCACCTACTTAAGCTTGAGAAAGCTAAGCTCAGGCTGAAAAGGGAGCAGCTGTCCCTTGAAAGGGAGACCCTAGGGGTGGAGAGGGAGAGGGAGAGGGAGAGGAAGAGTTTGGAGTTAGAACCCCATGGTGGCAACACAAGAGACTCCAGTGTCAGAGAGGAACACTAACTCTAGGAATCTCAGCAGAATAATTCACCCTTACAAATCTGGGGATGATATGCGTAAATGGGTAACTGTTCTGGAGAGGGCATGTAAAGTCCAAAAGGTCCCCCAGAGGCACTGGGCAGCTATATTGTGGCTCTCCTTTGCAGACAAAAGTAAAGACAAACTTTTGGCAGTTAGAGAAGACGATACTCTGAGAAAGGACCTCCTTTGATGTGGTTAGCCCCCACTTTTTGCCTGGTATTTGCTGTGGTTTCAAAGTTGTTAGTGCCCAGAGACCCCACTAACCAGGTTCCTTTGGCCAGATCTCCCCCCAAAACTGTTGCGGTGCATTGACACAATTAGAAACACATTTAGGTGCCACTATAAGTCCCTAGTAAATAGTACTAAGGTACCCAGAACACGAGATAAGCCCCTGACAGCAGCACCACACATTGTGCCACCTTCATGGACCATGCATCCAAGTGCACCCAGCAGCGCCTTTGCAGGCTGAGTGTCCTGGTGCAATCCTAAAAAGCAAAACTGACATGGCACACAGCCTATGTGCCCTGTCCACTACACAATGCATGCAATATAGGTAAGTCACCCCTCTGTAAGACAGGGTGCACAATACTGCATGTGTGGGCATAGATGCATGAGCAAAATGCCCCTACTGTGTCCTTGCCAAATCTGGGGGATAGTAAGTGAACAGAGCAGCCATTTTACATGCATGTGCTGGACACTGGTTAGTACGAATTTCACAGCTAGATGATGGCCACTCTTCAATCGGGGAGTTTGGTATCAAACAACTCAGAATGATAAACTAAAACTGGTATCAGTATTGAGATTATTGTAAAATGCACCCAAGGGTTACTTTACAGGTGCCACCTGCAAAAGCTAACTTCCCTGGCATGGTTGGTGGCCGGTCACAACCAGCCTGCCACCACCAGACCATATTCTTGAACCATGGGGTGAGAGCCCTTGCTCTCTCGAACCCGAAAACAAAGCCCTTCCTGGGCAGAGTTGTTACACCTCCTCCCCCAGGAATGTGCACTGCCCTGCCAGCGAGCTTCAAAGGGCTTACCACCTTTGAACCTTGACTCCCAGCCCTGCTGCTAGCAGCAAATGCCTGCCCCCATTGCAAACCCTCACTTTTTGCAGGAGCAATGGTGGGAAAATGCACAAAGGACAGGAGGAGTGGCCACCCCCAGCTTGCACCACCCCTAAGGCTTGCATGCGAGGTGACCTCTGCATTTCGTTTTCCTCCATCTTGCATGGTAGGAAAATAGTCTATCAGGGATAGGTAAGTGACCTCTGCCATAGGAAGTGGTCACATAGTTGGTGTAGCCATCCTAATGTACATGACCCATTGGTCACTATTAGGTACTCCCCTAATCGCCCACTAAATGCAGTATTTAGTGGGCACCTCTAGACCTGCAGATCAGATTCTAAGGGCTCAAGAAGGCCTGCAACAAAGAAGACCCAAGGCTCGAGAACTGCAATCCTGCTGCACACAGAAAAAGGCCCCAGGCCCTGCCTGCAGCACCCAGGACTCGACAATCGGCACTGAGGGATTGCGTAGACATCAGATGGACTCTACAAAACCCCAGAGGACCTCCACCCTTCTGAAAATGGCCAAAGATCTCCCTCCAGAGTGAAGGCATCACTCCCTGCAACAAAGAAGTAAAAGACCAGTGAAGTCCAGTTCACTGAGCGGCTGCTGACCACAGAACCGGACACAGCAGCCAGACCAAATTTTACCCAATGGACCTGGAGGACAAATCCTGCAAGTGTGCCATGTTTGGTGGCACTGCAACCTCCAGTGGTTGAAACGTGCAATACCCTAGGGTACTGGACTCTTATTCTCAGACACCCAGAAGAAAAGTCCACTCCAGACACTAAAAGGACCAGGAGCAAGCCCCAGTCAAGGGATTTCAGGACACATAAGAACCACCCCCCAGGGTGGCTCTGCTGACCTGCAATCCACCCTCAAAGTGACCTGCCTCCTTCTTCCAAGGGCACCGTGCGCACAGCTCTTGGCTCACCTATCTGCTCTGCACCTGGCCTCCCTGGGCCCTGCACTGGAGAACCAGCTGTGCTCTAAGGGTCCCCCACACCTTGCGACCTTACACTCCAAGGGGACCCACTGAACTCACCTTGAAGTCCGCCTGTGCACTGCTTTTCCAACTTGTGCCCCACAGTGGTCCTCCACCAGCTCCAAGGACTTTTCAGCAAAACTGAGAGCTGCTCAAACTTCCTCAGCTGGTCCACAGGACATCTCAATGACCTTGACCTATAAACAAAAGGAGACATTGGTAAACACACTGCTTGATTTTATATGCATTTTTTAAAAGTTTGCTCCCATTGATTTCTATGGTGCGTAATGTACAAAAAGACTATTTTTGCTTAACTTTGGAAAATCATAACTTAAAAAGTACTTACCTGATTTTGAGGATCTTGGTCTTAAAAATGTTATGAAAATCTGAAGTTTGTTTGTAAATTGGTCTTGAGTTATTCCTTTGAGTGTGTGTCCATATGTATTGATACTGTGAGTACAACAAAGGCTTTGCACTCCAAGATTGGCCTAACTGCTGACCAATCTACCATAAAATGAAAACATTAGATGGTCTAGTTGTTACCTCTGTAAACCAACATGTGGTTGCCTGGACTCTCTGCACAATGTGCCTGGTTTTCCACAGTACATAGAGTGCCACCTCCTACAATGGAGACAGCTACCAAGTTTTGAAAGAGGCACTGATTGATGGGCTTGAGCTTACTACTGAAGAATACAAGATTAAGTTCAGAGAAGCCCAGAAGGGGTCCTCTCAAGACAAAGTTGATTTTGTAGACTGTGCAGTTAAGACTCTGGAAGCTGGCTAAGTGGTAGTAATGTACATGACTCTGAAGGGCTGTGTAATTAGAACATGAAACAGCACATCCTTAATAACTGTGTATCTGAAAACCTGCACAAATGCCTGGTGGACTCTGAGCTGACCTCTCCCAAAGAATTGGGAAAGAAGGCAGACAAATGGGTCCACACAAGGGTGAGTAAGAAAACTCATAGTGGGGGTGACCAGAAGATAAAAACACTTTTACGTCCCAAGAAAAGGATGGGGGGAAACCTGAAGACAAAAAGAAAGATTCTTCCTCAGTTCCACAAACTTCTTCTGGTGGTGGGTCCAAATCCTCCTCTTCTTCTAACAGGAAACCATGGTGCTTTCTTTGTAAAACAAAAAGCCTTAGGACATCTGATCCTAGGTGTCCTATGAAAAGCACCAGTATTGCTACTCCTTCCCCTAGTGCCCCTAGCAGTAGCACTAGTAGTAGTACCACAAGGAGGTAGCTGGGTTCACTTTAGGTACTGCAGTGGACTCTGGCCTAGTCAGAAAAACCACTGAGGCTGTCCTGAAATCAGAGGGTAGCATTGTCTTTGCCACTTTGGCTGTCTGGCCTCCTAATATGAGGAAATGCAGGCAGCATCCCCTCATTAATGGTATTGAGGCAGAGGCTTACAGGGACACAGGTGCAAGTGTCACCATGGTTACTGAAAAACTCGTGTCATCCGAGCAAATCCTACTTGAGCACATCTACCAAGTAACCATCGCTGATAGCATCACTGAGTGCCAACCCATGGCAGTTGTTAATTTTAGCTGAGGGGGTCAGCTGACCTCCTGGTCAGCGTCTGTTGCCCTCCCCAGCTCCTCTGGCTGCTACCTCTGCCTTGCCTTGGGAATTAACTCAGAGCATGCTTGACTCTCAGTTCGAGGCCCTCCATCACCCGCAGGCTCCTGCCTGCACCTCATTCCTGGTGGCCTAGTGGCCATCTACAATTAAGTATCTCTTTCTGTCTCTCCTTTACTCCTGCTCTTATACTTCTGCCTTTTTTCACTTCGTTTTCTTGCTTTTTTTCTATTGTTTCTCTTCTTTTTCTGTCTCTTCCTTGACCCTCTCCCTCCCACGCCGCTGCTGTCCCAGCGGCCCCGGCCCCGCCCCCTCCCCACCACGAAGTGCTTTTCCTGCATTCCCAGCTGACCAGACTCCCTGCCTCCCTCCCCTTCTTAATGGCAGCCGCAGCCTCCATAAGCACACCATAGAACTTTGGGACCTGATTGACTCCACCCATCCAGACATCGCATTCCTAACCGAGACCAACCCTAGCTCCGGACCAGACATTGCAATCCCAGACAGCTACAACGTCCTAAGGAACGACTGGCCCTCCCGTTCGGGTGGAGGACTGGCCATTGTACACAAGTCCTCACTCCGCATCATGGTCAACACGGAGGAACACTGCACCACAATGGAACACCTACACTTCCTGATCCACACCACTCACAACTCCTCCCTCCTTGGTATCCTGGTCTACAGACCACCCGGCGCCCACCCAGCCTTCATTGATGCCATTGTAGACATCGCCACCCCCTACGTCCTAGCGTCCACCGACTACCTCCTCCTCTGCGACTTGAATTTCCAACTCGAGGACCGCAACAACCAAAAATCCATATCCTTACTCAACAACCTCGCCACCCTCGGACTCCAACAACTAATCACCGCGGCCATGCACGCCACAGGACACACGCTAGACCCCATTTTCACCTCAAGCAACTGGATTACCATCAAGAATATGTCCATCTCACAGGGTGCTTCATGTGAATCGCCTAAACCCTATTTTGACAGGGCTGACATGAGCTTGCTTATGGCCACTGATGAGGGACAGGAAGAGGAGAGCGATCTTCTCACTGACCTCCTCTCCCACAACCCTGCTGATGTTTCAATGGACGGGGTGGTCTGCAGACAGCCTCACTGAACAACAACAAGCTGACTGCATACAGGTGCCCAGTCAGTTCCCAGAACTCTTTTCCTTGACACCCAATCAGACTACCTGATGTGCTCATGATGTGGACTCAGGTGATAGTCTGCCTGTCAAGATTAAAATCTACAGGCAGCCTGACCATGTCAGAGATTGCATCAGGGCAGAGGTCTATAAGATGCTAGAGTTGGGGGTTACTGAGCCTTCAAACAGCCTTGAGCTAGTCCTGTAATCCTTGTACCCAAACCTCATTCCCAGGGCAGAAAGAAAGAGATGGGGTTTTGTGTAAATTACAGAGGTCCCAATACAGTCACTAGGACTAATGCCCATTCTATCCCCAGGGCAGATGAGCTTGTTGATACGCTGGCTGCAGCCAAGTATCTCAGCACTTTTGTCTTGACTGGAGGCTATTGACGGATAAGGTTAACAGATGATGCCAAAGCAAAAACAGCATTTTCAACTCCTGGTGGGCACTTCCAGTTTACTTTGATGCCCTTTAGATTGAAAAATGCAACTGCCTCTTTTCAGAGGTTGGTGAATCAAGTTCTGGCAGGCCTGGAAGACTTTAGTGCTGCAAATGTAGATGATATTGCTGTCTTTAGCTCCATCTGACAGGACCATCTGTTCCACCTCAGGAGTGTACTAGAGGCCTTGAAAAAAAGGCAGGTCTCACTATCAAGGCTACCAAATGCCAGACAGGGCAGAGCAAAGTTGTGTATTTGGGCCACCTGGTAGATGGAGGCCAAGCTAAACCATTTTGGATTGGGTTGCTCCCACTACTCAGACTCAGGTCAGAGCTTTTCTGGGCCTGACTGGGAATTTCACATGATTTGTAAAGGGGTATGGGTCCATTGTGACACCCCTGAATGGCCTGACTGCCAAAAAGATACCTAAAAAGGTACAGTGGGCAGTTAGCTGTCAAGAGGCCTTTGATGCCATGTGATCAGCTCCAATTCTTAAAAGCTCTGACTACTCTAAACAATTCATTGTCCAGACAGATGCTTCAGAAAAAGAAAAAGGAGCAGTGTAAACTCAACTTAATGAAGCGGCACAGGATCCAACCAGTAGCTTTTATCAGCAGAAGGGTGACCCCCAGAGAGAAACATTGGACAGCTATCGAGAGGGAGGCCTTTGCTGTGGTCTGGGCCCTGAAGAACCTGAGGCCATACCTGTTTGGGCCTCACTTCATTGTTCAGACAGACCATAAGCTCCTTTTATGGCTTAACCAGATGGGAGTAGCCATGCCAACGCAGGGGGGACTTCCCAGATATTTTCACTTAGAAAATGAATACTCATCTGCGTAAGGCTAGTCTTATCCTCTTTCATTCGGGAGAGGGGGAGTATGTAGGAAAGTAATATCTTTCTGGCGTAGTTATATCCACTTTTTGCCTGGTGTATGTTCAGACTGTAGTACACTAGGATCCTGCTAACCAGGACCCCAGTGTCAGTGTTCTCTGCCCTAAATGTAGTTGTATGGTAGCTTTTACACCCCACAATTGGCATACTGGTGCATCCATGTAAGTCCCTAGTATGTGGTACTTAGATACCAAGGGGACTGGTACACCAGGGGTCCCCCATGGGCTGCAGCATTTAATGTGCTACCCATGGGAGCCCATGCAAACTGTGACTACATGCCTACAATTGCAGCCTGTGTGAAATGGTTCATGCACTTTTCACTCCAGATGTAAAGTTTGCCTTATATCATGATCACTGCACTCTAACCCTGTAAGTCACCCCTAAGGTAGCCCCTTCAGCCCAATGGCAGGGTGCATGGTTGTAAGTGTGAGGGTACCCCTCCTTGAGCAGAGGTGCCCCTACAGACCCTAGACTCCATTTTCCTGGACTTTGTAAGTGTGGGGAAGCCATCCTAAGGTATGTAGTGGACACTAGTCAACACAGATGGTCCAACTACATAATGGATTTACTGGACCTAGGCATGTTTGCTATCAAACATGTTGGAATCATGCAACTAAACCAATTCCAGTGCCAGTTGCTCTCCTGCTGCTGAGCCCAACTTGGGCAGGGGAAAGCAGAACTAAAGATTTCCTGTAGAGGAGAGGTGTGACCACCTGTCCCTTAGAAGTAGGTGTCCCTGTGCTGCGGTGGGGGTGCCTCTGAGCACCACAAGACTGCTTTAAAGGGCACACTTAGTGCCCTCCTTGCATATACAAGTTTAGTCCAGTGCAAGAGACCCCGGCTCCTGCTTTGGCGTGAAACCACACAAAGGACAGGGGAGTGATCACCACTCCTGTCCAGCTCCTCCCCTAGGGAGGTGCAAAGAGCTCTGCCAGGTGAACATTTGATTGTGCCATCTTGAGAGTAAGATACAGAGAGGCCCCTGGGAGCATCTGACAGGTTAGTCCAACTGGGTGACATCCCTGCCCCCAACTCCCCTATAGGCGGGTCCCTGCAGAAAGTGTCCAGCCCACTTCCTGGGTTACTTAAGAGCTCCCCTGAGGGTGGAACCCTAGATTCATCTGCAAGACTTCAAGGTCCACTAGCAAGCCTCCTCTGCAAATCTCCTCTGCAAGACCCTTCTGGAACCTGGTCACCGGAACTGCTGCTGTTCTTTGTTGGGACTGAGAGCAAGACTGTAACCAGTAGGAGGACTCCTACTGCAACTTTGTTTCCAATTTCTGCAAGACTTCTGCAACCCCCATGGCCGTGCATCCTCCAGATTCATAAGGACTCTGCCTGCAGTTAAGAAAGCAAGAAGGAATCTCATTTGGAGTGAAGAAGTAACTCCCCTACATCTGCAGGCACCTCAGCTTTGATGACCAGCTTGTGGATCCTGTTGTCCCATGGACTACACAAGGCGCTTTAATATAGGTGGAGGTTCTATAGGTCTCCAGATGTCTAACCCGTCTTCTTAGCACCTGAGAAGTCTGTGATCCCTCGGAGCTGCTTGGCTGATATCCCTGTGCACCACATCTGGTTGACATTGCCAAAGCTTGTTGGCTCTTCAGTCCGACCTCATAGCTCCAAGAAGCCCCTACCTCCAGCATTCTCCGCTCCAAGAACGACATCCTCACATCATTTCCTGCGACTTGGGCATCTTTTTTTGCTGGGTTGCTGAGGCCTCCCTGAGACTCCCTGTGCCTGTTGCCAGAGGGTCCACTTGGGGGCTCCTATGATTCCTGCTGGCTCTCCTGCCTGCTGAGGGATGGCCCTGACCCACTTCAAAGGTTGGGTCACCTGGACCTTGCTGGTCCCCAAAAATCCTGCAAACTCCATGCAATGCTTTCCTGCATTTGCTAAGGCTTTTTGGTGGCCCCGCTTACCACTGACCTGTCTAAAATCCGACAACCGGCGTGGGACAGGTAATGGATGACTCCTGGGATCTTCCTGCATTGCCTGGACTCCACAGCTGCACTTCTTTGACCACCATCCAACAGGAAAGCACTACCAAGAAGGGTGGGCATTGCCCTCCTGCATTGCCTGGGCACCTCCAGGTGGTCTGGACTTTGACACCTCTTTCCTTAGGTCCTCTTCTTCTGCTATCCATGCTTGGGTGCCACCGACCTGGTCCACTGGTCACGACAGTAGCTGGACAACCAAGGTCCCCACTGACTTCAAATGGAGGTTCCGATACAACTTCATCCCTATGCACCTGGGCTCCCTTGTGTAGGTATTCCACTGTTCTAAGTATCCACAGGTGGGGACACTATCCAACCTCCTTTGTCACAACGGGTTTCCTTGGGGTCCTCTGGGAAGGGTCCTAAAACCCCAAAACTCCAACAACGACTTCCCCATGTTATCCTATGGACACCTAACCTGGGGTTACACCTCTGCACACTGATGCCTAGGGAACCCTACTTACTTACCTTGGGTATTCCTGTGCTTCCCCAGTCCTAATGGTCCTTGGATGGTAGTTTGGGTTGGGAGTGATTGTTGCATTCCAATTACTTAGTATATGGTTTGCCCCCCCCACCAATAGGAGCACATGTTATTATATTCCTGTACACACCTTTTTCTTAGTACATTTTTGTATGATCATATTTAAGGTTAGGCGATATATCAACAATAGTTCTATTGTGTATGTTACAATAAATATAGAATATGTTTCTAACACTGGTGTGGTTCTTTCCTCTGTGTCCATCACTGACTGACCTATGTGGTATTTGCAACTGCTTTACACCCTCCTGGATAAGCCTTAGCTACTCTCCACAGCTACCCCTCTGAGAGCTGTGGTTATCCAGAACCTACAACACTATCACTAAGGGTGTCTGGACTCAGTACAGGGTGCCTCACCTATAGGTGTACACCATATACTGACCCAGCCTCCTACACTCATATCCACGAATCAGGAGTGGGGATGGTTGTGATTTACAGTTTTGGGGTGCAGGTTTCAACAGGGACATATGAAACACTGGATGGATTTTAAACTGTGGGGGCAGCTGCAGTTGAGATGAAACAGGGTTTATTTGTTTGACAATAGTGTATGGGCCAATGCACTTGGGGTGGAAAGCTTTCTTACAGGAATCAATGTATTTGTTTGACAACCAAACTTTATCCCCATGATGGACCAGGGCACCTTCTCTTGTCTGCACCAATCCTATACTGAGTTTTAGTTTTTTCAACTGTGTGGTCACTTCAAAATGAATTTCTTGGATGTAGTCAATTTTCTTAGCCATTGCTGGAACCATATTTGGCTCTTGATGGCATTGTATGGTAGGTAATTAAGATGGAATCTGTATGTACAATAGAAGGGTGAGGTTTGAATGGAGGCATGATGTGCTATTGTAGGCTATTTCTGCTAACCAGAGCAGGTCCACCCAGGAATCACCCGCAGTGGTGACGTAACATCTCTGGTATTTCTTCAAAGATTGATTGAGTCTCTCTGTTTGACCATTGGATTGTGGGTGGTGGCTGGTTGATAATACTGGGGTAAAGTGAAGGGCCTGCACCAATGTTTCCAGAATGTTGCTTTGAATTGAGTGCCTTGATTTGGCACAGTTTTTTGGGGGGATACTGTGTAAGCGGATAACATTGTGTAACAACAATTGAACTAGCTGTTTGCTGTTGGTATTTTCTTGCAAAGGACGAAATGACACATATTGGTAAAGTAATCAATCACCACAAGAATTGTGGTGTATCCTTGGTCAGCAGGTACGTTGGTGATAAAATTGAGAGAGAAGTGTTCCCAGGGCTCAGTAGGGGTGGGTAAAGAGAGTAACAATCGTCTTGCTTTGACACAGTCACTTTTACCTCATGCACAAACTTTACAGCCTTTCACCCATTCAGTAACATCATGGTTCAAAGTAGGCCACCAAAAGTTTCGTAAAATGGCCTTCTTAGTCTGTTGTGCTCCTGGATGTCCCGCACTTGGATGCTCATGATTCCACAGAAAAACCTCTTTTGGCAAACATTTGGTAGGTACAAACAGATTGGAGTCATGGATCGGTAGCCCTTGAATGATTTGTCATCTTGGAACTTGTTGCAACCAAGTTTGCCAATCCTGTACTTTAAACTGATGTTTTATCATGTCCAAGAAGTCCTCAGAAGCGAGTAAATTCAAAACCTTGGTTGGCTCCAGGATGGACTATGGAGGATCATTGACGGGTAACAGCGCTGTAGTTTGCCTTGTTAATGCATTCGCTCTTAGATTTTCCATGCCTAGCCAGTAAAAAACACAAAATCGTATTCCGAAAAGAAGAGCATCCACCTTAATTGATGAGGTATCAGGATTCGTGCTGTTTTCATTTTCATTTCATTAAACCCTATTTTGGCGACCAGGGCCATAAAAGCACAAACCACCACAACAAGGGGAAGCTCTGTGGTGGCCTGTGACTGTGTGAGGGGAACTGACTGTCCCGAGGTCCCAGATGGGCCGGGCTGGTCGTCTAGACCCAGTTGGACAGAGCTGCTGTCATCACAGTGGGCCTATTCTGTTGGTGGTGTGGACATGTGTGGACTCTCCTGTGCGGTGACGTTGGGTAGGGCTCCTGCAGGGGTGTAAAAGCATGATTATTGCATCTGTGTATACCATGGTGTGCAATGGGTGGGTGACCGTGTACTCCAGTGCTTGCATTCCTGTGTGGACCTTGTGTGATGATGGTTTAGGGGGGTGTATGGGTATGTCCTGTGGCCATGCATTGGTGATGGGTGTCCATGCTTTGGTGTTGCATGCAGGGCTTGGTGTTGGGATGTGTGGTTTGTGATAGTGGGACATGTGTGAGGAGTTGGAGTGATGGGGGTGAGGGCGAGGGTGGGGGTATGTGATGGCATGCAGGTAGGGTGGGGGTTGTAATAGTTAAGGTTTGACTTACCAGAGTCCATTCCTCCAGCTACTTCCTCGAGGCCCTCAGGATGCAGAATCGCCAAGACTTGCTCCTCCCATGTTGTTAGTTGTGGGGGAGGAGGTGGGGGTCCGCCGCCAGTCCTCTGTACCACCAGGTGGTGTCTGGATACCACGGAACGCACCTTCCCCCGTAGGTCGTTCCACCTCTTCCTGATGTCATCCCTATTTCTTGGGTGCTGTCCCACTGCATTGACCCTGTCCACTATTCTTCGCCATAGCTCCATCTTCCTAGCTATGGAGGTGTGCTGCACCTGTGACCCGAATAGCTGTGGCTCTACCCGGATGATTTCCTCCACCATGACCCTGAGCTCCTCCTCAGAGAACCTGGGGTGTCTTTGCCGTGCCATGGGGTGGTGTGGGGTGGTGTGTGTTGTGATATGTGGGGTGATATTTAGTGGTGTGTTGTGTGGGGTGCGTGGATGTTATGTTGGTGATGGTGTTGTGTGCCTATGGATGCTTGGTTGTAGATTGTAGTGTCTCTCTCTGGCCTTCTTTCAGGATTTTGGTCATAGGGGTTTGTGGGTGATGTGGGTGTGTGTTTTATATTGTGTTGGATGTGTGGGAGTGGAGTGTGTATGTGTATCAGGTGTGTGTATTTGGAATTGTCCAATGTGGCTGTGTTTTGTAAATGTGTGTGCATTTTGAGCGCGGCGGTGTGTACCGCCAATGGAATACCGCGGTTGAAAGACCGCCGCGTGGATTCGTGGGTCGTGATAGTGTGGGCGTATTTCTGTTGGCGTGACGGTGGAGGTTTTGTTTTCGCCAGTTTATCACTGACCATTGGTGTGGCGGACTTGTGTGGGTGTCTGAATTTTGGCGAATTCCGAGCTATGGGTCATAATAGCTGTGGCAGATTTCCGCGGCCACGGCGGTGTGTTGGTGGTCTTCTGCACGGCGGTAAGCAGCTTTTACCGCCAATGTTGTAATGACCCCCATAGTCTTGACGTACCACCTTTAGTCCTGGAATCTTATCTGTCAACTGTCCTTGATCTTCCCATCTAACTCGCTTATAGTTGTTCTCATGTAGGCGTAGTAATAATGACAGAATTTCAGAGGACATCGCCATAGTCCAAAACGAGGGACTTAGTCAAATGCTAAGTTTAAATCAACGAAAGCTACATAGGGATTGACCTTGTCAATAGTAACCATTTTCCAGTATAACAATAAACAGTGAAACACCTGGTCTGTGGTAGAAACTTTCTTTCGAAAGCCAGCCTGAAATGGACTAAGAATACCATGATCTGTCATCCATTCCTGAATCTAACCCAGGCCCATCTACAAAAAACTTTCTGCAAACAATCTAAAAAACTAATAGACCTATATTGCAGGGACCTATGCCCTTTTTTGTATATTGGCATGACAATCGCACCCCTCCAGGTATCAGGTGTTTGGAGTGCCTGCAGCAATTGCATTGGCTATAGCAAGAATATAACAAGACCATGCCTCTTTATCAGTCAAAAAGAGATCCACTGGTACACCATCTGGACCAGAGACCCTACTACGCTTGGTAGCCTCAAGTGATGAAACAATATCAGATGGCGCAAACATTTGAGTATCAAAAAGTCTGGGCAAGGCAAAGAGAGCAGAAATTTGCCCTTGTTAAACACAGCTAGAATCAGTAGAATAAGAGCCTAAAATGGTAAAACCAATCAGCAGGGGTGATATTTGTTGTAACGTCCAATACAACCAATGATCAAAAGTCATCAGCCAGGTCTGCATCATTTAATGCTCCCCATCTCTGTTTGTCCCAGCTTCACCTAGTTTTTAAAATAGCAGCCTTCTACGTCTACCTAAGAGTAGGAATGTTCTTAAATATAGTCACTTTAATCAGTGAAAAGTTTAAGGCTCTGCAGTCCTTATTGAACCAAAATAATTCCCACTTGCTCGAATGCTACCTGGCTTGATGGAGACAGAAAAAAAGCCCTGCCACTGTCTCAGAAAAAATCAACATGTTTTTTTTATCAGTTGATCATAAGTAGAAGTATGATCCTCTTCAACATGATTGAGCAAAAAGTAGAAATTGTTGTTCACGGTGCTTATTATATAGGGACGAGTGGGCACCTGATGCCACTTTAGATGGTGCTATTTTCATAAACTGTAAGTTACGGTAACTGGTCAACACCTTAACTGTATGCCTTGCACCTAATGGGTAGTGTGTCCACTCTTTAAACATCTTACGGAAAGCCAGGAGTTCTTTTTCAGCTATGATGTCGTTCTTTTCTGCTGGAGTGACTTTCTTGGATGTATACGCTATAGGGTGCAACTGGCCAGTGACTGCATGTTGTTTTGAAATGATGGCGCCAATTGCCACTTCAGATGCATCATCTTCCACGATGAAGGGGAGATGTGGTTTGGTTGTACTAGTATAGGTGCTGATGTAAATGCTATTGTCAACTGCTTAAAAGCTGCTTGATCTTTGTCTTCTCAAATAATGGCTGTATTTTTTTGCAACATGCAAGTTATGGGTGCTTCTATGTAGGAAAAGTTGTCAATAAACCATCAGTAAAAGTTGGTAAATGCAAGGAAACATTGAATACCTCAGACAGACTTTGGTGTTAGCCATTGGAAAACTGCTGGTATTTTTCTTTCGCCCATTTGTAGTCCATCGGGTGTTAGGATCAAACCCCAAAATGTGACTTCTTTCACATGAAAGTCTAACCTGGTCAATTTACAGTACAGGCTGTGTTTTTGCAAAATAGCTAGGATGTCAGTGGTATGGTTCATATTCTCTTGTACAATGACTGAATAAATCAGAATGTCATCAATGTATACAATGTCAAATCGGTCTAGATAATCTCGGAGTATATCATTAAGGAAGAACTGGAAAGCTGCTGGTGTATTGCCAAGTCCGAAAGACATCACCGTATACTCAGAGTCCATATCAGGTTTTGAAGGTGGTTTTCCATTTACTGCCTCAACACATCCTTTTCCCCTTCAGATCTAGTTTGGTGTAGATGACTGCTGACATGACTTGGTTGAGGAGCACTAGAATAAGGTGAGAGGATGTTCACTTTTGATGGTCATCTTATTCAGCATTCAATAATCAATGCAAGGGTGGAGTTCCCCATATGCTTTTGACACAAGCAACAGATGGGAAACTTTGGGGGACTTGGAAGGACTGATGAACCCGTTGCCCAAGTATTGGTCCAAATATCTTGCAGATGTTCGTGTTCCTTTTTAGACAAAGAGTAAATATGGCAGTTAGGGTCTACTGCTCCTGGAATAAGGCTGATTTGACAATCATAGGAGCTGTGAGGTAGGAGCTCCTCCACCTGTCATTCATCAAACACTTGTTGGAATTGAGTGTATAGGGCTGGTACAGTCACTTTATTTCAGCGGCTGTAAGGATTGCATGCTAGGATGGAGATCCATTTCTTAAGTGTGGTGGGAAACATGGGTACGTACCCAAGAACTCAAGGAAGGGATTCTGATGTGCTGAAAAGGTCCCCCTTAAAGTCTTTTTAGTTCTCTAGTTTTCCAGCACATCTTCTATGGTACTCACAACTTTTACTGGTGGTATTCCTCTGGGTTTACTCTTGGGGTTTATAGGGGACTCCTTGACAAAATTTGCCTTCTTCCCACAATATAAGCACTAGCCATTTCGTCATCAGGTTTCTTTTTCTTCCTCGGTAAGGGCAGGGTGAACTGACCCGATTTCCATGGGTTCATTTCCTGGGTTACAAGGAGTTGAGTGGGAGAGATCAAACCTAGGGGGATTCTGGTCACCTCGTCAAGGGTCCCCTCTTCGTTCGGAAAGAGGATTGTCTAAACTTAGCGTAAGATTAAATAGTTTCACACAAGTTTTAGACTGTGGGCCTATTTGTGCCTAAATGTCTTTAAGGTCATCTTTTAGCCTCTGGTAATACACAGCTGACGTCTTCTCTTCAGGTCAAGCTGTTTCTGAGACCAAACAGTTGAAATGTGTAAGGTAATCAATGAGGTCTCTGTTACCTCGTTTTAACTCTATCAGTTATCTATCAGCGGACAGGATGGCTGCCTACCTGTCGAACACCTTTTCAAACTCCTTAACAAAGGTCTTCCAGTTGTAAAGAATGAGACCATCTCCCCTAACTAAAGGTACAGCCCAAGAGGCAGCATCCCCTATTAAATATGAGATGAGAAAGGTGATCCGTGATTGGGCATCTGGGAAGGAGGCTGATCTACAAGTGAAATGTAATTCTATCTGTGTAAGAAATACCTGCACCTTCTTTGGATCACCTGAAAATCATTCTGGGGCTGCTAGTGGTGGCCCTGATACAGAGATATTGGTGGGGGTACTGGTGAGGTACCTGGCTGAGCCACTTGGGTATGCACAATGCTGGGATATTTTCCTAACGGGATGTCTAGGGATTCCTGTCTACTCCTCCCTTTGACTCTACTCTATGCTGCAATTGAGCTAGCTGATCAGCTAGGGCTAACGTGGTTGCTTTAGATTGCATCAGTTCCTGTTGTACTTGCACTAAGACCTTCATGACATCACCTAATCCGGCCATTCTGAAATCGGGCAAACCAGGAACAATGGTAATCGTGGGCTCGCTGTTCTGTCAGAGTCGTCTTTCTGATTCCTCAGGGATTGCTCGATGTTTTCAGAAGTCAACCTCCAGGCAGCACTAAGTCAGAACCCGTAATGACGTAGACTGTTGGTGTGGCTAGGTGAGGGAAAGGGGGTGTGAGGAAGGAACAGCTGGGAAGGAGACATGTAAAACAACACAGTAGGTTTACTACTGGGCTTCAACTTACTCCCACCTCTCCTTATAGTTCTCACTCTTCTCTAGCCCTAATAATCAGCTGCATGGTCTGGTCTGCCAAACTTGCTGTGTTAGGGAGGAGTATTTAGTAAAACAATTGCCTTAAGATATATCACGTTAGTCTTTGCACTTTACATCAATTCCTGCTGTATCAAGTATCAGTAATATGATTTTGTCTCTTTAATCTATTTGATCTACTGGTAGATACCTTACTTGTCGCCTTTGGACAGGTCTATAAGAAAGGGAGAGACATCTGTAAGTTGTACTGGTATACTGATAATGTCCATTGACCTCCAAGCTTTAAAAACTATGGAAGAACAGTTTTTTTTGTTTGCAGAACCAGCCCCTCTCTTAAAGTCTTTGTTTCACTCAGTGCTACAACTCTGTGTTGCACACTCGACAATTCACTACACTCAAGTTCTCTGCGATTACAAGGTTACAATTCACAAGGTTCCAAAAATTAGTTCAGAAAGAAACTGTTACCAGGCTTGAGCTAACGCGCTCTTACCGCCGGAGATCCAACCTGTCTACTGTTTGCGGCGTGGGCTCACACTCGATCTGTTCCAGTTTCACCCCAGACTTCAGGTGGGGCTGTTGGACGTCTTGTCAGGCAGCAGAGGAGTAGGAAGGCTCTTGATCAGAACCGACTGATCAGCTGGGGACAAGCCACAGCCACTGTCAGAAGGGGAAAAGGAATAGAGAACCTGCAGCTTAGGACAGGGCTCTATTTATACATAGGGTCCCTCCCAAGATGGCCGCCGCTAGCAGTTCATGGGAAATGTAGACCTCGTTGTCTGAGGAGAATTCTAAGGCTGCAGATACTCAGACAGCAGTAACTCAAACTTTGAACACCCCAAAGAGAAACAAACATGTAATACAAAGCACATTTGTATCAATGTTCGAGCCCTCGGCTTCCTAACAATACTGCTGTAATGTGGGAGCATAGTCCATGAAAACATTGTAAATACTGCTTTAAGATGGGAGTATATAAGTTGGGCTCCTGCAAACCCCCCATGGATTTTGCCACACATGGGAGCAGTAAAGTGAGCCGGGCTCAGGTTCACAAACCTTGATGCCTTACAGCCTCCTGTGGTGGTCATGGCAGCATCACTGAGACCCACTCCATGAATGGCTCAGCTGTCCTGACTTTGTCTCTGCCAGCTGTTTGTCTCCAACCTTGAGAGGCACCTTTGTACACCAGCACAGCCACCCTAACACCTCTGCATCTGAGCCCACCCGTCCAAGGTACCAAAGAACCAGATGTGCCCCCTTGCTCCAAGACCCCTTGCTACTCAAGCCCACATTTGGAAGCTCTAGGAATTGTCCCCCTGTTCAGTTTATTTCCAGGTGGCACCCCTTCACCGTAGCATGCCCAGCCTCACCAGCATCCTGCTCCCAGTGAAATCCGGGCAGTACCTGAAGAACTGCTGGCAGTACTTTGGAACTTGGCCCACTACAACTTAAAACCCTGATGGTGAATCCCTGAATGCTACTGTATCTATTTTTATGCATCTTTGACTTTTCCTCCCATAGGATTGCATTGTGCGTAAAAGCACACAGGTTTGAATGTTTTACTTACAACTGAAAATTGATAACAAAAACAATACTTACTTTTGAACAAAGTTCTTGGTTTTAAAATATAGAAAAAAAGAAGTGTTATTTTTCTAATTTGGTCTCTGATTTATTCTTTGAGCGTGTGTCTCATTTATAGCCTCTGTGATTACATCCAGTGCTTTAAATGGAAAAATGGAAGTGCAGGTACTCTCTATCAGAGTACCTGCTTGTTTCTGAGAAGTGCCGGTACTCTCCAATTAAAAGTATTACGTTTTTCTTGAGATATGCCGGTACTCTCCCTCTCAAAATAAAAAAGTGCCGGTACTCAGTACCGGAGAGTACCGGCCCATTTAAAGCACTGATTACAACAAATGCTTAGCACTGCCCTCGGATAAGCCTAACTGTGTGCCCACACTACCACAAAAGAGAGTGTTAGTATTATCTATTTTAGCCTCTGTAGAGCAATTGGGGATCCACTGGACTCTGCACGGTTTACTTCTTTTTAGTACACCATATAAGGAGCCAGCTTCCTACATTAATGGATCAGCGGTGGGGTCTGCGACTTTTCGTTTGCTGATACCACTTGGTCAATAAGTGACTACACAAGTAAATCCAAAAAATGCCTGTAGTTAAGTTGCATTTTTTTTGATGGGTCATTTAAAAAACAAATCATAAAAATAACTGTTAGGGCCTTGGTTAAGCCCATGAAGTTCAAAACCATTTAGAATGTAAAAAACTAACTATAGTTAGGACTGAAAAACTCGTGTTGCGATTTTTTCTAACTCCAAAAGGGTCCCAACTCTAGTGTGATACTGCGTTATCCAGAGAGGGTGTGGCTAAGGAGCTCAACCTTACCCCTTATCTGCAGCCTAAATACCAGCAGTTAAGGACCCTCTCTAAGGCATACAAAATAAAAACTGACTTACACCCTATCACTGAAATGCTTCAGAAGCTGTTGGCAGTGTATGAGCTGGCCCCATCCCACAGATGAGGCCACTGACCCTGAAGATCCGGGGGGAGTGAGTGAGGAAGAAGATCCAGATCTCTCACCCACTGAAGGAGAGGTTGTGGTACCTGCACCCAGCAGCCAAACCAAGGTGCCCAGGGCACCTGCCTCCAGCGAGGATGGCTCAGGTCCCTCAAGGTACAACAAAGAAGTCTCTGAGGAAGAGGCTCTTCTTGAAAGATTGGCTGGCAGAATATCCCTGTAGGACAGGATACTGGCCATAGAAAGGAAAAGGGCAGACATGGGTGTATCACCTATGAATGGTGGCAGCAACATTATTCCTAGGAGCAGAGCACAAACTTTTGACCCTAAAATCCCCAAAGGGATTGTCACCAAATATGAGTAGGGTGATGCTATTACCCTATGGTTTACAACCTTTGAGAGGGCCTGTAACCTGAGAGAACTTAACAAAAAGCATTAGGGCTCCCTTCTTTGGGAGCTGTTCTGAAGGAAGTGTAGGGATAGGCTCCTGACCCTGAATGAGGCAGATGCTGGGTCCTGTGAACTCATGAAGATCACTCTGATTGAGGGCTTTGGAAACACCACTGAAGAATACAGAATCAGGTTCAGGGAGACTCGAAAAACCCAGAGTCAGACCTGGGTAGATGCTGTAGATTTTTCAGTAAAGACAGCAGGTGGCTGGTTAAAAGGTAGCAATGTGCATGCTTATGATGGGCTTCATAATTAAATTATGAAAGAGTATCTTTTAAGTAATTGTGTTCAGAAGAGGTTACACCAGTACCTGGTAGACCTAGGTCCACTTTCTCCTCAAGAGTTGGGGAAGAAGGCAGACAACTGGGTCAAGACAAGGGGGACAAAACTACCACTGGTGTTGGTGACCACATAAAGGAGGCTACCATGGTAACCAAAACAAAGAAAAAAACAAAGACTCTTCTGAAGGCCCTCAAAAACCTGCTCAGGAGGGTAGGCCCCGAAGTTCTTCAAGTCTAAGGGTGGGTACCAGGGAAGAACTTGAATCCCAAAGAGGCTTGGTGTCATGACTGCAAAGCTCTTAGACACTGAACTAGAAACCTTAGCTGTCCCAACGAAGAAACCCAGCATTCCCAACAAGAATGCATCTAGTGCACCTGCAGTAAATGCAGTGGTAAGTCTCCAGATGTGATTCCAGGTGGGTCATGACCATGTCTGTGAGCCCACTGAGGCAACTCTGGTTTCAGGGGGTGGGGTGGATGTAGCTGCCCTACCTGTCTGGCCCAGTAATATGGTGAAAAACAGACAACAGCCACATATCAATGGGGTTAGAGTTGAAGAACTGAGAGACACTGTTGCCAGTGTCACAATGGTGACTGAGCAACTGGTGTTCTCAGAGCAATACTTGACTGGTGAGACACATACAGTCCTCAATGCCAATAATCAGGCCAAGGTACATCCCATGTCAACGGTATCCTTAGAATGAGAAGGGGTTACTGGCCAGAATAAGATGGTGGCATCTCCTGCAATTCCTGTACAGTGTCAGCTAGGCAATGATCTAGAGTCCTCAGCATGGGCTGAGGTCGAAAGAAAGACCCATGCAGCTATGCTGGGTATACCTGAATGGGTGTATGTGTTACAACTCTGTCGTCCCATTTCTAGGGGGCGCTGTAAGGGGACTGTCGGAAGCCTGGGAATCACCTTGAACACTTATCTAGAGTCCCTTGCTGACTCCCGTTTGTTTCTCTTTTTGCCACGGTATGCTTTTGTAGTATTACATTTGCTTCCTGGGACTGCAAACCCTACAATGCACAGCCTGGTAGTCAGGAAAGCCTGGATTCTGTTTTACATTATTTTCTATGGGAGAAATCGAGTTGCTCCTTTTCACCTGATCCTCTCCTCCAGGACTTGTGAGTGTCTGAAACTACACACACCTGAGACCTCTCCTGTGCAGCCCAGTCATGTGATTCCACCTGGGGTTTTCTGCAGCTTGAAATTGCTTATAAGCAGCCATTTCCTCAAGATCCTTTGTCGTGCATTGGAGTTCGATTCATTTGTGTTACAGACCCCTTATCGGATGGTGTTCCAGTCTTGTTCCTGTTCTGTTCCAGCTTGAACCTGTTTCCTGTTTCTCTGCCCTGCTCCTGATTTTTCCAGCCAGAGTCTGCTCCCTATCTCTTAGCCTTGTACCTGTTTGTTTATTCCAGAGCCTGCTCCCTGTTTCTCTGCCCTGCTCCTGCCTTGTTTCAGCCTGAACCAGATCTCTGTTTCCCAGTCCTGTTTACTGCTTTTTCCTACTCCCTGTATTCCAGCCCTGTCCTTGCCTGTTCCAGCCAGAGCCTGCTCTCTGTTTCCCAGTCCTGTCTCTGTTTGTTCCAGCCAGAAGTTTGCACCCTGTTTTCCAGTCCTGGTCCTGCCTTTGCTTTAGCCTGAGCCTGTTCCCAGTTCCTGCCTCTGCCTCTTAGTTTGTTCCTTCTGTTTCAGTTTCCTTTCTGTATTTGTGTCTGGTAAGTGTTCTATCAGTCTTCATCAGTGTATAAGTGTCCTCCTTTGTAATGGGGTTGGCTCCTGGTTTCCAGGAGGCAATTCCAGCCCCCATCCTTGTCTAGTGTTATACGTTGTCTTTCGTGCCTAACAGTGACAGTGTGCTATTGCTGTTTTTCCAGGAATTGCCACTGTGTTTCCAGCTGGACCCAAAAGAGCGTGTCTTGTGTATGTAAGCACTATCCTTGTTTGTGCTCTAGGGTCCAGAGACAGAATCACTTCTGCTGCCTCCTATCTATGGGGCTGGCAGGGTGACTATCTGTAAGAGCAAACTGCACAGAGGCACAGAGGCATTGACATTCCTTGTCACTGTGGGAGGTTCTGCGCCCTACTCTGTGTACAACCCCAGTGTTTGTCCATTAGTAATCCGTTTCCTGTTTGTTCACACAAGGGTTGTTCCGCTTTTACTTTCCTGTTTCCTGTGCCTGTCCATAGCTGTCCTTTCCCTGTATGCCTTTAGCTGCTTGTCACGGGCCGACCGACACAGCGTCGACCCAGCAGTACCACAGGGGCACCATCGCATCCGGCCTGCCTAAACCGGCAGCGGCAGCGGCAGCACCAGCAAGAACACCTCGGAAAGCGGCGCAGGAGGAGGAACGCGACGTACACCCCGGAGAGGTCAGATGTACCGTCCGAGTCAGCACCTTCAAAGCAGACTCCTGGCCCCACAAGTGGAACACGATGACGGCGGTTTCTTCCCCGATCCAGAGACCGGAGGACCAGGAGGCGACAACACCAGAAAACCGGCCATGCTCTGGGGAGAGTGTTGCCTTGGCTGGTACGGTCCTACAGAGGACACGGGTCTAACCTATTTTCAGTACGAGCAGGAGGCAGGAGGCTGGAGGCGGCCAGACCGGTTGACTATATAATGCTAGTATAGTATTATTGGTATTGGTTCTTTTTGTTTTCCTTCTTCGGTTTAAGCGTTATAATAGGTTTTGTTTGCTACAGAAGTAGCATCTCACAATGTTATCTTCCCAAAACGTGCAAGAGAAAAGGAAAAACAAGACAGAAGAATGTCAGATCTTTAGTTTATTAGTTTATTTTTTCAAAAAGGATAAAAGGAGAAATCCAAGACGGCTTAGTTGTTTTTTTTCTTTTTTTTTATTAACTCTGGGAACAGCGACGACTAGAAAAAGGGGTAAGGAGATACCCCAGAGACAGGGACAGAGATAGAGAAAAGAGAAAACCCCAGAAGATTAGAAGATAGCCGAGATGAACAGAAGATAAGAAAAGATAGACCCAGAGAATGAGAGCAGAATCCGAAGAAAAGAACAGTAGACAGTAAAAGAGGTCAGAGAAAGAGAAAACAGTTTAGGAAAAACAGAAAGAAACTTACCAATCCACCAACAGTTGTCTTTATCTTCTTCTTTTCCACATGCGCCTCCTGAGACCCCATCTGGAAGGAAGAAACAGAAGAAGATGAACACCCTGTGAACCCAGAAGGCAGAACAAAGAGACAAACAAAACCATAAACTATGCAATATTAGTACTGACTAATAAAGACAAATTAACAGTAAACCGCTGGCTGTGAGTCTTCCTTACGTATCCCCTGTTACACTGCTCTTCTGCCCCAGTAAAGGGTGGCGACTGGACCCCTGGGAAATCAGAGACTGGAATTGCAAAGACATTTTCCTCCAGGCCACAGAGCAGTGATGGAGCAGATATGCTAATTGAAGACCTTTCTAATGATTAATGTGTGTTTATTAATGAGAAAAATGCATAGAGAAATTAATATTAGAAAATAATGTGTATAATCGAAAATGTGCCCTCGGAGAGTGGTCACCATGTGTATTAACAGGTGCTAAATAATGGATAAATGTATATGAAAACGTATTAATATATCATAACTGGCTGTATAACCTATGTTTTATGTTAATTCATATTCTTAAATTAGCTGGACTAAAGGCCTGGTTTCACTGGGCCTTGCTTGCTTATAACGTGGAGACTCCGAAAAACTTTGCGAAGATTGTTAACTGGAAGGAGGGACCTTGAACTGTTCAGAGTTCAGATGGTGCAGCTAGAACATTCTGCGATGTACCAGCGGACAGGAGATGATGAAGACAATTTGATACAATTATGTGTAGTGTAGCCTAAATGTACTTTCCCAGGACTTGAACAATAGAGGCACTGACTAAAGACTCGTATGCAACAATTTTGTTACCTGAAGAGCCGGATGATGTTTTCATCGCAAGAAGGACCAATCAATTTTATGGGACACGAAGCCTTTGCAAAATTAAAGATTCACAACTTCCGACAGACTGACCAATTAGCAATTAGCGGGATGGACTGGGAGACCCTAATAAAAAGTCATGACAAGGGGAGCGAAATCAGAACTGCGAGGAGAAAGTTGATGACGTCAGGAGACGCTGTCTGAAGTGCTGATAATTGGGCTTATACTCTATGAGCCTGATACGTAGCTGACTACTTATGACCTGGGGACGAAGACTGACTTGTTGCTGATCCATCCTGGATAGGTAGCTATGAAAATGTGACTGACAATTTTGTGCCTTTCCTTCTAGGTGCCAACTGTGCTGTTTCTGAATAGATTTTCTCTCTTTAGATAGATTTTTCCAAATTAATGTTTCATCTAAATTGTTTTTGCACGAAGACCCACATGCTGATGCTAATCTTGGTTAGGTGGCTGACAGGGGAGACGTTGATTGTGACAAATGACTGACTAATTGAATTGCTGAATTACTCCATTAATGCTGATATTCACTGACTAATGATTTGCATTGTTGCTTATGTTTTCTTTGGAGAAAAATGTTTTCTTTGATGATTTAATAAAGATTGATTAATAAAGACTAAATTAACAATTGATTAGAACTGTAATCAATAGGGAATACAAATTATTAACCTTTTCCATGAGTGATGGTTATTTCTGATTAATATGTTTTTTCTTTTTGGTTCCTTAAGTGTTTGATATTAATCTATTGATGTTGATTATTGCTTTAGTACTCACTGCATGATTAGGATACTCCATGCGATTCAAAAGGTTCATCGACCCATATGTGTCCCCTTGTAAGTTTACTTACTACGGACCGGACGCGCTAACAGTTTCTGGTAGCAGAGGATGGTTAGTTTCCTTGGAGAACTAGCTATGTGGTGAATATTGGTTATGGTACTAGTCTAAGTTAGGGTTAGTTGTTTGTATTTTATGAGATTTGAATTTTATTTTTCTGAAATGGCAATGGTAGCAAATACGATGTCCCCTTAAGCCCAGAAATTACTTTCCCAGATCCTGGATCCTGTTAGTAAATTGGGTATGTTCTCGGCATATTTTGAGATAGTGTGAAAGTGGTAGGTTGCGCTTGCACAAGCTTAAGCAAATCGCAGGTGAATTGTGAGGTATGCGAAGTATAGTAGTGGTTGTTCAGAATGACATGCAAGGTATGAAAAATATGTTACTGTGTCATTTGTGCAGAATTGTGGGACACTGGAAGCGGGAGTGTCCGTTGATGGTGCAGGATGGTGTGGTTCAGCAAGGTGACGTCAGCACATTTCAAACTGTGAAAGTCCCAAGAATGAAAGGATTCATTCCTAATGCTCAGAATCGAGGACAGGATTTCCTACCAGTGCATCAAATGCAGGTGCTGCGTGCACAATTTGCTCCATTACCGCCAGTGCAGAAGCAGGTTCCCATGGTACCTAGACAGCAAATACAAATACCTCAAGCTCCGAAGGAACAGCAACAGGTGATGCTTACTCAGCAGGTCACAGGTCAAAGACAAGACAATAGTTATAACACAGTACACCAGTTTCCATTTTACAGTGAGGATGAAATAAAAAGAATGGATGAGTGATGGTTTGGATGAAGGAGCCTGTATGCTTGCCGCATCCCTAGAAGTAGATCAGAGAGGGCCTTTTGTGAAAGGAAAAGTGATGGGTTTAAAGGTTTCATTTTTGGTTGATACGGGAGCTACGCATCCTACAGTAGGAAGCATAGAAGTCCCAAATTTACCTCTTTCAGGCAGGACAGTTCAAGTTGTGGGAGTGGAAAACAGACAGTTGACTGATCCAGTTACGGAGCCAGTGTAGGTTAAAATTGGAAATTATTTGGGAATGCATAGATTTGTGGTGTGTGATTCGAGTCCCGTATCTTTATTGGGTAGAGACTTAGGCCCATATTTATACTTTTTTAGCGCTGCATTGGCACTGCTTTCTGACGCAAAAGCGGCGCAAACTTCCAAAATAGAATTGTATTTTGGAAGTTTGCCCCACTTTTGCATCAAAAAATGATGCAAATGTGGTGCTAAAAAAGTGTAAATATGGGCCTTATTGTGCAAGACCATATGTTCCATCAAATGTTCAGACACAGGGATAGAAGTCCAGACAATTAGTGATGATGAAGAAGAGCAGGCATCTGCAATGATAGTCAGCAATGCCTATGAGGAATACCCATTGATTGAATTTTTCCCAATGTTCACTGTGAAAGAATTACATGCAGATTTACAGGGAACTGTGAAGGAGGAAGTCTGGGATTTGACAGGAAAGGAAGTAGGTCAGATTAAGGGAGTGGAGCCTATTAAAATCACCTTTGAAGCCGAATGCAGTATTCCCGCAGCTTCCATAGTATAACATGGCACAGGATGTTTTGATGAAAGTGCCACAATTAATCAGAGACTTTTTAAAACAAGGAGTTTTGAAAGAAGTGTTGAGCAGCCCATGTAATTCACCGATAATGGGTCTGAAAAAGCCATGTAGGAAGGTACGGGTTGTACAGGACTTGCGGAAAGTGAATGACATGGTGATTAAATGTTGTCCCATAGTGCCCAATCCAGCAGTGATACTGTTCCAGATTTCTTGCGATGCAGAGTGGTTCACAGTGGTAGAACTGTCACAAGCTTTCTTCTCTGTGCCTCGTCATGAGGATAGTCAGGGGCATATTTATACTCCGTTTGCGCCGAATTTGCGTCTTTATTTTTGACGCAATTTAGACGCAAAACTAACTCCATATTTATACTATAGACGCGTCTAGCTCCAAAGTCCATGGAGTTGGCGTCATTTTTTAGCGTGGACACCTACTTTGCGTTAATTATATGCAAGGTAGGCGTTCCCGTCTAAAAAATCGACTCCGAGGCATGTGTGTCGGATTTATACTCCCGGGCAAAAATCACGCCCGGGAGTGGGCGGGTCCAAAAAATGACGTACGGCCGCTTTTGCGCCGTTTTTTATCGCCTGCAAAAGGCAGGCGTTAAGGGACCAGTGGGCTCTGAAGGAGCCCAGAGGTGCCCTCCCATGCCCCCAGGGACACCCCCTGTCACCCTTGCCCACCCCAGGAGGACACCCAAGGCTGGAGGGACCCATCCCAGGGACATTAAGGTAAGTTCAGGTAAGTATTTTTATTTTATTTTTTTGTGGCATAGGGGGGCCTGATTTGTGCCCCCCTACATGCCACTATGCCCAATGACCATGCCCAGGGGAGAGAAGTCCCCTGGGCATGGCCATTGTGCAAGGGGGCATGACTCAACCTGACTTGCCCCATTTCTTGACGCCCAAGCCCCATATCCCCCTACGCCCGCGCTGCCTGGTGTACATCGTTTTTTTTAACGCACACCAGACGGCGCCGGCGGCTAACGCCGGCTAACGTCATTCAA